>NW_028186474.1:548615-632811 GCF_003343005.1 Rhea americana | reverse complement strand
GCCGGCCCTGAGGCGAGGCGGCGCTCGGCGGGCGCGTCCGCTCCGCGGGCCCGGGCGAGGAGGCGCCGCCGCCGCCGCCCTCCCCCCTCACGGTCCGTGCCGCGTGTGCGGGGTCCCCGTGAGTGGGGAGCTGCGGCCGGGGCCGGGCTGCGCGTAGCACAGATCAGCTCGCAGAAGTGCAGCCATCCCGCCCTGTTTTCTCTCCGGGTGCGAGCAGGTATTTGTACCGAGGAGCAGCGTTCGGGGACCGACCTTCGGCAGGGCCCCGCATCGGTAGCTGAAGCCCCCCTCGTTACCGGTGGCAGCAGCAGCAGCAGTGTTACCTTAGCCACGGGCTGCTACGGGCTCATCCGCCTCCCCAGCAGTGCAAATGGTTAAGGGCAGCACCCGAGTACAGGGCCTTGAGGTGGGAGCTGCTCCATAAACACTGCCCCGACAGGCTGCTCGTCTGCAGTATGAAGGCAAGTGTCCATGCGGGTACCTTTACCTCGCTGCTGCAGGTAACGAAGGTGACCATGGATGAGCTGCCTGAGACTTCTGCTGCAGGGGTGTTCCCTCTGCCCCTTCCCTGGGCTCTTCTTCTGGATTGTTTTGGTTTTACAAAGGGCGGCAGAGGCCTGGCTCTTTGCTTGGCCTCCCCACGCAGCAGGGGCAGCGCAGGCCCAGGTGGCTGCTAGCATGTGTGCACTGCATCTTCCTGAGTGGGAGCAGCCCTGGCTTCTCCAGAGCTCCGCTGTGCTGCACACCGGCACTATGGAGTAGAGAGCTRCCATCCCTGGGGGCTGCCAGCTGCTCAGGAGGGGTATTTCATTGTTTATATGGTGTTTTTTGCAGAGGGTGGAATTGTGGGCTCCCTGGGAGAGTGATGAAAAGCAGCCATCAATAGAGAATTGTGAATGGACAGCAGAGGAAAACCACAGTGGCTGCAGGACTATGAGTCAGAAGGAGGGAGGAGTCTTGACTTCTGGTGGATCCCAGCAGAGAGGTGAAGTAGTTGTTCTGTTTGCCTATGGTCTCCATTAAAACACAACTCCAATCAYGATGTGCAACAGCTCTGTTGTAAAGTTTGGTCTCCCTCCCTCTCCCTCCCTCTCTCTTTTCCTGTCTTCACTCTGTCTGACTGTGCCTGTTCTCTCTTATAAGAGACAGACTTCCCCCTAGCAGTATTTGCCGACTCTGGCCATTATMTCTTTCAGGTGTTCTTCTCTCCCTTGGTTATGCCTTGTCATGAGCTGTTCTACTTTCCCTGCTCTTAGCACCTCAGCACTGCCTATGCTACATGGATAGTGACTGTGGAAGTCCCTTGCTTCTGAGAACAGGAGTCAAGAAGGTCTTCTGCGAGTGTACCCACTAGCCTAGGACTYGAGGTTTCTGAAAGGAGGGAGGAAGAAAAGAAAGAACTTAAATGAGACTGAAGATCTTCTTGCAGGGAGTCAGGGTGACCCAGGTGTGAGCCTGGGCTCAAAGTCAGTCAGGAGAGAGTTACCTGTGGGCACACTTCCTTCCCAGTGGAAGAGCTGTTCAGCTCTTGCTCAAACCTCTCTTTAGGGTAATCCTCTTAGAAAGTGAGTAATTGGTTTTGTTCTTGTGGGTCGTGAGTTGGGAAAGCAGTCTGTGTACTGTCAGGGGCACCTGTGACTTCATGCTGTGTTCTTTCCTCCTCTCTTTAGGCCAGCGGAGCTGCGTGAATGCCAGTGGTGTTTTCACACTGCCCTGAGGAGATTCCACCAACTGTGATCATCTGGGCTTTCACTGCAGTGGCCTATGGCAGCACCAGGTGTCCAGTGAGAGGCTCATGACTGATTAGATCAGCTGACAGCAAGGAGGAACACRTGTGGAAGCCATTAGTGGCCTTTGCAGCAATGAGATGCCTCASCCACTCACTGCTCATGAGATTTTTGGGTCTCTCATCTCAATGTGTGTCAGTAGGATTGAGTCACACTAAAACTCTTAGGCTCAGCCCTAAGCAGTCATCCCTGAGGCAGAGCTTCAGCACAAGACCAAGGCTGGTGACTGCTACCGATGTGGTCAAATACTGGCAAAAGGTGTTTGAGACAAATGGGATCCCTGAAGCACAGGAATCCAGCGAATATATAGTGTCCTTTGTCCTGGGAGCAAAAACAGTTAAGTAATAGGAAAGGGGTAGGGTCTGTGTGTGCCTCTTACTTTGTAACTTTGGTTGAATTCCTTGCCTCCCTTTCTCCTCTTCGCCCCCCCCTTACAGCAAGTAGAATGACTTTTCCCTCTGTCAGGTGAGAAAGTTTGTGAGGTGCAGTTTATTAATGCCACTAAAGCACTTGGACTCTCTCAGATGTTTTCTCTGCAGAGAAYGAAATGTAACCCATGACATGTACACCTATATTGTGCTCTGACTTCATTGATCAATCTTGCATTTTACTGTTTTTTCTTTAAACCCTCAAAAATAGTTATAGTTTTTTATAGATTTGTTTTTAAACATACAGCTGAATTATACTAGCTATCTGGGATTTCTGAGTTTCCAAGCAGTATGCATTTTTCAGTCTGCTGGGTCTCCCTGGAGGATGTCCTCAGGGAAGTGGGGAGAAGACACTGTAGTTGCACAGGTGAGGAGGTTTTCACATGTCTTCACCTTCAGTTTCAGAGCCTGAACTCYAGAATCCTCTGTGCTCCACTTACAGCCATGCAGCAGGAGCAGATCCAGCAGCTGAGCACCAAGCGACTAGAAAGGTAGGAGCATTCCCTTGCAGTTTCCCTGTTGKTAGTTCTCCTTCAGTCCTAATGCAACAAAGAATAGAGGCAGAGAGAAGGCAGAAGATCACTTGCAGCCGATGTGTCAGGGTAACAGCTAGTGCTTGCATCAATCTCACCTGATGAGTCAGGTGAAGGGYACTTGCCGTTATTTTCAAATAGCAAATCACCTGTTTGTCCCACGTGGGAACAAAAAGGGTTTAAGRGATGTTTCAAAGGAGCAGGAAGCTGACAATACTGCCTCTGAGTCAGGTATGTGTCTATGTGCCAGCCCTCGGGAGGGTTATATGGTTAGTAATGAGGTAAGTATGGTATTGAGAGCTTTTCCATGTTAAGCAGTGTAGTCCTAAAGTACTCTTGCTTTTGCCTGTCACAGGATGCCAGTGCAATATGTTCTTGGTGAATGGGACTTTCAGGACCTGACTCTGAAGATGAGCCCCCCAGTATTTATTCCTCGACCTGAGACAGAGGTATGAATGTGGGGAGGTAGGGGCAGCTTGAATCTGCGTAGTGTGTTGCTATGAATGAGTCCTGTACATCATGATGTTGCAGTGATGAGGTCTGATCACTCTGCACTTCTGTTAGAGTGGGAGGATCTCAAGCCTGTGGTCTGGAACTGATGCTGGTGAAMTTTGCCTTCTGGCTCAGAGCAAGAGAGATGTTGCAAACTCTRGTGTGTGGCTTGGTTACACAGAAGTCCATCTCCATTGATGGAAGGACTTTCGGCATGTTTTCCTTTGCTGTACTAATGACTCCTCTAGAAGTGCAAAAACATTGCTGCTGCATTCCTGTGACTTAGTACCTTAGCTACAAGGGTGAAAATTTGGAGTTTGCCCAAACTTTGTTAAYAAAATCAAGCAATATTAGGAGAAAGGGAGAAAACTACTCCTGGAAAATGGTAATGGACTTCAGAGAACTTGCTTGTCCATGTGCAGATTAAGACAGCGCAGGTTTGTAAGAAATGGCACCTGCAATCTGTCTAACTCCACAGCAGTTTCTGGAAAGGCGCTGGAACTGGACAAATGCGTACCCTCCTTGGCTTCACTCAGGTAAGTTCTGATCTGGGCTGGAATTAATGAGTCAATTTTAAGACTATAAAGGACAACCATACTAGATCAAGTAAAAACTTCTTTTTGCATAGTGTTCTGGCTACCTGCATAGTGATACTTCTTGTTATAATAGCATTGCTTTCAGCTCAAGAGCAGCCTACCAAGGAAGGAAGTCTTTGTTTACKAACTCTCAAGAGGTTTGGGGTTCCTTTTTCTTTTTTTTTCCTTCCGAGAGTTTGTTTGCTTTTGGAGACCCTGCTAACTTTTGGAGATAGAGTGGTCTCCATAGCCCACTTAGTAGTCCCAGAAGCCTTTTTGTCTTTTTGTATCCCCAGACTTCTGAGAAGATACTGCTAAGGGAGCTTGCTGACTTAAAGCTATCTGCATCCAATAGTAATTTCTTCTATTGTTTGACTATGGCTTGGTGACTTCTGCAATATTTTGGTGGGCCTCTTTCCAGGTCTTTATAAGCCAGGGCCCATGCTGTAAGAAGAAGAAAAGGGATTGTTCAGAGGGAATGTCCCTTACTGACAATGTCAGAAGAGATGCTGAAGACTCACTTAATCTTGGAGGCGTAAAGGCCACCTCTGCTTTTTGTGAGGAAGGGGTAATGTTGGGAAGCTTTGAGGAAAGCAGCAGTTCACCAAAGAGAGGATGCAGTCTGCAGAGTCCTTCGGACACCTTTGGTTTTGTAAAAGTCAAGGAAAATCTGTTGCGCTTCTGTTAGGCACTTTGGGGAAGAGGATTAAAATCCACTTTGTGCCAGTTTAATGGAAATCAGAACAAGTACTGCTTGAAAACCCTATCATGTAGAAAAACGTTCAGCTTGTACAAAAATGTTCAGGACCAGAGTCTTCAATTTGGTGTGAGATGTCAGCAACATTTCACTGAGAGGGTTCTAGGCCCTGAATCATAATGATAGCACTTGTGTCCAGAGAAGGTTTGAGCTCTCTCTTGGCTGGATTTGATCACTTTGTGGTGATAAAGTTTGGAGATACAGCTCTGAGTAGTAGCTGTGCCAGCTGGATCCTACTGATGGTTAGTTTAGTTATTGTCAGCGGTGGTCCTGTTCTTGTTGATTCCAGAGAGTATTTCCAACCTCTTAAGTCCCCATTAATTTGTGGATGCAACGTGAGCATTAAAACCAGGGGAACTTGTGTGTTATGCAAGTCAAAACATCTGCTGACCAGGCTTCCTCTAGTGCTGTGCCCTAACTCTTTCTGTGCAGTGTCAGGCTTCAAACAAAGGCCTATTGTGTTGACTGCAACCCAGGACTGCCAACCCCAGAGAATATTAATAATTGTACCCATATGCATGATTTTGGTAAAAACATTCTGCTGGCACAAACTGAAATGCAATGCTCTGTAACATGCTGTGTTTGAAACCATTAACATAGCYTGCAGCAAAAATCTAGCATAAGTAGCTTAATCCGTCCTTGCTTATGTGGGAAAACTTCATCTGATAGGTCATGATTCTCCTACATTTCATGAACTTACTATGAAGATGCATTTRTATCCAATTTATTGTGAAAGGTAATAAATTTATGATGATAGGTCAGGAATGGAGCCTAATTGGCAGCTGACTTTACAAACAGGGCTGTTGTGCCTCAGCAAACAGTCTCAATAGACAAGAAACTGGAAACAGGGTCAGGGTGGTACTAACCTGCAGGTAAACAGTGGGAAGCTTGCAAATGTAGTGGTGGTACTCCACTTTTTCAGGGGGAGGAGTGGTTGGATGGTAAGGAGAACATCACCTAAATAGCAAGGGAAAAGAAGGGATGGGGAAAGGAAACCAGGCCAAAGAAGAGGAACACATAAAGAAAAGATCTGACATTAAGAGAATGGGGGCAGGGAATGTGAGGCCAGGCCACAAAGGTCTCAGAATGGCTGCAGATTCTGGGTCTGGTGGCTTCTCTTCTGCTGAAGTTTCCAGCCAGCTCCCTCTGCCATCTCCTCTTGAGACAATGCAGCATGTCATGAAAGAATCACTTGGTCTTAAGACCTGCAAAGTAGAGAGGCTTTTTCTGCATAATTTGAAGTTCAGCAGGCTTTTGAGCAAACAGCTAAATGTGTTTGGCTTCCTGCAGCACCACAGTACTTTGACTTTGGCTTCTTGTGCTGGTGGTTCTTTTGGGTGGCATTGGGTGGCACCTGCAGTTGACTCTGTTAAAGCTTGTATTGATCCTGTTCCTCTTTATGGAACAGGAACATTCATGTCACAGTAAACCTGGGACCTGTCCCAAGCGCTTGACACGACACGTGAGAGAGAGTATTCTTGTAATCTGATGTTGGGGAGGTTATTTGGACAGGRAGAGCAAGGGGGCAAGATCAGCTATTTAGCAGCGCTTGTTGGGACGTTGCTTTAAGTATATGCTGCTTCTAGGAACTATGTATTGTGCRTAACCTGTTACACAAAACTGAGCTGGTGTCCAGATCCTTTCCTTCTGCTAGAGTGGTCGTTGCCGACTGTGAGCTGGGTAGTGTGCTTGTGCTGGGGTTTGCTTGTGTTCTCTTTCAGAGTAATTTTTCTAGACTTCACTCGGACTGTAAAACTGTAGTAGAAATACCTCTCCTGGGAAAATGTTTTAAGTTGTATCCATTACTCTCTTTATCTTCAGTGTTTGTACTGTTTTTAAGGCTAATAGTGCTGAAGAGTTTCACCAAATAATGCCTGTAAATAATCCCTGGTCTCTAGGAAGCAGTTCTTTATCAACATTGGTATCCCAAGTTCAGGCTGCTTATCTCTRACTGTGCACACAAGCTGTGCGGCACGTCTTGTTCCTGGCTGAATGAATGTAACTCCCTAAATTGACTTTTTAGTGCAGATACGCAAACAACTGCAGAGTTTGCTTCCTAGTGATATTTATGAAACTGCTGTAAATGTTCCTGTGTGTTAATTCAAAGACTAAAAAGGAAAGACATTTTTATCATACACATTTTACACTATGATTAGAACAGAAGAATTTTAACCTTAGCTACAAGATCCCACGTGAGCTAGTGATGTGAAGGCAGACACAACATGGCAAAAACTGCCAGTATTGTTTCAGCCCTGTGAACAAAGGGATGCATCCAGAGAGAGGCACTTAGTTGTCTGCTTTAATTTTGCCCTGTGTGAAACTTTCCCCTCTTTTCTAGAATTTAGTTCTTTCTAGTAGCTGAGCCTGCTCCCATTTGCTTCCTCAAGGAATTTTTTTGTGGATTTTTTCTTTTGTTTGTTAGGTGTTGAAGGTGGTGGGGAGAGGGTAAAGAGCAAGAAATGGGAAGCCGGCAGGTTTGGTTAAGCTCTAAGAGCAGGAGAACAAAGCTGTGCTCAGTTGCAGCCTTCCATTTGCAGGGCTGATCCGTGAGCACGGATGTATTGCCTTGCAGGAGAATTTGGTTTGCATAACCCTCAGTCTGATTTTTCTCTGATTGTCTGGCCCTCGGTGAGCAGAGCTTTGGAACTCCCTGCTACAAGCACTGAGTGGGTTTGCAAGGGTTTGTGGAAGCCAGTGCTCTGCTCTGTCCCTTTTCCTCGTTTAACCAGCGCAGCACCGAGTCCGCAAGGGAAGGTGCCTGTGCAGAGACTGCAGGGAATCGCCAGGTTAACGTCCAGGCATGCGGCTGCCAGCACCAGATTTCCAYGATGAGGAGAGGTTTCTGTCACAGTCCAGGGGTGTTCTGCCATGTGAATCATCTTAGTCGCATATGTGTTACTGTAATATTGAGGACTCTCTATCTCGCCACTGTTGAGTCACTGTACTAACAGAAGGAACGGTCCTCTTCCCAAAGTGAGGCTTTCTGAAATTCAGGCTGGGTTACCGTCATAGGGGTATTGCGGATCAGACAGAAACAGGACAGAGAAAAGGAGAACTCAAGTCAACCCTAGATAATTACTTTTTAAAAAAAATTCAGGGAACTATAAGCTAAATTAAACTTTGCCATAACTTCATTAAGCAAAGTAGTTTGGGATACATAGCTCACCTTTTTTTTTTTTTTTTTTTTTTTTTAAACCCCTAGAGGGCACTCCAGGCTTAGATTCATGGAGTTCCTGTCTGTTCTAGAAACTATTTTTCCACTGTTAATTATTAGAGGATTTCTGGTGTATTCTAATCCCCTCCTCTCTCTGATGTTATATTTTAAAGCAGCTAAAGGTGTATTTGTTCAGTAGAAACAAAAATGATCCCCCCCCCCCATAGCTCTATGTGAGTAGAATCAGGTCCTTGAACCTGTGGGATTCCTTGTTGCTGAAGGAAAAGCTGCTGGGTGATAAGCTCCAGTTCTGCTTGAAGGGCTTGTCATAGTTCCACCATCCCCTCTGACCCTTGGGCCACCCAGGAGTCCCCTGGGTGGCACCACCTTGACCTGTTGTGATCTCAGCACAAGCTCAGAACCTGCATAAATGTTCCTGTATCAGCTTTACTGCAGTGACTAAGTCATGAGAAAACATGCTGTAGGTCAAAGAGGTGTGTTTAGCTTGAGGGGTGGGTTAGGGAAAGAAACTGCAAGCCCATTCTGTAGTGAAGACTACTTCTTCTTCTTTTTTTTTTTTTTTTTTTAATATCCATCATGCAAACCTGGCCGCAAAGTCCTGCAAGAGGCATTGCGAAGGTTGTATAAAAACATTAAAAAAAAAAAAGTCTAACTGGGTCAGACTGTATTGACTGTCTAATCCAATGTAATGTGTCTGGTCAGGGCTCATAGAGAGTGGGGCAAAATTATAATTAAAAAAAACAGATATAGAAGGATCTTCCCTTCTTTTGGCAGTCAGCAGTTAAGGGCTGTTCTTAACTAAAGCTGGCTTTGGGGCTGTCCTCCATTAATTTGTTTAATCCTCCTTTGAATCTACACGTGTGTTTAGCCTCCATGACATCATCTGACAGGGAATCTTTCTAATTTTGTGTTGTAAGTAGGAAAAAATATTTTCCTTGTTTCAGAAGTGCTGTCTGCTCTTTTTTAGTCTTGCATATGTTTATCAAACTTTTTCCACCTACAATCTTTAAGCTTTTGTTTCCCAAGGTGAATTGTTTTTACCATGCTAATGTGTGATACCTTAAAGCCACTGCTGTTTACTTGAATCTTTCAGTCAGCAGAATGACAGTCATTGTGCTAGGGTGTTCTGTGAAAGCCTTTTAAACAAAGATTTGCTCAAAGAAACCTTTCTTGAAGTTTAACCTGACTTCTAGCTTAGCATAATCATTAATCTTTTACGAAGGTCAAGCACACAAAGAAGGGAGGACTTTTACTTCCTGACATGTGTATCCAAATGTATGGACTACTAGACTGGGGTGATTCTCCAGGGGTTTTTTTATGCTGAAGCAGTACACATTTTCTGCTCTAATTCGTGCTAAGTAGAAGCTTTTGATGTAGAATCTGCTTTCATTTCCCTAATTTTATTGCCACAGGTGGTTATTCTTCAGAAAGTTCAGAAGGCCACAAGTGTCCAGTGAGTAAAGCCATGAGTCAGGAGGTTTTCTTCAAAGCCAAGCTGCTTCTCTCTGTGTCTCTGGCATCCCAGTTTGGGAAAAGAAAAGGGTGATGTTGCCCCATCTTGCACATGGCTTAAAGTTCTTTCCTAGTATATAGAAGACTTTGAACAGGAAGGTAATAAAGCATTATTTAATGAATCAAAAATTAACTGTTATCTGTCAAAATGTAGCTGCAAAAAAATCATTTAAGTTGGAGCATTTCTGTTGCAGCTTCACAGATCGAATTTTGCTTTTATGATAGGTAGTCTTTTAACAGTATTTTGGAAGAAAACAATGTTTTCTGAAAGTGTGCTGTGGCACCGGCTAGGGGATGGGAATTAATAAAGAGAGGCTGTCGCTGCTATAGAGCAATCTAAATTGCCCTTCAAGCTAGACACACGTGATTAATGGGATCATATATCTGCAGGTAAATAATGCAGCCTGTGCCTAGTGGCAGAGGGGCTTGGAAAAAGATTTGGGGCTTTTATGGGTAACGGCTGGCCATCAACTCCCATTTCAGAGGGCAGCCCAGAAGGCTATCGTGATCACAGGTACGAATAGTAGGGTTAAATCTCTGTATAGTGCAGTAGTGGCATAGCTGCCCRCTTGTTACTGACAGGCCGAGAAGGAGAAGGAAAAATAGGTCTGGAAAAGAACCAGGAGGTGGATTAATCCTAGAATCCTAATCAGCTAGAAAAATCTGCCTTACTGTGAAASACTGTCTAGCTCATCAAAGATAAGCTTAAGGGTTAACTGCTCCCCATGCCAGCTAGCAGTTTTGTAACAGGAGTTTCTTCAGTCTCATTGTATATAGTAAGCATGTTGAATGCAGGCTAGAGATAGGTGTATATTTTTAAGAGAGTGTAATAGAGAGTATAACCATTGAAGTAACACGGCAGCGGTCTTGGTGGCTCTTTTGCTAGATACTTTAAAATTAGGACAGATCTGCTCTTCTTCAAAAAGAAATGAAGGAAGAAACAGAATCATTCCTGGCTAAATGGCCAAGATGGACTATAATAGTAGTTTCTCCTGACTTTCTATAAAAGAAAAAAAGGGCTATGCTAGTGCAGAAGATTACTTCTAACCTGTGATTACCAGGAAGACTCAAAAATGTAAATTTAAAGCTAAAATTTGTGCTGAAGACAGAAAAAGCAACAGCTGTTCTTTCAAGTCATGCGCAAACCTGTTTCTGAGGTTAACTTAATGAACATCCCTAGTGTGTTCTCATAGATCTCTACTCTCTATCTTGTTGTTGCTTTTATTTTGTAACCCTAAAAGAACTCCCTGAAGTCTTTGACTTTTTAATGTCTCCCTTCTGATTGAAACAGGGCCTCTTTGGATTTCAGCTGAGTAGCTGGGTCATCAGTAGTTAAAAGAGCAAGATTCAGGACTAGATCTGGAAAAAACAATTATGGAATGGTTGCAGGATGGATGGGACTTGAGGGGAGTCTCATGTGAGTGTGGGGAAAATGAATGTTCCCCCTTTTCCTCTTTCAGGCATCCAAGTAAACAGAGTTTAAGAGCTAGGGATGAGCAAGCTGGGTACCTGCCCTGGATGCTCTGCCTCTTGGTATTCAATAACAGTAGCTGCAGAGAAAGAAAAGACCTTGCATCTGGAGAGATGTGACTGGATAGAGGCTTATGCTAGAGATCAAAGGGTATCACTGGCTATTCTGCAATGATCAACTCTTCTTGCCCCTGTTGGGCTGGGTCAAGTTGAGACGTGACAGCTGTGGTGATTTTTCTAGGGCCCAGCATGAATGTGTTGCAAACATTGCTGCCTTTTGATGAAGTCATTTCTGCAGCTGTCACAGCCCCTCTGTCTCTCTGGCCTGTGCCCTGACCCATCAGGAACTCCTGCTGTTACATGACAGAGAAACCAACTCCCTTCATCAGTATTAGGCCTGCATTTAGCTGTTTGTCTGTCACAGCTTCTACCTAAAGCTACCTCTGCCTTCAGGATCAGTGGCTCCTTCCAGAGTTACTCTGATTTGTTTGCTCAGTGAGATATGTTTCTGGAAGAGGCCTGTAGAGCCCAAAGAGGGAGGTTAACAGTCTTTGTGAGATGTTTTTTGAGGACTCTTTCCTACTGCCCGCCCTCTGAGTCCGGGGCTGGCTTGGCAGCCTGGTTCTGGAGGGAGTGTGTGTGACAGTTTTCTGCTGTGGCTGTTGCCGTGGACTCAAGTTTCTAGCTTGGCTTCCTGGTATTTGGTCATGTACTGGTTGGCAGCCAAGTGGGCAAACAGGAGGGGAGGAGTGATTTGGTTAATATCAGATCAGGTGTTACAGACAGTCCTGAATTCTGAGAACAGAAGTTTCTGGAAAGCACACAAATAATTAAAACATTCCCAGGAAGCGTGCTGGAGTGGAGAGAAGGTTACCAGGTTTTCGTATATCTTTTGCCTTCCTTGTCCAATCTGCTAACCTAAGAAGTTAAAGTAAGAAGTTAAAGGCTTGGCTCCCTATGAGCCACCTTGTCTCATATCCGTGGAACTGCATCTTCCCTGCTTTTCCCTGAGCATGCAGGCCAGGTTTAAAAAAAAAAAAAAAAGTCTTTTTAAGGAATGCAGAATGAGTTTGTGAGTTCTGTCCTTGCCTTCCGCCTGCTTCCCCTTACCTTCCTTTTGTTAGTCCTGTACTTTTGCTTACAGAAATGCCAATGGGTCATTCCCTGATGTTGGACCATGGCACATGACTGTCACCTCTGGACTTCCACACAGCTCTGTAGCTGTGCAGTGAGAATCTCTGCTGTGTTTCCTCCTGACTGTCTGAGTGCTGAAAGCTGCCTGACCGTGCACTGTTTGTTGGTTGGTGCTATGCAGCTGCAGAGCTTGTGGTTTGGGTGCTGGCAGGCCCTGTCCTCACGTTTTCTTTGTGCAGCTGCGGTTCCAAGAAATACAGTGAACTAAAGACCTGGCTGCAGGGAAGRGGAGCTAATACCAAGAACCTGTCAGAACATGAGCATGTAGCGGGGGCTGGGGGGAGTACTGGAAGTTGTGGGTGGAGGGGTGAGGCAGAGGTTCATGGGAAGCTGGAGGTGTTCGCAAAGTTTCACATTTATTTCACGCAACAGAGAAGATGAGAAAACAAATAAATGATAATGCAAACTTGCGGCAAATTTGGCAGTGAGACAAGGCTTCCTGGAAGTGCAAGGTGAGAGCAGGCTGTGGGTGGCTTGGCTAACAGACAAAAGCTTTAGAATCTCTGAATGTTGGAAGTAGGTAGCATGGGAAGCAAGTATTTGTGTCCCCTGCATGGAACCCCAGGAGCAGGTCTCTTCCAATCTTTGGGAGCTCCTTTTCTGCCAGTCAGGACCAGATCTCCCTTCTCCTTCCTATGGATGCCCTGCCTTTTCCCCTACTGTGTGTGGTGTTTTTTTTTTTTTTTTATCTCTCTTCTGGCACAAGTGTACAGGGCTTGGTTAGCTCTAATTTCTCCCCACTCCATTTTGTGCTAAGCAAGAGAACTGATGTCTCTGGAGAGCAAAGAGTTGATGTCTTCTCCTCCTACAGTTCAGTGCAGTATAAGAACCCTTCCAGATACTTTGCTTTACACTTGGCTTACCCTCCATGAATGCCGCTGTTAATAAGGTTCCTGGTGTTCTCAGCATCCTCCTGAGTACTCGTTCACACACAATCCTGAAAAATGGGGGAGAAGGAGTTCATTGACTTCACTGTGCAAGGGGAGRTTGGGGCATATGCAGAAAACAGGACTTAGTCACACCAGCGACTTGGCAGATGTGTGAGCTGGCCCTGTTCCTGAGGCTGGCCTGGTACCTTGGCTGTGATACTCTACCCTCAACAGATGAGAAGAGGGCACTAGAACACACTGGCATTTGCTGATGGGCCCTGGAAAGGCCCATAGTAGTCTTGCAGACAAAGAGAAAGGACAGCTGTGGGACAACTTTAGCCACATACAAGCTTCTCTCCAAGGGAGAGCAGTGGTTACTGAGCTCATCCTTTCATGTGGCAGTGAACCCGTGGTTTATGTTGAGCTATCCACCTCAGGTCTGGTTCTTCTGACCATCCCCTTCATGCAGCAGCCCTGGTAATCTGCCCCTGATCGTGGATTGGGATTTGGGTTTGGTGGAGATGATCTTCCCTCATGGAGGGAAAAGAAAATTCTACTTTTCAGGCTGCTGTGAAATTTTCCAGAGGTACCTTATGCCTCCCTGTTCTCTCAGACTTGTGGTTGTCTCCAGGCCTTCCCTCTCTGGGGCAAGGACTGTCCTTTCTATTTTCCCTGCCTCTTTCTGACTGCTTTCTCTCCTCCTTCCTCCTTTCTAGCTCTTTCTCTCTGCTTTTTGAAAACCTTTGTACACCCATCTATTGAATGAAATGTGCAATATGCCCCCAGAAGTAGATGTTAATGGCTGAGGAGTCTTGTGTGGGCCTTGTTGGTTTCTCCTCCTTCCCTTCCACCTTCATGTCATTRCTAGCAAAAGGAGAGAGGGGATTTTAATTTCTGTCTGTCATTCAGTCCCTTCATTCTCTCCAGAACTGGCTTTTGTTCGGGGAACCTGCTGCTGGCACAGAGCAGGAGAGGAAAGATGTTTCTCCCCCCCCCCCCAACTCTCTCACACACATTTGCATATCACGTGTGCCCACATATGTGTGCACCCAGCTCCAGAATAGAAGTAGCTCTGCCAGCACCTGTAGCCCTGGTTAGCAGGACTCCTAGTATGTGGGCTGTGTTGTTACTAACAAGGACACGTACAGTAAGCGATAATACGAATCGCAGTAACCCCACAGTGGAGCATTTGTCTTATCTAGTAAATAGCATGGTAAGTGTGGAATCAGGTCACATTACTGAGATACTATAAACTTACGCTTTTTACTTAAAACAGGAATAGGAATTTTTCATTTTTACAGTTTTCATATGCAGCAGTAAAACCAGAAAAGCAAATCAATAACAGCCAAGTACTGTTYGTTTAGATGATGTGAGAATCTGATACTGATCCTTCTGACTTCTGCTTTCCTGCAGGAGGTCAGCTGCTCCCACACTGTCTATGCTGACTCTTGATTTGCCWGCTCCTAACGAGAGTTTGGTGGAACATTTCCAGGATCTAAAGTGGTATCAGTGAGAAAGGTGCAGATGAGGATTTTGGAGTGCTGGGTTCTGAAACCCAGCATTGCTATGCTCTGCCATAGTTTTCCTGTGTAAATTTGGGATAGTTACTGTTGTATAGTTGTATATCTGAAAAATGGAAGTTGTGAGGATAAGTGTATTAAAGATACTGAAGTGCATATTGCAGGGCCAAGGCATCTGAGCAAGCCAACTCATTATCCTGTTTTAGAGACTGTAAAACCACATTGATCGTCAAGCCTTTGTTTTAATCAAATAATGTTTTTTTTCAGTGGAGGAAACTTCTCATGTGTTGATTCCTCTAAGTGGTGCTAGTGAAAGTAAGCCTTTTTGAAAGGCCTGCCATTTCAGTTTAGAGTGCCAGGTTGTGGAGAGTTTACCTAATACTATTCCAAAGGTTATGAATCTGATGACTAAAATGAGGCTTGAGGTGGCTTTAAGCAAAAATGGTATTATATTAGCAGCTGTTTCCTCTCTTCTTCAATTTATTCAGCCTGAGAATATATAGGGCATCCTACACTATTATGACCACAGGCTTTGGATATCTCTTACTGTCCCAGTTTCTCTGTCTCAGGCTGACATCTCTTTTTAGCACCTTCTGCCTCTCTGTTGCTCTTCCATAGCTGTGACTCTAGACAGAATTTCTACAGAGGTAGGGAACGCCTATCATACAGGGTGCAGAATGCTCCGTAAACACACTCCATAATGTATGGCCAGAAATAATTCATCTCCCAGATGAGATTTGAARGTGGTTCTGCTAAGTGCTGTAATTTATCAATTTCCAGTGCTGGCATCTTCAGAGAATTGGAGAAGTACAGATTTTGTCTGGATCGCTTCACAGAAGATGGAAGAAAGGCCAAAACCATTTGAAGATTACTGTTTCAAAGCAATTTTAGGTAGCTTAATCGTTCATGATTTCTGGAAAAGGAAGCTTGTGGCAATAGACTAACTAGAGCCGTTTGGTGTGATGAGTGCTGGGTTTTCCTGATTCGTTTGCAGATGTTGGGGAAGGGTGACTTTCAAAGGAAAGTTGTAATTGAAAGAGTGACTAGTCAATGAAGATGTACAAAATGTCTTATTCCTGTGTGTTCTGTTGTGTCTTTTCTTCTTGCTTGTAATATGTTTGTAGTTGCAAGCTTTTAATTCATCATGGAATAATCTGTACTAGTAATTTCTTCCTAATTTGTAAGTTGAAATATACCTTCTCTTCATAACTTTCATTTTGCTTGCCAGTGGAACTTACTTCATAAAAGAACTTATTTTCATAATGGTTCAATTAGTCAATTGAAGGGAGACAATGGAAAAGGATGTAGTTTCTTTAGGTTGTTGCAATATAATATCATTTAAATTTCAGATATGATAATTATCTTTTAATTTTGAAATATTATGATAAACACATRTAAGAGAGGTATATGAAATGACCAAAACAATAAGCCAAGGGTGTCCGGAAGGAGTATGTAAAGCCTAAGTAATATCAACATCCCTTTTTTAATATACATGTGTTGAATATTGAACTAGAACTTATTTAAACGAGAACTTTGGCAAGCATTCTACAAATCTTTTCACTGCAAGAAGTTCCATGAAAACTCAAAGTTTGAAATTGCTAATGATAAATCTTAAGGAAGTTAATCTTGAGGTTACTTTTAAACATTTGGAATCAGTAAGCTGTGCTGCTCTGTAATCAGCCCCAGAGAGGAATTGTTCTTCTGAGATACTGTASAGATTTCCTGGAAACATGTTTGTAGTTGACCAGAATTTAACAGAATGATTGAATGGCTGAGAGGAGTTTTTGAGTTGTTCTTCTCCTGTGGTCTTGGAATGATCAGCACCCACTTTCCCGAACCAGCTTTTGGTGGAAGACAGGCTCTGGCTGTCTTTGTTGCAGATGTGTTTTCAGACYGATTCATCTGGGGCTGTTAGCTGAAATGCAAGTGCCAATTTCACATGGGTAGATAACTTATTTTGCCCTGTTGCTATTTGAGTCTTGGTGATCCTCTGATCATCAGTAGCAACAGGGCAAAATAAGTTATCTAACAGTCCTCTCTGAGCACGCAAGAACAYTTTCTTCCCTAGTTGATTAGGGAAGGAATCTCAGAGCAGCAACAAGGAAAAGGTGATTTTGGARGTCTTGAGCAAAGCTTGGTGAGTGCAGTACCAGTGCAGGGTAGAGCATTGCAGTGGGGCTCCTCATAGCTGGCTGAGGCTAGCATAGGTGTCAGTCACCCAGTTTAACTTTGCAGGGGAAGATACACCTCAGAGAGGYCCCTATAATAGAGTGCACTCCAGCCCATTGGTTGCTTCTCCTTCCCTCTTGGACATGAGCACAACAGAGCTTATTGCTGGGGKAATGCCTATCTCTGAAGAGCATGGAGTGCACTCAAGAAAGCTGTGGATGGCAGAGGGCACAATCTGGAGAAGAACCAAAGGCTGTTGTCAAGTTAGGCTTGAGCATCTGGTTAGCAAATGTATGGGTATCTCTAGCTCTTTCCAGCTCARCAACTGGACAAGATTTGAGAGAACTGATGAAGAAGCTTCTAGATGAAAAGCCCCTCAAGGCCCCAGAAGGCTGTGGCTGTGAAAAGGAGACCAAAAAAAGCCAATGAGACAGTGGCTGCTGCAACCAAGAAAGTAGCTAAAAGCCCTAAAAGGCTAATGCTAATGCTGACAGAGTCAAGCTACTGGAGAAGCAGTGGAGCTCAAAGCAGCAGATCTGAAAGTGGCAAAGGCTCAGAAAGTTGATCTGAACAAGATGTTACTAGAATAAATTTAAGTGCTTACTCATTCAGACAAACCAAATCTTTCCTTTGTACTTATGCTTCTAAGCTCTTTCAGTAGGAGAAATCTACAAAGGGTTGCAAAAGGTTTCTGTTAAAATAGTGCRGTTCAGATCTGCCTTTTTTTGCAGGAGAGGCCAAGGCAAGACAATGCTGAACTACACCTATCTCTGTCTGCAGGACTGTGAAACAGTGCAAGCTTCAGTTGTGTTTTGGAGCACGGGGTGTGTGTGCCTGCATGCAGGGGCGTGTTCCTTAATCTATTGAAGGGCAACTCGCATCTTATGCGAAACCTCAASACCAAAACAGCCTGTGTCTCTCAGGTGCTCTGTTGCTGTGGATATTTCCAGWGAAGCTCATCTGCCCCAGCTGTTCATTTTTACATCTGTTTGCAACCTCCACCCTACTTGCTACAGTGATACAAATAGGCCTAGCATAGGAGGTGACCAGCAGCAACAGCTATCTTCATAAAAACCCTACAGCTTTGCTCTCAAGGCATCTCTATCCTGGTTTGGGTGCCGTATCCAAGGAACGGCTTATGCAGTTGCTGGAATACAAGCAAACCCAGTTTAGACCCCTGTAAACAGTGCTTTACTGAGGAGGAGCTGGCCTGCCTGCTAGGACTTGTTCCTTTTAGATGTTCCTGCTTATGCCAAGAACAGGCAAGATTTCTAATAAAAGTAGAAGGCCTGTAATTTTCCTGGTAAACTCTTTCATTTGTACCTGTTATTAAAATCAAGCCATGTTTTCCTTGTGAATTATGCTATGCTTTCTGGGTTTACAGGAGAGACTCCAGAGCAGACCCCTTGCTTTAACCTATCTGTTGTGTGAGTGCCCACAGTTCCACAGAGTTGTGGCGTGAGAGTGACCCAGTTGGGTTTCAGGAGTTGTGAGCCCCAGCTGAAGGTGCTTTTCTGCTGGGGGAATTTATAGGGGGCCTCACATGTAGTTTCTCCAGTGAGTAGCAAGGAAAGTTGATGTCACAGCCTGAGGGAGGCACATGTGGTGTGGAAATCTTCATTTTCAAGTAACCTTATATTAACAAAATGTAGTGAGGCTTCACAATCTGAAACCTGTGCAAGGAGCTGCTCGTTTGGGTCATTTAGGAATTTTATTGCTTTTGCTTTTCATCTGTAAGTTGCCTTACTGGTTTAGATGTTGTTAGGAATGATGCCTCTGCCTCCAGATTACGTACCATACTGAGAACATCTAAAAATCTTAAATGTTGAGGCTTAAGAACTCTGAAGGCTTGAAACCTAGGATAGGTAAAATAATGTTACAGAAGATTTGTGCTCCAGCTGTTTCTTACTGTTTTTCCAGTGGTGCTAGGAGATCTCAGAGGATATGTGGGGAATGGTATTCTGAGGATTTGGTTACTGATCAAAGCACCCCATGGGGAGGTGGAGATGAAGTGACTTCTGGCATGTCAGCTCCATCAGTCATCTGTATTTTAAAAACAAGCAATAGAAATGCGTTTATTTGGACTACAAAGTACAGAAATTTAAACCTCTTTAGTCCTCAGACCACGAAGGCATTAATATGAGCCAAAACAGAGCTCCTTCAGAGGTTTTTTTGTTTGTTTTTTGTTTTTTTGTTTATTTTTTTAGGATCTTGTCTCCTTAGTAGTGGAGGAAGGATCTCAGAAGTGTGAGGAGAAGAACTCAGGCCTTCTGTCCCCAGCTGCTGCCCCTCATCCTGTGATCCTGGAGATTGGCTGTGGCTCTGGAGCAATTGCTCTAAGTCTGTTGCGCAAACTGCCACAGGTGAGCTTTTGTGAATGTTCACGGTGCAGTAGATGCCTATACTACAGGACAGTCCTGTTGTGCTAGTCTTCATCCAGATGACACAGACAAACTTCTTTGCTCTGTAGAGACTTCAGCAGTCATGCTAGGTAGAGAGAAGAGAYTTAAGAATCTCTGTCCCCGGCTGTCTGCAGGAGTGGCAGACACATGGCCAGAATGGAAGAAGCGAATGTACTTATTCTTCAGCTGTTACAGCTCACAATGTTAATATCTTGTCTTGAAGCACTGRTGGGGATTGATTTAATCCAATATCCTGGGCTGAGGACCAGAAGCGATTGTAGCATGGGCACACACTATTTAGTTGACTTTAAGTGACAGCAGTTGTTGAAAAAACCTCAGTGTGAATTGAAAGATCTCATCTCTCAGAGCCTGAAGACTAAATAAATACAGGAAGGGGATTCGTACAGAAATGTCAACAGTTGGGATCAGTATGACAGCTGTCACATTGCCCCAACTGCCAAACCACTGTTTTGAAGCCTTTTGTTCCCTGATAGCAACCCACACTCTCTGGATAGAGTGAAAAGAGCAGGAAGGGGTCTGAGATCTGGATGACCAAAGCCCTTCTGGCCTCCGATTACTGGGGCATGAGACATGCTTAGTGAGATATTGTTAGCGAGCAGAAAGGGGAGAGAGGAAGCCAAAGTCTCATYGTATGTAGTCAAAGGAAAAATACTCCTTTTCCCTCAGCATTGCAGTTCAGCCAGTCGCTTGGTGTGAATGAGAATTGCTGTGGCTGACCCTAGCTCTTGGAGGAGGAGTATATGACTCAGTGTGTAAGAAATACGGAGGTCGACACCCATGTTCCTCCTCCTGTTGACCTGATAAGGTTGATGCTCAGGCTTCATGACTTCAAAGTATAATTGCTCTGATTTTCTGAGCTCTGCTTCATGCTGTTTTCTTTGCCTGTCAARCTAAACAGCTGTGTCTATCTCTCCCTGTAACTGATAACACTCCTTTCCCAGCTGGCTAGCACAGAAGCTGCTATTCCCAGGGAAATAAGGAGCTTTGACTGTGGATGGTAGCTGCACTGACAACTAAGTGGGGTTTATGCTCTCCGTATTCTCTAGTGTTTGAGGCAGAATTTGGCCCTAGAACAATATCCAGAAAAAACACTGGCAGCTTCTCATTTATGAGTTCAGCTCTGCCCTCTGTTAAGGGTCAACTTCACATGTGTGCTTGCTAGTCTTGGGCTGTGAAACAAACTCCCCTGGGAATGATGGCTACTCACGACGCATATTGCAATTATCTCCAAATACAGGGTGGTTTTCTTCAGCATGCTTTCTCTATGTAACTACATAGCAACATCTATGTTTAAAGACTTTTAGGCAAAGTAAAAACAAGTCAGGCCTTTGTGCTTTTCACAAGGAGGGCATGATGGAAGATAAAATACTCGAGCAGTGAAYATAGTGTAAGCACTGTGAGGGCCCCAGTAGTATAACTAGACAAAAGGTGTCTGAATAACAGCTGTAAATTGCCAAAACCTCCATCTAAGCTGTTATGTTACTGATGGGATGGATTCTGTCCACATTAGAGATCAGGAGTCTAGGACATGAACTTCCTTTAACTGACATCCACCCCAGATCTTGGCTTGCCAGACTGTTGAGTCTTGCGCTGGTAGGAGCTATGAAAATGTCGGCAGATGTGAATCAGTGTGACTCCATTGTCAGCTGAGAGTTGGTTTGGTCAGAAATCAGTCTATTTTGGTCTGAGTGCCTTCTGTCATGTTAGTGGCCTTCCTAGAAATGACTCATGATCCCATCTGTGCCCTGAGATTCTCCATGGACTATTCCTGTTGAGCTGAGACTGAATAGTGAAGTTTTTATGTTGCATGTCCTTTTTTCCAGAAAGTAACTGCTCAGGAACCTTGATGTTGTAATACTTGTTTGGRGTTTTTCTTTTTTTCTTTTTTTTCTTTTGTTCTTTGTTTTTGTGTGTGTGTGTGTTTTTTTTTTTTTTTTTAACTGTACCAGAGCCAAGTGATAGCTGTGGATAAAGAGAAGGCTGCTGTGGATCTCACCAGGGAGAATGCACAGAGGTAGAAGCCCAATTTGTAAATTGTTGTTTGAGGAAAAACTAGGAGTCCTCAAGGTTTGGGTACTTCATTTTTATGTTTATCACCACTGGAAACAAGCAAATATTTAAAATGTTTTACTCCAAAGTGTCTAAGAATCCAGAAAAAAAAGTTTATGCTTACCAGAGTATTTTCTTTCCTCTGACTTGTGAATACATTTTGTAAAGACAGCAGCCTAGATAAAACAACAGCTGTTTGTATTCCAAGGGTTTTCAAAGGGTTTCATGATTGTTACTCTTATCTATTTTTTATGAACTTGGGAAACAGGCCTGCAGATAGTAAGAATGTTTGTCACTCAAGGGGTTAAGGATGAACCTTTCTCTGGCTCCCCACATTACTGCCATGTTTTTCGGTGTTCTCTGCTCCTCTAGGTAGAARCTTTCCTATTCAGATAGCATCTTTAGTCTGAGATGCTACAGTGGTATCCCTCAGCATCTTCCTTACAGACTGAAGTTTGGTGGGAATGGTGCTGCTGGGTCCCACACTGCTGTTTGAAGGAGCCACCTGCCCTGTGACTTGAATGATCAGAGCTTCTGRATCAAACACCTCCTGCCACTATTTGCTCTGTGACTTCCTGCACTGCAAGGAAGAGATGAAATCAGAGCAGCTTTGTATCAGATTAACCTTGTCCTTTCTAGCAGCATTGCTTCCTGAGCTGATTCTGCTCAACCCAGATTCCTGGATTGTCACTAATGTAGTGAGCACCAGAGCTAGAATCTGGGTATGCTTTTGAAACCATGCAGAAATTTTTTCTAGACACTGGCTGAAATTGAGGGTGGGGATGGGGTGGTCAGGGAAGAGCCTGTGTGTGCCATAGTGTGCTGCTGGTGGTCAAGGAATGACATCTCTTCTGGGAGGCTGGTGTCTTCCTCTGCCAGCAGGTTTTGACCAACTTTGTCCCCCGTGGCATTGCARTGTGTTTCTTGTGCTATTGCTTGCAAAAGCCGGAGGTATTTTGATGAGTGGACAATACAGCTGAAGATTTAGAGGTTTTGTTTTTCCYTTTGATATCTTACAAGTTCTGCTTCTGTGGCCCGTTTTATAATATCAAACTAGCACCAAGGTGAATTTCAGGCTGGCCTCTCTTTATTGTCCCAGCAGCATCAAGGGCCTTTTGCTCAGCGTTCCTCTGATTTAAGGAGATCTTCATCCAGCCACTTCCCCTGTTAGAGAGCCTCGGGAGGTCTGGCTGCAGATGAAAGGCACTGGCAGAAACATGTTYCCTAACTAATGCCAACAGAGATGTCAGGGGTGAGAAGGATTCTGAGTTAGAAGGTAGCATCTGAGAARCCTTTGTTTGCATTTTAAGTGCATGATCCTGAACAGCCTGTGCAGGAGCTATCCCTAAATGAGGCCCTTCTCCTTGAGCTGTGTCTGGCATGGGGGTGCTGCTGCGCTGCACATGCTGATCTCCTGACAGTGTGCAGTAACATCTTGTCACCTTAACATTGGTATGTAAGATATGAGATCCAAATGTGACTGTCCATAGATGCCTAAAACACATTCACATGCCAGAACACTTTTAAGATCCAAATCATCCAAAAGGATGGAGAGAGAATGTGTCAAATCTTTGGATATATTGTCTCCACTTGCAATATCACAGATTTGCATATTTGAAGCCAGTAATTGTGGGGTTTTTGTGGGTATAGTGAGCTCACTTGGGAAGAGACCTTGCAGATGTAATAAATGTGTAGCTGGGTAGGGGGATACAGCTGTATGTATGGCAACAGATGATCAAGCCTGGCATAATGTACACAGGTAGGTTTTGGATGCATAGGAGCCGTGCCCTGGAATAGTCATGGGTGCACAATGTGCTCTGCTCTGAATGCTGTTCCCTAGGCAAAGAGCAGATCCTACACTTCCCTTGCTCCTTGGGCTGACAAGAATCCAGCTAGAGTCAGTGGGATGGGAAGCAGCTAGATAGGGCATATTGTTTTCTATTTAATGTTCTGTTCATTGAATGTGTTGTTCATAAATCTACACAAACATGTCTCCTAATCGTTCTTCTTTCTGTTCTTGCATCTGGAATACTCTCTCCAGGCTGCAGCTCCAGGACCGGATCTACGTCCTCCACCACGATGTTTCGTCCAGTAAGTCTTCTCATTTTTTAATTTCCTTTGTCTTTCTGCCTCTCTCTCTCTCTCTCTTTTTTTTTTTTTTTTTTTTTTTTTTTTTTTTTTTTTTTTTTTTTTACTCTGTCAAGGGGAGGTGGGCATGAGAGATAGCTAAGGGTTGCTGTCTAAGAAGGGTGTTCAAGTAATAAAGAAAAAGGTCAGTAAGAAGCAAAGCACTGTCAGGCTTTTCCCTTCAGAAATTTCCAGCTGAGAGAGGTCCCCAATTCATCAAAAAATTAATTGTTCCTGATTTTAGGTGTCTAAAGGTTGTGTCTGAGCTGGTAGTCCTGGTGCTTTCTCACTTTGCTGGTAAGAGGCAGACATATACACAGAGTAATTCATTTCAAGCTGACACAGATGCTATAAATAAATACGCGTGTGCCTGTGTCTCCATTTATGTTAGAGGGAGCCTAGGCATTTAGTTTAGATTAAATGCCCAGCCTCAGTCACCTGAAGTTAGGTGAGCAGACCGGGTGTCCGACTGATGCAGAGAAGGATGCCTCGTATCTTTTCTGGCCTCGGCTGAAAACATTTAAAGCTGCAATTTGGTGAGGCTTCTCCRGCTAGGCAGTTACGTTTCCAGTCTGTGCTTGGTCAGGAGCTGCAGTGTTGCAGATTCATTACAGTACTGTTCCATCTCTATGGGGGCTTTTGACAGTGTTACTTCTTAGAGGTGTGTGTGCACAGCCTTCTGTCCACAGATCTGGGTTTGCACTGCCCTTGGAATTAGCAGACGGACAGCTCCAGTCCGAAAGCTGTGYAGTTTTGTTGTCACTACACCTGCATGCGGAAGCCGTGTGCTGAGAACAGTGCCACGTGCACGTGGTTACGTGGTGTCTGGCTACAGCTGGTAACTCCTCAGTCCAGACAGTAGCAGGAGCACAGCAAGCTGAACCTTGTCTGCAGAACAGCATACCTTTAGGTGGCTGGTACTGCTGAGAGATTGGCTCTTTTGCTCATTACTTACGTATGCAGCTTTGATAAGAGGAAGGCTATGTGTCCTGCCAGGTAGAATAAACTCCCACTTAGGTGTGTGGGGGCTTTCTCAGCTTCTTCTTGTTGATTTAGATTCAGGGGGCCACAAAGGGGTCTCGAGCTCTGTACTGTAAGATGTTAGGCTAAGAGAGACTGTTGATACACAAGAAAAAAAAAGTGTTTTGTCTGTACTTAGCTTTACCTCCCTCTTGCAGAGCCAGACACATGCACATGTGTCTGGAAGGACACGCTGTTTTCTGAGTAGAACTCTAACATTGAGCTTAGATGGGTTATTGTGGGCGAGAGCTGGTTGTGATTTTCTTTCTTCTTTAGGTTCTGCCAAGCAGCTGCTGCTTTGGGGCCCTGWGGACTTCATAGTCAGTAACCCACCATATGTCTTCCATGAAGACATGGCGTCCCTGGCTCCAGAGATCTTTCGGTAATCAGACAAATAATATTTTCCTTCTCCAGTTCTTTGAAGCAAGATTTTTATTCTATTTCTTCATACTACACATGCACATGCAGTGCATGTGGTATAATATACATGTATGTGTATACAATAGCATTGCTTTAATACTACTGAGAAGCCCTAAACAATATAAAAGTAAATTAAATATTTATGAAAATGAAGCAAGCATGCACTTTTAAGTTACCAAGTTTCCAATTCAAGACTGTCTTGTTTCAAAACATTTTTCCCATTAGGCATTTTCATCATAGTTGATATGAGTTTATGAAAGAAAGTGTAATTAATCTGAGCAGCTTTTTTTGTGATGGAAAAAACCTGGATGGAAATGCTGTGACCTGTTCTTGTCACAAGACCTCTCTTAAACAAACAAACCTGCACAAACTTGAATATGCTTTTGAGGGATCTGGAACTACTCTGCATGCACTGCTCTTACTCAGAATTGATTGTTCTGCACGTCAGGACAAAGTCCTGCGCCCACCCCTGTGCAAGATGTGCACAAAAGCAGATTCCATCCTTGAAACTGGCTGAACTTTCCACATCCTAATTTAGCCTGCTAGGTTAGAAGGCAGTTCAACCTGGCTATTAGGTTATTACCTGCCAAAATAAGACAAGTTGATCCCTTGTAGAACCCTGTCTCTCCCCTGCCACCCTCACTCTCTGCCCAGCTAGCAGGGGGGAACATATCCATATATTGTAAGTGCATGGCCCAGGCAGCAGTTGGCTCATAATTTTCAAGAACAGTTCAGGGAATGTTTTCTGCTTGTGCTCAACTCAGAGTTTCTTGGCCTATTGGTAGCTTTCTTATTACTCCATGTATTTTATGTAGAAGTCACRAGGGTGCTCTCACCTAGTATGAGTGGCAGAGTTCAAGTGTTTTAGATGCGCGTTTTTCTGTGGAGTGAGGCAATGCAAGTTACTGCATTTGTGAAACGCATCCTCAAAGATACGGCTCGTACCACATGTATTTACTGTTAATGTCTCCTTTTGCCAAACATTAGTTATGAGGACCTTGGTGCACTGGATGGGGGAGATGATGGAATGAGAGTCATCAAAACAATTCTAGCTCTGGCTCCTTCTCTTCTGAAGGATTCTGGGTAAGCACTGCTCTCTCTAAATTTCCTGTCTATTGTCCATCTACTTTTATAACTTCCATATTGAAAGGTACAGAGGGAAAGAGTAGCAAAAAAAACTCCTCACCTTCAGCTAGTAGAAAGCAGGTTAAAAATGCCACAGATATAAGCAAGAATTAGCTTGCATTTGGGGTATGCACTGCTGTATGGGCCTTCTTTGACCAGTGGTGGTGTTTCATAGTCATTGGCGAAATGAGAATTTTCAAAGGTCAAAGCAGCAACAGAAAGAACATGGAGGACAGCAGCAGAGAAAGAGGAAACACAACAGAGGAAAATTTCTAAGCAGAATAAGTCATTGAGGGAGAAGTGATGTATGATGCAGAGCTCTGAGAGAATGGATGTAGGTCTCTGCTTTCCTCTGACCCTTTAATTAGAGGAAACTTGTAAACTGTGCCAGGATACAACGCTGAATATCCCAGGAAAAACAAAAGATTCATCCAATGATGGTTTCTTAGATGTTAAATTTCTCCATGATTAATGCTCAAGATTGTTTGTTCCTATTCCCTGTCATGTGGGATCCATTTTGTGTTTAGACCTACGCACGGAAACTTGGCAAACCCAAACCTCTGTTCTGCAAAGGGTGCTCATATACCTTGTTGAAAAGTCCTGACCTTTTACCAGCTTAAGAGAAATTGTTGAAAATCCACTGTTTTGAGAGGAGGAATTGTAATACTGAGAGGCACACTGCTCAGAGAAGAACTAATTCTTTGTGCTTTGCATGATCACAAGAGCCTCAGAGCTTACCAGCAATGGAGATTGATCCCATGGGGGCAGTTGTTAGGATTGTATTTCTTTCCCTTTGCTTGTATTATTAGATCAAGCTGCCATTGATGAATGGGAATGTTTTAAGGTCAGGAATGAGATCCACACCCAGCTGGTAATTAGTTTGGTGAATTTATAGGGAGTGTTCAGTGTGGGACATTTTAGGAATTCTCAAGAGTATATGGCTGGGGCTTGGCCTGTTCCTTGCCTGTTAAACTTGTATCTTGCTACTTTGTCAAAGGCTGCAACCAGTTGCACCATCTCCATGTGCCTGTGAGCTAGAGTGAGTCTGCCTTGTGGCAGGAGCGAAACTCAGAAATGAGCCAGTGTCACACAGCCTGGCTGCAGCAGAAATGGCTCTCCAATGTCCAAGCCCAATACTGGTGCAATGATTGAGGTTACAGTCCTACTGTATATAGGACTGTATGGCCTGAAGCCTGATAATGTTTTCATAACCAATATATGGGGAAAATTTGTGTGTTAAGTTATATTTTATGATTATTGCTTTGCTACTGGGACTTAATGTCACCCTGCTTCTACAAAAATGGACTTCATATTGCCAGTATTCATGCATTTGCATCCTAAAACTTCATCCTCTCCTTTCCTCAGCAGCCTGTTTCACCTTACATTTTTGGGGGCCTCAGTAGGGCTGAGCAGGCTATATATTTGCATGGGACAAGCTGGGATCCTTACACCTCAATACCAGGATTAACTGTTCACACAGAGCTATACCATGAGAATTTGTCTTAAGATCAGCCTTTCTTCCCTCTGAATGAAGCAGCTGCAATCTGCATCTTAAATGAACAGCTGGGATCTGTTTTAACATCATTGGATTGCAGCGTGTTTCCTTCTCATCTCATTTCCTGTATAGATAAGAGTCATCTAGGGAGAAAAGAAGGCCTTAATTTTTCTCAGCTTGGTAAACTGAATGTGTTTCCCCACTTCCTACTCCCATGTGTGTCCTTTCAGGAGTGTGTTTCTGGAAGTTGATCCCAGACACCCAGAGATGGTGGCGAACTGGCTACAGACACACCCCAACTTGCTACTCACTCTTTGTGCCATTCACAAGGACTTCTGTGGCAAGTAAGTCTCTCACCTTCAGACTTTTGCTTCAGATGTAGGWCTGTGTACTGTTCCCTGCATTCCAGTATCTTGAATGAAACTCAGAGAAAGTCAGCAGCTGAAGGCAACCATTTCTAAAATGAGGACTCCTTCAAGAATCTCAGTGTTCTTTTATGTCCCAAGATAGATGGGTAAATGTTTCTGAGTCAGAAGTGCTGACAGAGGCAAGCATTTCTGATGGAGTGACTAGTTCTGGTGAGATTATCTTCCATGGAAAATGGCTGTTTTACATGACGGAGACAGAATCATCTCCCTAGTAAGTTCTAATGCTCTGTTCATTCTTTTCCCCATAGGCCTCGGTTTCTGCACATCCAAAAACAAAGCAGGTGACAACTGTACCTGAAATAAGTCTTCCTTGCAATATGCTTCTCACTGTTGAGCTCTGCTGAACAGCTTGTTGAAAATTCTGCATGGCAGAAGGACTCTCCACTGCATTTCCCAGTGCTTTGAGCTCTCCATACAGTGGCAGGCCTCCTCGCTTCCTGTTACAGTCTTCATCTGGAGCTGCAGAGGATCAAGAGAGAAAAACTAAGATAGAAACATGCGGAAGTGCTTGACTTTCCTCAGGGAACTGCATACAATGTTTTAGTTCTATACTAAACTGACTTATTAATCTCAGAACCCAATATGGAAGAGTTCACAATTCCAGTTATTTCATCATATTTCTGTTATGACAAATTTCAAAGAAATTAAGAGTACAACTTCTGAACAGATCAGATGGCGTGTTTGACCTTCAAGAAATTTCACAATTTTTAGTTCTGCTTTTTGCCTTAAGAGAAATTTAAGAAAAGTGGCCAGACTGTATAATAGGTCCAAACTGTGGCTTGTCCTGGTGCATAGTGTGCGTAGTGTGTGGGTGTAATGGGACATGACTAATCTGCACACTTCAGATTGAGTTCTGTTGCAGGATCCTGATGCTCTGAAGTGGCTCCCCAGTAGTAAAGCAGCGCAGTCCCCACCAAGTGGCATGTCATTAAAGGACCAATGCACGTGTTACACCATGGTTGCTGAGGAGAGACAGAGTTCTACAGCTGAGATAATGTGATTTTGAGGTGGACTTGGGAAGAGATCAGACCAGAATTTACTGGCTCATTTGCCCCTTCTTTTGGAATATTTTTGTTTGGGCTAGAAGGGAAAAACCTCACATTTGCACAGCTATGGGTCACAGCTGAAAAAAGCACCTCCTTCCTATCACGTGTTTTTTTTTTTTTTTCCCAGATTCCTGGCTGTACAGGTTGCAGACTTGAGAAAGGAAAGAGCTCTCTTGGTATTGTTAAAACCATCTGAATGTGCAGCTCCTCCTACGTTGTGGATGCTGCCAGAAACAAACAATACATCGTAATAAAGATTGTGCTTCACGTAGGTGAAACCAGGTCTCAGATCAGTGTTCCTTGCAAGAACTGCTGTGCAGTCATATTTTCAAATGTGCTAGCAGAGCTGAATAAACGTCTGGGATCCACACATTGCTTCTGATAGTAATACCAAACTTCTCTGTAAGGCATTTAAACCTAAGGCTTTACAAAGGAGGTCAGTATCACTACCCCAGTTTCACAGATGGAGAAATCAAAGAAAGAGAGGTGAAATGACTTGTACAGAATTTGACAACAGGCTTAGTTTGGAATAAGAGCTAGTTTCTTCACAGCTGTGGAAATAGCTGAGATATCTTTCTTTGTCTGGGAAAGATGACTCAGAGTCAACACAGAGCAAAACTGAGAGAAATTCCTGAAATGGAGAGTCAAGATCATGCTGTTATAAATAATGGGATGATGAAATCCAAGCTGCTGCTTATTGTTGCTGTTGTTTCCCAGTGTGGCGAGTTCCTTTCCTGACCAAAGCTAACCAGGGAAGGAAGGAAGGAAGGAAACCAGACCAAAGGATCTGATGAACCGGTCTGAATGGAAGCATTTGCWGGGCCAGAGGAGGTGAGCATGTGCTAGGGGGATGGAAGTTTCCAGTTATGACCTTTGCAGTCTCAGAGTGTGCCAAGGAGGTGCCATCATGCTGTCCAGCCAGGCTAAACTGAGAGTGTGTTACCAGAAGCATTAGCTAGGAGCTGCATCGGCACACTCAGCGTCTGGCCTTTGGGAAAGCTGCAGGGAATTCAGAGCGCTTTACTTGAGCAGTAATACACCTGCTCCTCTTCCTCTCTGCCTCTCTCACAATGACTCTCTGCCGCTCTTTCGTTCACCCTTTAACTCTTGAACCTTGGCCCTGCTTTCTTATAGGTGCAGGCGCTCTCTCTGTACTAGTGCTCAGGTCTCTGCTGGGATTCTCTTTGCATCCCCTGGATTTTTACCCTTCTGCTCACAGATTTTCACCCCATTCCACTACTCTCAGCACTGCGTTTGTCCTCCCCACCTCTCTGCTCGCCCCAGGGAGTTTGCTATGTCCAGTGCTGTACCTGAAACTGAGTCTTCATTACCTGACCTGGGGAAAGTAAAGGAGATCTAGGGAAGGGGAGAACTGAATAGGCTGAGTTAAAATGAAGCTTACCCAAGCTTTGGAAATAAAGTTCCTGCACAGCTAATTTCTTGCAGTTTTGCCTGCCAGAGTGGTGAGTACAAATTGTAGGCAGAGGGGTTTTCATTGTGGTATGCTTTTTATTTTTATTTTTTTGTTGATTTCTTCTTTTTTTTAATAATAATTTAAAGGATTTTTTTTTAAGCTCACAGTTTGACAGACTTTGCTCTTTAAATTTGGTTTTTAACAGTGTTCCCGGATGTCATCTCAGCGTTGACAATATTTATGAAGCACAGAGCAACAGGCGTAGCTTACTTCTGCAGGATATTTAAAGAGTGGGATAATTTACTGGTTTGAGGTGTTAAATGGCATCATGTTGCATTCGTCAAGGGACAGGCTGATTCCCAGCAGCAGGCTAGAATAAGCTGTTCCTGTACACGTGCTGGTGGCTGTGCTGTTGTCAGAGAGCAGCATGTATTTTCTCTGAAGCATCTGTTGCTGGTCAGAGGCCTTAGCAGGACACTTTCTCTGCAAGATGGACTCTTGGTCTCATCCAGCAGGACAAGTGTTMTATTCCTATATTTATCACTAAAGCAATAATAAAAATGCTTGCATTTCTGTGGGTTTGTGCTGTGTAGTGGTTGCATGTCTCGGGAAATCACATGGCRCTGCTGGCCCTCTCATAAAGACAGGAGTGGAGAAAAATCATTTTTTCTCCCAAGAGGCTGGATTTATTTATTAGATTCCCATCTGAGGGAATGTCCTGTTGTAGTACAGTTTGTTCTTTAGTGCTTTATGCATGTTGGCCCATGCTCATTTTGGTACAGAAATGCTTCAGAGCTTTCTGGATATGATAGTTTTAAAGAAACACAGACAGCCCCAGTGTTCTTGCTTAGCTAGTGGGCCATCTCTGTCAGCTGTGAAAGGGAGACTCTACCATGCCAGCTACATACTGTGCACGARAGCTTTCTGCAGAGGGTGCGACCACTCTCTGAAGCCACAGAGCGCTGATAATTTTGTTGATGCTTTACGTATTCTGACATACACTTAGCTTTCTGGGATCTTGCTGTGCCTTTGGAACTGTATCAAAAAGGTGTTTTGTTTCCTGAAGTTTTGGAAGAACTTAGTTTTCCTGCAGGACCCTGAAGAGTGTGATTGCAYGCATTCCTCTGTGTGTTTCGGAGAGTTACCGGTTGAGAAGTAAGGCTTTCCCTGAGGAGGTGGTAAAAGCTTGCTCTTTGGCAGAGCCCTGTGGGTGGTGCTGTGGTACCAGCTTCTGTGTCCTAGCTGGAGACTAGCCCTGCTCCAGGCTCTGCTAGCAGTGCTGCACTTGTCAGGAGCATGGGAACATACAAACCCTCAGTGAGAAAACTTGGCCAGCGGAAGACTACAGCACAGATGCATCTTTAGCCTTTATTCCAGTACCAGTAAAACAGAGCTTCAGCACAGCCCTCRCCTGGGGAAGCTGAGAGAGGACCTTACGGTTGTGGTGCAAAACTGGAATTGTACTTAATGCTGTAAATGGGAAGCCTGAAGCCTTTTTAGAGCTGTTTTTCTATGTTTGTGGACATTTCCAGTATGTTGGAGGACACAGATGGAGGGTGATATTCTTGCTGGAGTGTAATTTCCCTATGGCATCCAGACTCTTTTTGCTGCCTTTGGGGGCAGGTTCTTGTTGTCCTCTCCTGATGTGGAACACAGTTGCCTCTCTTCCTCAAGCAGCTTTYGTGTATTAGCTTTCATGTTCATAGCATCACTTCTAATACATGTTACTATGTTTCCTCCTGGTCTTCATTTTGGAGGAAAGAACCCTCCCCACCTTAAATGTTGTGTGTTGCTTTTATAGGCCCCTTGCATGCCTTCCCTCCCTTCCTGGGGGATATAAATGGGAACCAGGTGTGCTGAAGGTTAGTGCGCTGCAAGAGATACTTGTGCCTATGGTGACTGAAGAGCAGTCCACCAGAGCTCAAGTTACTACAGAGGAGGAGCAGTGAAAACTAAGCCAAAACTTGCATTAACGTTTTGTTTGTCTGGGCAAGTTCTCAAAAGTTTTATTAGAATTATTTTATTAAACTACTTTTTGTTGCTCAGGGTTGCATCTGGAGGGACAAATATTCAGTGAGAGAAGGCTTGTACTCTGACAGTACTGGCACATGATGAGACACCAAAAGAGACTTTATCAAGCTTCCAAGCTGTTGTCACTTGCATAGATGTTTTGATAGGCTTTCAGTAGGTGTCTGAGGTTTGAAATGTTTCTCCCTGGGAAGGATTGTGTCATAGCCCTTCTCTGTATCCTTTGCTTGACAACTGCTTGCACTTCTCAGCATTGTCCATCCAGTCCTCAGTGAACATGGGAGGCTGTTTACACGCTGCCATCCTGCGGCCCTGGGATCATGGCCGAAGCATGCTCTGCATTCAGCTGCTGAGAAGTTACAGGAGCTCCAAGGATACTCTAAAATGTACCATAGTTGCAGAATCAGACCTGTAACCAGCTCCCTCCTGCTTTGCACGCACCTTTTGGCTGTGCAAGATGGACTTGGGCTGACGTGCCTAGGGTTCAGAGTTGGGGGCTGACCCRTTTCCGAGATTTGCCTTCCTCCCAGGGCAGTTGTAAAAGTGCCCACCAGCGAGAGGCAGTGTCTTGCAGAATAGTGACCAATATGATCTATCTGCRTAACACTTCATTCTGTCCAGTGTGAAGAAAGATTGTGGGTTTCATTGGGAGAGTATGGTGGGTAGGGATGACAAAGAGAAGGAGACTGTTTCCAGCAGTACTTGCCCACAAGCCAGGCCTGGGTAGTCCCAGGTACGACCAAAAGCTGATGTGACTTGTACTTTCTTCTCCATCTGCCATTACCCCATCAGAGACAAGCATGCTGTTTTTCCACTTTGCTCCCTTTAGGAATTTTAATGTTGTGTTTGTTGGAGACTTGCCAACAGTTGGGTCCTGTATTGGGATTTGTCAGACTTGGATTCAGGTCCCTGCTATGTGACAAACTGTATGTGTGACCTTGATTGTGTTATTGCTTACTGTTTCCTGCTTGTTGGGATAATACTTCACTCACAAGAAGTGAGGTTACGGAGTACTCGGGTATTGCAGAAAGCGCTGTGATTGTCCTGTGGCACCCTGTYGTTCAGTCACATCCAAGCAGAGCAAAAAATGAGCCACGTTTTATTAAACAAGTGAATCTCAGCTGCTGTTTGGTGGCAGGCGCACACCATCCTGCTGCAGCATGATGCATCAGGCTTGTTGCACTAAATTGCAGTGATGCCAGTGCAAAACCAAAGGATGTGGAAACAAGCCAAAATACTAGCACTAGCTTTTCTGCAGTGGTGTGTCTGAGCGTGGCGAGAGCGTGACAYGCAGGCAAACCAGTCTGCTGCAGAATGCTGAGGAAGTTGTCTGCATCCTGTGCACAAAAGCYAATGGTGCTTTTACAGTACGTGAACATCAAATATGTTGTTATTGTAGACATGGGTGGAGAGAAGTGCTGCCACATGTTGTGGTCTTGATGGTTTGTCTGACTTATGCAGCTGATGTCAGAACTGTAACCTTGTTAAAATGGTAACTTCTAACTCTATAAAGATCTATTCCCTGCTCCGTCGTCTGCTCTCTTCACCGGCAAACCTGAGTCGTCGCTATTCTGTGCCTTGTGTGCATTTTGGAGACAGTGGGTACCCAACAGCAGAGATGTCATTTTGGTTGCAGCTGCCCAGTCAATGTTGTGAAGATAGCCACAGCTGCATGAGCAAAGCTGCCACAGGATAGAGGGTAACAGTCTTAGAACAACTGCATGTGAACGAGCTGCCGCTGTGGGAAGATAGCACGTTGTCCCCATTACGTACTTGCTCTGGATTCCACTTGCTTCAAAGGGCTGCACAGGTAGTCTTAGGCTTTATCTTACTTCTGGGACATCTGAGATGTTCTGAGATCATGCTTGTCCCTGGCAGAGAGAGTCAGTAGGCATTGCAGAGATTTTCAGCTCCCAGGCTTGTATTTGCAGCACTGCAAAGAAGCTTGTCATCTAAATAGCCAAGGCCAACAGGCATGTCAAGAAATGGAGGCACAACAAAGGAAGAGCCTTGGCAGAGTTGCAGAAAAAGCATAAATGCTCTTAAATGCAGTTCTGACAACCTAGCTCTGCTTCTTTGCCCCTTCAGCTGTTCTGGTCCTCTTTTAAATGGTGTGCTCATATAGTCATCTCAGCTGTTGCCTGGGAGGATGATAATGCCTTCAAAGCAGGAGGTAATTGTCRTTCCTTTTCTTTTTACAATGGGAGAATGTGACCAGAGAAAAGTTGGGCTTGGAGAGCCTTGGTCTGTCTCTAAGAAATGATGAAAAGAGGTGTGGAGCTAAGTGTCTCACGAAGTGCAAGTCATATATAGGAGGCAAACTCCAAGCATCTCTCTTATGCTTAACCTGTGCATCTTTGGAGAACGGGTTCCATTCGTTCTCTGTGTGGATGGCCTTCTGGTGGGCCTTGACCCATAGGAAATGGGGGAGCAACAACAGACAAAGCACAACTCTGAGGCATCTTATTCTTTTTTCTTTTTTTCTTTTTGTAAACACCGATGGCCCAGCTAGGTATTAGCTATACCCAGCAGCACGGGGGAGGTATGACTCTGTTTTCAGGGGAATGTGTTAAGCAATTCTTATATGGGAGATCTTGATTTCCAGTTTATACTAGCTGCTGTCCGCTGTTTTTGCTCCTCACCTGCCACCTCTTTCTTTGTTGATGGCTTTTGTCTGCTGTGTGTTAGCTGTAGCATGGGCACTCAGGGGCGCACCTATTTTCAGGTTGATGGCATAGTGCCTACTGCAGTGGAGTCCTCACTTGGCAGCTGAGTTTCTCCTCCAAGCAATGCTGGTAGACGAGTGGCTTCTGCTGTTGAAATCCTCACTGTTTGAAATATTTGTCCAAGACTGTGTAGAACATCACAACTGCTTGGATTGTTACAAAATTTCCTGCCTGGTGTTTGGATTATGATTAATCTGTTAGGTTTGCGTAGTGCTTTGATGTTCCAGCTCCAAATACAGAGTAAGCAATTGCAACTCCGTTGACCTCAGTGGAGTCATCCCGCTCACTCCAGCTGAATAGAAGTTGGCCCACCTAATGATACGTAGTATTTGTATTCTGTGAAACAAGAGTCCAGTCATTGATTTAAGCCTTTCCAGGAACTGGAGGCTGTTAAGCTGATAAATCTTTCCTCTTTTTCCACACTGCTCTGCCACTCATCTGGGGTGACCTTCTCACTATCCCTTTTGACTTTGAGCTTGCTTTTCCCTGGAYGACTCCTCTGAGCCTCTGTCCCAAGTTACTGTCCTCAGCCTTTGCCCTATGTGGCATTACTATTATGGTTTGTATTACCATAATGCTTACAAGCTTTTTTCACAGTCTGCTCTATCTCTAAGCCTTCATGACTTTTTTTTCCCCCGTGCCAGTATCTTGCTGTGCAGCCCTCCCCCTGCAACTGTTGTCAGCTTGCATGGACAAATTTCTTTCTATTCTAGGTAATTTGGAGTAGGTTCATCACAGAGAAATGCTGCTCTACAATGTTTTTGTCTTGTGTTCTCCTTGATGTGATTTTTGCTACCGATAGTGCTTGCTGGGGTGGGATGCATGCAGCTAGCAGCTGCCAGGACTTGTGCTCTCTTGGCTCAGAAATAGCAGATTAAGATCATACTTTGCTCAAACAAGGCCTCTTCACTGGATGTATATGGGCAGGGGGCACTCAGGCTGCAAGCAGTTTTTGTGCTTTAACTTCCAGGTCAGTGAGTTTTTTCTCATTTGTATCAGCAGATGGTAACCCTTTTTCTAGCAAATTCTTCTGCTTCAGGAGCATGCAAACACACACATAGCTGAAGCAGATCTTGACTTTCAGAATAAATTGCACAGCATATGCTTTAAGCCTAACAAATATATCATCTGTTCTGCTTAAAGGATTGCTTGTGTGCCCTCTTAACAAACAGTAAAGCCAGGAGTGCAGAGGTAGGTGGGTTATTCACCCATTTTGGCTTTTCCATCCATCATTACTTACGTGGAAAAAAGGGAACATACATAYTTTCAGAGAACTGTCTTTGAACAGATGGCCTTCGTAAAGTGTAAAATCGGGATAATTAAGTGTTTCCCTTTGTTACTGAGTAGGGCCAGGACTGAGGCCAGAGTGTAAGAGATGATTCATGAGCACAAAAACGAAAAGATGAACTTGTCCAGATGATTGCCTAATAGTCTGTTCTTGGTGTCCTGATTGCAAAAATAACCGCTTGAAATCCCCGGTCTTTGCAATGGTAAGACTCTAGGTTGTCACTTCATAGCAACCTCCTGTGCTCGGGCTGAGTCAGAAAAAGCAAGACCTGCCTGGGAGACACCACTGAGGGTCTGCACGTTGCTGAGCACCTGTGTAGGAGGTACCTCTGAAGAACTGTATGTGGGCACTTGCCATTAGATCCTCAAGCATCCTTGCCCGATACCAGCAGAGCTCCCACCGGCAGGCGTGAGGTTCCTCGCTCTCCAGATCAGAGCTGCTGCTTTTCTGGAAGCAGCAGGCAGAACAGCAAAGATGGGTGCAGTGCAGGAGGCCCAGGGGAACTAAAGGAAACCTGTTTCAGCAATACAGCYAGTTAGCCAAGCAGGGTTGGCAAGTCTTTCTCTGAGCAACCTCCTTTTTCCTTCCTCATCTAATCTGGCAGTGCTCTCCTCTATCACAGCTCTACTTGAGCATTTCAGCCCTGGAGCGTTTTCACACCCGGTTTCGCCTGAGCTCTAGTAACTGTGATGTTTGTGCTGTGGGTCCCTGCAGAATTCCCTCCGTCCTGATCCTCTTGGACTTTGTCCCTAGAACAAAATTCTGCTTGCGCTTCTCAGAATTAGCAGGCATTAAGCTTAACTCAGAACTGCCATTTCCTGGGAAGTTCTTACACTGTAAAACTTGTTTGTTTTTTTTAATCAGAATGAAATAATTTATTTTTACATTTCCAATGAGGCCACTGTGTCCTAGACTTTGATTTTAGAAATGTTTTGCTCTGGGATTTCTGAATTTTCATTTTGAATATTATCCACTTTTTTTTTTACTTAGGCTTACTGCTGATTTTCTAAGTAAAGAGTAGTAGCAGGTGACACTGTATATTATATAAGGGAATACAGTAGTTATCTTTTCTAAAGTCACTAAGAACAGCTGCTACTTCATATGAAATGAAATGTCTTCTCTAGAACAAGAAGTCCCTTGCTTATAAYGTAATGAAAGTATGATGGTGTCATTACAACACCCAAAAACATCTTCATCTAGAAAAGCAGATAACATTCTGTTCTGTAGTAAGTAGCAATTCATCTTAATGATCTAAAAAATAATATAATATTTCATTTCTCATGTCACGCTAGGGCAATCTAGTAATGATGACTATAGAATAAAAACCTTTAAACATATGCAAAGTTTTGAAATAGATTCAGAGCTGCCGGAAACAAAGCTGTTAAAAATAGCTTTGTCAGATTTTATCAAAATCAATGCTTTTTCCAAAACAAACAAAAGATCTACTTTTAAACATTCTTAGAAGAGCAGCTTCCCTTAAGAATGTCTTCYGTTAAGATGTTTTCATGGTGCTTTTCTACCAATTGTCGTCCTGCCCCGGTGAAGGCACTGCACTGTTTGTCATGTGCTTTTGCACTTTACATGGGACTTGGACCCTCCTCACTAGGACTTGACCCAAGTGTCCATAGTGAAAGACTTGAGGACTCCCGCACTACGTGAGCTGTCCCTCTCTGACTCCCATACTCCCTCCGTACTGCTTGTAGCACGTCATGTCAGATGTGAAATTGTTCTCCTCATCCTGAGACGGGAGCAGACTGTTCAAACAGCTGCAGTCTTCCTTGCCGCTCGTACAGGAAAAGGACAGGGTGCTCTCACCGCTGGGTCCATATCACCCCCTGCTCCCTTGGCGCTGCGGAAATGGCACGCAGGCATGCCTGGTCCTCTTTTCCAAGATGCCACCTAGACGAGCTACGCCGACACATTCCAAAGCGTCTGGGGGTAGAGCAGAAGAGATGCCGCGCACGTGCGGGAGGCTGCAGAGTTAATGGAGCCGAAGTTTCCTTTCCCGTCCTGCCTTGCCTTGTGATATGATGCTTAGCGGCTAGGCCGTTGCTGCTGCTATAGAGGAAAGTGTTTGTGGTTACCTTTCAGCAGTTGTTGCTGCAGATGCTGCTAGGAGGCTACTATTTGGGGAACCAACTTTCAGTGTGGCTTAAATCACAGATAAAGACTTTATCAGTCTTAAATTAAATCCACATGGCTGTTACTCCACTTAATTAAGAGAAAATGACCTGATACTGAAGGAAGTTTGCTTGTTTGGTTTAAGCGATCATGTTCAGTTTGCAAATAGCATCCAAAGTGGAAGAGCAGATCTAGGATGAGACATGGCAACAGTGGAGTTTATGGGTGGGATTTCTTTCATTGGAGTCTATGTACAATCCAGGCATCAGTAATTTTAAAATGTAAAGTACCCCCAACAGAGGAGCATCAGACAGCAGTATGCTGCCTAGACCAGCCTGCTGTTAGCAAAGCACAACTGCCATGTTCATCCCACTATACTAATTTGAAGACTTTATTTTCCTTTTTCTTAACAACATTGGTGAAAAAACTTAGTTAAGAGTGAATGCTGAGCAATCCAGCAGTCTGAAATAAAGGTGCCGGTAGCTTTGTAAGTGCAGAGACAAAACCATGACAAGAGCAGAAGAGGAAGGGAAGGTGAGTGGCAATTTTTGAGTTAGAGCAGAGCAGTCAGATTGCACGTGCAGATTTATACCACACAACCTTAAAGCCACTGCCACTGGGAGAAGTGCATGGGTGAATATAGGCTACGAGGGCAGTTGCTGGAACCATGGCACTGAAATAGCACTGGGAGAGATCTCCCAGRTGTGCTCCTCTGAATTTTATTTCTACAAGTCAATAGATGTCCCTGCTTGCTTCAGTTCAGAGGTAGGTGGGGGTTTGGAAAACAGAAGAGTTCATTATTGCCTAGACTAAGATCTGGCTTTAACTACATTCAAACCTAGTCTTTACAAAGATATAAAAATGTCTTTGCTCTTTCTCAAACTGTGTTCTGTATGCTATTTCTTCCCCTTATCTGGATTTGTCTTGAAAATGAATGTTTCAAAGTTCAGGCAAAAGTTTAGTGTAGGAGACAGTGTAGCTAAGTATACAGCACTAGAGCCTGTGATATCTCTAGGGAAACCTAAGTGTAATGAAGTCAACAGGAATTTTGCCTGTGAGCAGGGAATTGATGATAACTAGGGAGTCTGAGGAGAACTGGTCCATGTTAAAAAAGAGACAGTCCCCTAGTTCATGGCATCAGGGAAAGCTTGGTGGATTTATCTGGCTGTTCTGAAGGGATTCGTGGGTTGCATTTTAAAGCTTATAGAGTCTACTTAAAGTCTATGTACTTTTGAGTAGGACAGAGGTCTTAAATTTGAGGGCCTAAGGGAGGCTCTGTCCTTCTGTCACCACATGCTGAGCCATAGAAGGTGCAGGGTTGAACAGTCGGTGATCAGGGAAGYACACCAACAGGGGAAGGAGGCCAGGGCAGAAGGGGATCTGGGGAGCTTCTGTGGGAGTTTAAGAGCTGTATCATTTTAATGCAGATGCAAAGAGTGCTACTGGCACCCGCAGTCTTTGTGGAGGAGCCCTAAGGAAGTGCAGAGGGAGCGGGAGTGACTGCTGGTGCCAGCTCCAAGGCTTGTGCACTCTCGGTGCGCAAGGACACAGGTTTTGCGCGAGGCGCTGGCATGTAGGAGTTGAGGAGGGAAATAGCTGCGAGCCCAGGAGGCTGCTGGAGGTGGCAGAAGAACTTTAACAGCAGTGTAAACATRCAGTGGAGAAGTGTCAGTAGAGTTGTAGGACAGTTTCAAGGAGATAATCCTGCTACAAATAGGGAGGTTGAAAACCAAGCTACAGGACTTCGCTAGGAACGCTCTATATGGCTCTGTCAAAAAAGGTGCTCATGCAGGAGCAGGTGCAGAACACGGCTAGGAGGATGAGTAAGGACTGGAAACCTTGGTATTTGCATGAGGACTAAGAGATTGGTTTGTTTTGCCTAGCAAAACAAAGCCTGRGAGAGGAATGTGATGTCTCTGTGTAAACACTTCATTGCAGAGTAAATACCGGAAGGGAAGAAAAGTTCTTTATWATAAAGATCAGTGCTGACACAAGGACAGCTTGGTACAAATTTGCTATTAATGAACTTAGCCTGGAGATTAGATTTTCAACTAATAGAGGAGTGAGATTCTGGAGCAGCCTCTCAAAGGGAGAAATGGAAACTAAAGGAGCTTGATAAGCCTGCTATAGAAAGGGAGAGTAAATTCAGTCTCTCATGGTCTCATGTTTTATGCATGTTGATGGTATAAACAGCCCAGCCTAATAATCTAGGCAGAATTGCAAGTTGCAGGAGTCAAAATCAGCAGCCGTAATTAAGAATCAGTGGCCAAGTTATGAGCTGACTGCAGGAAACRGGGGGAGTTTTGCAAGAGCTGCACTGAGCAGATACTCAGCTTTGGCTGTGTCCTAGGGTTAAAGGACAAGGATGCCACCAAATTGATTAAGGCTGGAGCCTTTTTGCAACATTTGTTAAAACCAAAACTTGCRCAGCAGAACTTGTAAGTCATCACCCCTACTTCCCAATTGCTCCCAGTTTCTGCTCCACTTTGGCACAAACCTATGCTGTAGCTCTAATAGCATGGCTTAGTCTCTGTGCCCCTACTTCCTTGTTCATAAAAGATGATATACTTAATGACACATTTTGAGAATACCTCAAATTTTGCTGGAARCTTTGTGAAAGAACCTTTTGGCATGAAAAGAAGGCTAGCAAAGTTGGCAGAGCCTTTGTCAGAGGAGATGCTTAGGACCCTTTTTCAAACTGGCCTGTCAGTTTTTGCTGTGCAGGGAGATTTCTGTAAATCATTTTCAGAATACATCTCAGATATGGATTTTCCAAAATGACAGTGTCTTAAAAAAAATGCTTACTTTAGAAAATGTTTGGTGGGTCTTTTACTCTGTGTTGTAGCTGCATCTTTTGCCTGCTACTTGGGTGAGCAGGCTGCAGAATCATCTTTGGCTTGAGTTTCAAACCCRTAAAGGCTGGTCTCATACTTTGGAGATCTGTAAAACCAAATGGTGGGTGTCAAATACCATCCCCCGTTGGGTAGCRTGTGTCTGTGGAGCAACCCAGGCAAACTTCTCCAATTAAAAAATTTTTTTTTGAATGGTTTTAACTAGTTATCAAAGATGGCTGGGCTGAAAGAAGCTTGGAGGCTTTTTTTGTTTTTTGGTCATCAGGGAGTGGTTTCTCACCTACAAGTGTCCTAACAGAGCAGCACACTCAGCACCTCCCTCCAGCTGAGCTTCAGTCTTTCCACCCAACTGAGCCATTGGTGAGGRTCATTGCACAGAGGATCCTATGAGACCTGTTTAGCTACCATTGCATTAGCTTCAGTCTGATAACAGGTTGTGAGGGGTGGAGTATGTGAATCTCAGTATGTGCATAAACTCTGGATGAAGTAACTGAGTTTGGAGTCTTTGCATAAGACGCATGAAAAGCCCAGGACAGAATTACCCTGGAGTCTGAATGCCCCTATTCATAATGTCAAGATTTTCCAGTAAGAGTAAACTCCCTGTGCTGCGTAATGAAAGGTTGAATTCCTATCTTTATCCCAGGAGTTACATTCTCCACTTGCAGCTTACTTAGGACATCAGAATGACTCCTGATATGAAAGACACATTGTGTCTTCTCCTATCCTATTCTCTTAGCAGCCCTCCTGTCTCCATGATTAACTCAGCAGCTGGGGTCTGTCTATGTGCCGGTGCAGCGTGTTCACTTGTGCTGAGATGGTTTCCTGCTGCCGTGGAGGAAAAGGTTAAGGACTAAAAGGAGCCCTGCCATCATCTGTAAGGCATGAGGAGCCCAGTGCCACTCTTGCCTTGCAGATTTCTGACATCTGAGGAACTGGACCTTGTGGCTTTCCCTGAAAGACAAGCCAGCTATGAGGGGTTTATAAATACTCTTCCATATGCTGGCAGAGAGGGAGTGCAGCGTCTCTATGGCTTGATTCAGATTCAAGTGGCATGAGCCTGTTCTTGAACTATGTCAGTCATAGCTACCAACACAATCACGTGCTGCGCCACTCTGAATAGAAGCGTCTGAGGAGGCAAATCTTGATCATTTGGGATGTGGAGGGTCACATTCAGAGGTGTTTGCTCAGTGCTTCCAGCCTCATTTGTGAGTGTGCAACAGACTGAAAGAAGAGGAGGATGGAATTAGAGGCCAGATTAATAAAATGAGCAAGGCAGGCAGCAGGCAATGGAGATTATCCTTGCCTTTCCCTTTTTGTGGTTAGGTACAGTCTTCTAGAGTCTTGTCTGTAATACAGGGCTCAGTATCTGATTGCCAGGTGAGGGCTCCAGCTAGATACCACCTTATACATCTGTCCGGGGTTGTTCAGAGTCCACAGACTGGCTGTTGCTCAAGTGCTTTCCCTAGCTTGCCTCACTGTTCCCTGCAGCTTCCTACTCTTCACAGCCCAGTACTTCTCCCTGAGGCCCGGCTGGGGTGTTGCTGCAGTCACATTTACAGCCTATAAGAAGCTGAAATAAAACCATGCAGACTAACTTGTTACATACCTCTGGTCTACAACACCACCCATGTTTTTCCACCTGAAGTCCTAATGCTGCTGATGAGGGGTAGTGTGACTTAAGACTAAGTGACTCATGAGCTGCCTGTTCCTGGCCAGCTGTGATAGGATCTCTGCAAAGAGGGTTTGGAGGATCCCTTGCTCAGAGCATACTGGCTCCTGTAGGCGCTTGCATCCAAAATCCTCTCTCTACTGGCAGACGCCTTATTTGAAGGTTTGGAGTGCACTGCTGGCATCCTGCCCATGGGCTTTTGAGCCTCTTTAACAAGAGGGTCTCCAAAAGCTGTGCTTTTGATGTGACGTACTATAGTATAGGTTTGGAAGCATCAAATAGCCTGGGATTTTTTTTCCTTCTCCTTGAAATAACAACCACAAAAACAATGACCAAGTTATTTGAAAAGGTTTCAGCGCTGGAGTCTGCGTAGCTGTCAGCTGGGTTCTGCCGCTCCTCCGTGCTGAGCCCGGTCCACACTGGCAGCTGAATGAGCTCTGTGGAGTATTTAAGTGACTGGGTCAGTAACTGGGGGAGACCGTTATCATAAGGCCTGTGACAAATGGCCCTTTCACTTGGCTGGTGAAGGCTGCCAAATGTTGTGCTTGCCCTTCGTGCTGGCATCATTCAGGGCCCAGGCATGTGCTAGAGTTCTAACTCAAGGGCATGTTGTCTTCTGAGAGCCCAGAGGACAGCTTGGGCCCGGGGTTTGTTTGCACTAAGGCTTGCTACATCTCCCTGCCAGAACAGCAGAAAGGCGCTGTGACCTAAGGGCAAACCAGACTGTTCAGCGCTGATCAGCGTGATGGTAGAGATGAGGCTGCAAYGGCGTGCTGACAAAATAGGGGTGTATTCACTTTGCATTGCTTTAATCCAAATTCCAGCATGATTTGTTCCCATGAAGTAAAAGCAAGCAAACAAGGAGTGAAGAGTTGTGCTAAATATTCACTTTCACTGTTGTAGTTAACTGTAGAGCTCTTTGAAATGTGAATATATTCCCTTTCCTAGTATTTCCCCTTCTTTTTAAGCAAGCATATGTAAAATCACTGGCTTCCCAAGATAACTGTATCAGCACAAGGTCAGTTTTGTTCTGTCACACTGTTGCATGTGTTTTAAAAGAAAATAAATTCAGTCTCTTGTGTATCAGAAAGATGAGATTTAAATGTATAGTCCTCACTGGGTTAACTCCGTTTGTCAAAAGGAGAGTCCAGCCTACACTTTGAAAACTAAAATCCTTTTTTAATATGTGCAAAAAAGAAAAGGTTTGTATAGATTGGAAGGCACAAGAAATGGAAAAATAACAGTCCTTAAAAATACTGGGTGAGAAAATTATTTTTCACTGAAGAATTGCAAGCTTTTGGTTTGGTTTAAGAGGCCATTCCTGATGACAAAGATGTATAGTTTTGCAGCTTTTTGGATTTTTTTTTGTTCTAAGTTTTTCTTTTACTTGAGTTGATTCCTCATTCTTGCTAATTTGTGGCTCAAAGAGTGCATTATGCATCACAGCTGCAACATAGTTGTTGCAGCTTAGATCATTCAGAGCTCTGCTAATCAGTATGGAATATCTGTGTTGCACAGCCTGGTTCAGACTTGCAGCAGACATTAATGTTCATTAGCTAGCTGAGATGAGATACCTATTTGTTGTGATCTAATAAGAGATACAGAAAAGGAGAGAGATCGTACAAAATACTAATATGCCCAACTACAGCTTTTAAAAAAACAAGAATTGCACAAGGTACACAGTGATCCAGTTTACAGTGGAGCATGAAAACAGGCTATTCTGAAAGCTTTGAGAGAGGAAAAGTCTCTGTAAAGAAAATAAACACTTACCAGGATGTGTGGCAAAGTTGCCAATCTCACTCTTGTGGCAGTGGAGTGACAAATTAAACAATCATTTCTTTTCTCTGAACAATGGCACTGGGTTTTAGCAGCAAGTGTCTTTTGCTTAGAAGGGTAGTCCCAGGCTTCAAATAATATCGCAGATATCTGTGACAAAGTGAGGAACCTCTGAGCTGCTTGCTTCTTGTCGTCTTGGTTCAAAGTAAATACTACGGCCCCATATACTTTGGCAGGCTCGTTCTTGTGGTCTGTAAGTGAGCAGTGCTGTCACTTATAAATTATATAAATTTTTATACTAATTCATCATTTTATATATAAATCTCTTCCGGTTTGATGTTGTTTTGTTCCTAATACTTAAAGGATTCTCTGAGGTGTGAAATAAGGAGGCTGTTGCATTGCATTTCGTCCTAGGAAAGCATCTCTTTGTGCCACAGACTCTGCTGTATCCTCAGGCTAGTCTTCRTGCCCGGAAGCATACTAGCAAAACTTCCCCAGTGAGAGATCCTGCTGTGGCCTGAACCCCTCCTGCTTTACTTATTTCCTTACAGACCAGCACCTGCTCTCAGCATTGCCATCTCCTCTGAGGCCTCTTTAGATGGGCAGTCTGCAGAACTGGCTTGGCATCATGGTGGTATGTTGGAGCTTTGAGCATTAGAGCTATGTCTGCAGGGGGTGGGTTAAACAGGGAAACGAGGGAAGGCTGAGCACCGGAGGGATGCAGGCCTGCATCTCTTCCCATAAAAATGGGAAAGACTTCTCGTGTCTTTTTTAGATACAGATCAGCCTTCATAATAGCAGACAACAGAGATGCTCTGCCATCTCAGGAAGCTGTATCACATACAAAAGCCCTTGTGGTGGCTGTAAATGTAAAATATTTAGTGACACCACAGTACTAGAGAGGCTAGTTGTACCTGCCGGTGAACAGCATGGCTGTTCTTGTAAGCAGGTGATCACAGTTTCTGAGCAGGGACGAGTTGGTTCTTCTGCTCATGAAGTTGCCACGTGCAGTTTGTCCTCTGAGGATTTGGTCAGACTTAGCAGGGCCTGAATTCACAGTAATGGAAAGGCAAAGTTGGGAGGTCTAGTTTCAAAACCAACATGACTCCTGCCCAGCACATGAGCATCTTCTCACCTTTGGTGCGGCAACAGTTCTTGGCTCCTTTTGAGTTCCTGCAAATTCAGGAGTTGCTGCCATGCCTAAGAGCAAGTGTTTTGCTTTTTCCTTTTTGAGGAAGAATGAAGAAGAGAATGTCCTGGCTTTCAGGATGGAGCAGTGGCCCTTGTCCATCTTAGCAAGTTGCAGTGCAAGCCCCAGTTTGGGGTGTGTGGGGGTGGTGAGTTCTACAAAATGTAGAAGCAGGCTGTGAACAAGAAGCCGGAAAAGACCGGGAAGGGAGTTAAAAACTTTTTTTTATTATTATTTTATTTATTTATTTATTTATTTATTTATTTTTAGCTGACAGAGCAAGTAGATCAAACCCTTTACCTCAGATCCTTCAGGGGACAGCAGTAGTAGTTTGGTGGAGACATAGAATAAGCCTAGAAATGAGAGTGTATGAGTGAGATCCAGGTGGGATGTCTTTCACTTGTTGACTCTTGAAGAAGCTCCTGCTCTGAGAATCTTGGTTAGGTGTCTGCGTATAGCTGTAGCGAATACGGGCGGCAAAGGCACAAGGGAATTGCTCTTCTGCTTATTGGTCTTGTGCCAAATTAGTAAGAAGTCCAGCAGCTGTGTTGGTTAGTGAATCAGTCCTTCCTGAAAGAAGACATTCCCAAAGAGAGTGATTAAGTACTTTTTGCTTTAAACCAATTTCAATGATGTAAATGAAGCCAGAGTTGTGCACAGGCCTGGGCAGAGTCCTCTGTCAGCTGTGAATTTCGCGCAAGGTAGATCGCTTCCGTGCTTTGAGAGCGCAGCATGATCCGTGTCATGTGCTGCACCCCGGGGTGGCAGCGTACGGCCTGCAGTGCTGGGAGCAGAAAAATGACTCTAGTCCTTCTTTTATGCCTTTTCTGTTCTGATGGCCCCAACAGGCACAGTGGAGTGTTTTAAGAGTTAATTTGTATTATAATATATGTGACTGGCTGTGATTTTTTTTTTATGGCAGAAAATATATAAACTCAATTTATGCTTACCAAATCTGTTTCCCTTCCCTGCTTCCCCCAAAACTCTTCAGTTTTTAACAAATATTGTGTGTGTGCGTATACAGATGTGAAATGAAAATGTAGTGCTCACTTGAGGATGGAGTTTCTATATAAAGCTGTAATTGTCAGGCAGTCCTAATATAAAGCTGTAATTRTCAGGCAGTCCTAGGTAGCTGATAAACAGTGGTGTAAATCTCATGAACAAACATTAAGAAACCTTAGCTCTCAGGACTGCAGAGATCCACCTGAGCTGCACACATCAGTGTGCAACAAGTTGAGGAAATGGTTCTTTTGACTTCAGCCTGTCTTTTCAGGATTGGTTAGTGAGAATCATAGAATCGGTATGGTTGGAAGGGACCTCTGGAGATCATCTAGTCTGACCTCCCTGCTCAAGCAGGGTCACCTAGAGCRTGTTAGACAGGGTTGCATCCAGGTGGGCTTTGAATATCTCCAGAGGAGACTCCAAAACCTCTCTGGACTCCTTAAAGAATCCTTTTCTTCTTGGACGTYATATATTTCAAGTTAAAATACTTAGTTAATATTAAGTCATTTTAAATGAATGAAGGACTGCAGCTGTCTTTGAAAGCTGAAAGTACAGCTAGAGCAAAAGTAAACCACATCTCCTAGCTAAAGGCTACGTCCTGGAGGCTCAATAAGCTCCCACTAAACCCACTAGTTATCATAACGGGCATTTTCTTCCCTGACTTCCTTCCTGAAAGTGTGGGTAAGTAGGAGGCTATGAAGCAAAGTTCATCAGATTCTGTTAGGGAAAGAGACTGGCTCCAAAAAGAAGAAAGGCGAAAAGCTCTTCAGTTTCCTCAAAGAGATTTTCCATTATGATAGTATAAATTACAACACCTCTTCACTGACTACTTGCATACGGCAAAACCTGAATTCCCTCTGCACAGAAAGGAACGTAACAGAGCATCACAGCTTATTTAGTCAAGCTTCGAAAGCCCTCCAGAGACCATTTTATGGTTTCTTTCCGTAAGAGTTTCCTGAAGGGTTCAGGAGTTGATCTAGTAAAAGGACTGGTTTTAGGACTGTTTTTAACTCTGGAGGACAGCACAGAATCCCCTGATTTCTGTCAGCTGTGTTTCATTGCTGTGGCCTATAACTAGGTTTTGATGGATGAGGGGAAAGGGAAGATGCCTTGYGGCTCCGCACTGAGTCTGAGCCGCAAGGATGAAACTAGCCCTTCAAGTCTTACGGAGTGACCGTGCTGCAAGTAAGGCCAAAATTGTTCAGGTTTGTATCACGAGCAACATGTCAGCCAGCTAACCTATCCCAAGCAGTGGTTGCTTGCTAAACCCAAGCTGTTTCCAGAGCCTCAGAGGTGAGGGTTATTGTTGTTTGTTAAGCRTTTGGGAGAGACTTGCTTGTTTTGTCTCAGACAAGAGAGGTTAAGTGACAACCAAATGACATGTCTGTTTTTCACGGTGTTTTTGTTGTGTATGTGAATGTTTCTGGTAGATAGGATTAACTCTGGGTGGAACTACTATTGCTTTTGTTCATATATAGCTAGAAGAGCACATAGCTTTCTTCCAGGATGCTGGTATTGCCCAGTTACCCAGCCCTAACCCAGCTTTCTGYAAAGTATTTTATATCTGGGGCTGTATCCTGAAATCGGTCTGAAATTGAAGCCAGCACAGAATAAGAGCTGGTTATTAAGCAGTGTGGCATGGAGAGAACGTGTGACAACAGCTTCTCAGAACTCACGTTGGCTTAAGTGGTATCAAAGAGGAATTCAGCCTGTGTTTGTAACCTGTTCCAGGGGCTTCCAGACTTGCAGTAATGCACAGGCAGCAGCAGTAGCAACTGCAGGTATAAGAAGCAGCCAACATTATCAGTACTGGAGGTGAGGGTGTATTATGAGACAGTGGCCACTAGAAATGTGGTGTTTCACAGCACATGAGAAGATATGCCTCTACTTTCCTTCTTGCATCTACTGGTCGTGTCCTTTCCTAATCCTTAAGCTAGATCTATCTATCACATCCATCCCCACTTGGATGTCCTGCCCCAAGTCAAACCCCCTCATTGCACTGTTTAATACCAAATGTCATCTCCGTCAACTTTAACTGTGCTCATGAAGATGTTTGCATTCTCACCTGGTTGCTCCTTTGGTGATTGCAGTGCCACACCTTAGGAACCACTGGCACACGTTCGTAAATAAAGATCTCTCCTGCACCAGACAGATCCAGCTCAGAAGTTTCTAAATAAGCCTTCAGGATAACACTGGAGAAGAGCATTGTGGGTTTTATGCAGACCCCTTAGGATAAGTTTGATTTGGGGAGGCTGTTCCACTGCTGAGAGACACTAACCACTGAGTGCCAAAAATGTATCCCTTGTAAATGTATCCCTGCATTTAGTTAGCAAAAAACTAAATGAATTGGAGAAGTTTCAAAACACTCCAGATTTGTGTGAGAAGTCATTTGTATGTGAAAAATCTTCAAAACAATTCAAGCTACATAACCCTTTTCTGATTTTCTGGGGCAATTTTGTTAACAGCTTGAGTAGAACTACACAGATGAGCTGACTCCAGCATAGAATTGAAATAAAAATAGTGGAAAGGCTCTAACGCAAAGGTGATAATGGCTTTTTCAGCTTGCTCATATTCAGCCAAGTTAGAGAACACTACAGTGAAGGCAACTTTATAGAGAACACAGTGAAGCAGCTGCTTTTGGAAAAGCATGAAAGAATTAGGGAAAATAGAGCAGGAAAGGATATCCAGAATCCTGCAGTCCACCTCTCGTGTCCCAGGGCAGGACCATTTCTTTACATATAATAATCCCTCTCTGGCCTCTCAACAGCCTCCAGTGCACAGAAGACAAGGCTGCAGGACAGCATTAGAGTGAAMAACTATGCATTGCAAAGAAGACTGCTCCAGAAAAATACCTGCAGCTTCAAAACACCACGGGGTGAATATCTTGTGTGTTTTGTGACAAAGATCTCATTTAATCTTAATAGAACTATTGATGCTATTATGCTTGTTAGAACCTTAAAGATAGAATAATGGAACATTCTTCCACATTTTTTTTCTCATTTTATTTTCAAATTGGCTTTGAAAATGAAGTCAACTAAGCCAGAGAAAAGTAGTGCTCAAATTAAATAAGAAGCTAAGTGATACCCCCAAAAGAAACCGAAAATCTGAATCGGAACACTGTTAGGAAGCCAACTGGTCGTAACTGCAGGGCATACATACTTTGGGATGTACTCTGCAGGAGAATGAGTGCATACAACTTCCACAGAGTGTATTGGGGTGAAATGTGTGTAGAGAGGACTGGATGCTTTATCTTCTGCCATACCTAGCACCGTACTAGTGCAGGGAATTAAAATATTAAAGGAAAGTCTTACCTTTCAGTATACTTTGTTTTGATCGTTTAGAGTCAGGTATTCCATTTATTGCTTTAGTGGAGGGGGGGTGGAAATAAAAACTCTKGAAAACCAAACCTATCAGAATGCTAGCAGATTGGCTCAGGTTAAAACAGTTCTCCATTTGTATACTATAGAATGGAGCAGAAGAGGTTAGGAAAAAAGTGTGTAGGAGGTCAGTCTGTGATAATACATTCCCTAGTGACTTCATGCTGTTTTTGCAACTCAAATGGATCTATCACTGAAAAGGTTTTAATGGTTAAAGTTTTTATTTTACTTGATACTGTATTATTCCCTAGATTGCCTATGAGTGTAGCCTACCATTTGTAAACCACTTAAGGAAGCTACAAGGTCATCAGGGAGGCTGTTCTCACTGCTGGTAGGCTGCTCTCCACACCAAAGACTGTACACTGGTTTGGYCTTAAAGAATATTTTGGCTAAATAGTGTCCTTGTCTTTAGCAATACTGTAATTTTACAGTTTGGAAAAACCCATTTTCAAATGCAGCTGTTTAGATTGATACTTGATCTATTCATATGTGCTGCTGCTTTTACAGCCTGACTAATTGCAGATCTAGTGTGTCAGAACTTATCTGGACAAGGCCCTGAACAACATCATCTGCCTTKTAGGTTAGCCCTGCTTGGAGCTAACCTGACAAACTAAATTAACCRYAGAGGTCCCTTCCAACCTAAATTATAGTATTAATCTAACTGACGTACTGAATTGCTGAGATGCTGGTTATAGCGCCCACTTCTTAGAGGCTGGTTGTGTAGTGAGAAGGTGGAGAGCCTTCTTCTAGCAGCTGACAACTGTATATCTTTACCTGTGAGTCTGAAGCCTCTCCGTGGTAGTTGTCAGGGAACGGACATGTTCTCTGCTCTTTACTGTGTTCCTCAGGGCCTGTCTGTGGGATTTCTTATCCATGAGCATCAAAATAGGTGAGAGAAGGCTGAGGAAAGTAGAAGAGTCAAAGTCCCAGCACAAAGCAAGCCTTCAAAAGAACCTTTTCCTTATTTCAGCATAAAGGATTTTTTTTTTGTATTTACTTTCATTTGAAGTCTTGGACACTGTCAGATGTGGATAAGGAATTGGCTGGATCAGAGTACAAATTCCATTAGGCAACTTTTTTTAAGTTACCCCAGTTTTTGTGGTTAGTTCTGAACATGTGAAACACCTGGACTTCTTTAGACAAATTGGTGGTTTGATCTTAATCAGATTACAAAAATAGTGTCTGTCTACCTCTTTCCACCCTTTTCCAAGACCAGAAAATATGATTCTTTGACCATAATTATTTCATGCTCTGTCCCAGGAAGAACAAGGTTTCTGAGAATAGCTTGTGCCTCTGGAAAGAATTGGCCTCGGGCAAGAGGTGTAGGCCGTGTCAATTTGGGTGGGGACCAGAAGTGTTCCCACACTGAGATTTTGCCAAGACCCTGGTTCCTGGGCAGAGGGGTTGAGGGGACTGACTTCAGTCTCCTGGAGTCTCCTGCACTGTGATCAGTGCCACGCTCCTAAGAGGAACGAGGAGAGAGGCAGGAAAAGGCTGGGCAGCTCCYTGGTTTCTGTGGCAAAAGCACAGGGGTATGGCAGAGGCATGTGGAGAAGAAGGTAGGAGAAGAAGGTAGGGAAGRTGGAAGATACAGGAAAAGTCACCGTCTGAGGAATGAGGGGTTTTGTGGTTTCACCTAAACAGCCAGAAATGAGGGTACGTACCTAGGCTGAYGTAGTATGTGGGTGACAGATGCCTCGAAGGTAGACAAAAACACACCAGAACTCCCCGAAGCAGAGCAATAAAGCGCTTATGATTTTATCCACCACAGGAGTAAAACTTACCCTGCCTTTTTATAACCTCTCAAGAGTGCGTCTGAGAATGGCTTAAGCCTCCCAGTAATGGTAGGAGTTCAGTACCTCGTGCTCTTGCTTTGCTCCCCTCTGTTATTTTCCAGGCGTGACATTTTTGCTTCCCAAAATGGGTGGTAGAAGAAAGGGAGCACTTTTTTTAGGGTGTAACTCCAAGCCCAGCATCCAGTCAAAGCTGAGGCAAGATCCTCTGCAAGCCAGTGACAGCAGAAATGTTCTCACTGACCAGCAGCGAGTGGGAAGAGTTGTGTGTTAATCCTTGCCCCCAGGTTGGCTCAGAGTGGCTGTTGGGCACCTGGAGTGGGGGAATTTGCATCCAGAGAGGATGACTGTACCTGCTGATCTGCAAAACTACCATGCAARCTCTGAGTGGAGCAATTAATGTGCCAGGTGGCTTTCAAGTCACTGAATGATGTTTCTGTATGTGATGAGCCCAACACGCCTGGGTACAAAGGATTTCAGAGCTGGATTAGAAGCTGGTGGTAGCTGCGTGAACATGACCTCTTCAAAGATAAATAGGAACAAAATAGAAGGCTCTCCCAACTAGTAACATAACATATAATTTGCCCAAAGTTAAAGGATATTTTGAGTTAAACTGAGGAATGTTTTATAGAAAAAAAAAAAGATTGAAGTTGGACGTTCTTTAAGAACAGTATATTATATGGCAAAGAACTGTGATCCCACCCTTGGGAAGGAGGCTAGCTCATAAATGTTGATCATTGCTCAGTGGTGAAGACGGTGCCAGGAGCAAAAAAAATAAAGTGATATGCAAGGGAAGAGAGAATGGGTAGCAGTTAATATAAATTAGAAATGAAGTGCAGAAAACTGGAAATGAAAAGGAAATGTAAAATTATCCTTGGCTGCTATCTTCAAGGAGGATGAGAAGTTTGAAATGAAAATGGTGTAATTGTTAATGATGATGAAAATAAGTAGAAGTATTTAATAAGTATTTCTGGTCTGTCTTTGGATTGTAGCAGTATAATATACTTGAATCATAGGAGGATAATGAAATAATTTCTAAATTATTAGACCACAAGTAAAAAAGTATTATAAAACATATACTAGGATTAAGCATTTTAGAAAGTGCACATTCAGATTAACTTGTAGCCAGGAGCTCCAGTGGAGCTGCTAAGAGGATAGGGGCTCTATGGGTGGCAATTTTTAATGCCGGGGAAATCCAGGACACTGGATTTTTGGCTGCGGTTCCAGTCTACCAAAAGGGGAAATGGATCATTCAAGCAAAACCATAATGGGGAGAGTTTAGAGCGAAAGACTTCCGCCTCCAGTTCCTTCTTTCTCTACGGGCTTAGTGACTAGCCCTGGGGTAGATGATGCCCTTGTGTGCCTATCTGATTTAAGGCCTCTKGTAACTCTTACAGGACACAACGACGTTTCTGCTTCTTTAGGAACAGCTGGTTCTGCTGTCCAGCAGYGTCCAGCTGCAGGACTTGGATGTGCTGTAGGCCGCACACCTTTCAGCTGAGTGAATTTTCCCACCTTTACACTCCTACAAGAGAGGAATGTTTCTAAGCTGAGCTGTAGGAAAGTCTTTCTACGTGCTGGCGATGTGTCCTTTGGAGCACTCACAAGGGACTTTGGGCTGAGGGCCCAAGGCCTGCATGAGATTCAAATGCCCAAACTGCTCCTCTACATAACAAATTGGAGCATAAAAGTGTGAGGTGGTGCCTAAGGGAGCTCTCCAAAGATACTGTAAAGACACGACTGACCGAGCGCCTCTGATAAGCCAATGCTTTTGAACCGCTAGCCACAAAAGCAGACAGCAATAGGGMAAAGTCTGTTTAAAGGGAACCGCGTGCCTTTGGGCAGAAAAAGCAGGCAAGGCCAAGGGTGAGGYGTTACACTAGTTAGCCTGCTGATTCTACCTTGAATTATATAATAAAAGATAGTTTTCGTCTATAGGCCTGTGCAGTCCCCTGTATCTCCACCAACGCTTACAGCTTCTCCCTTGCCCTCCATTGCAGCACTGCTGTCCTCTGCCTGAATGGGTCCGTAACAGCAGAGGTGGCAGTCCTGCTTCTCACTAATACTGCCTTGATAGAGGAATGACTTGGCTTTTCTTGAAATACTGGAGCCCGGAGCATGGTTCGTTGAATTGCATTTGTACAAACATACTTTTTCAAATGTACTTACATCTCTAGTGAGCATTGTGCAATTTGAAAGTAAATGCTTTTTTTGGATTTCTCTTCTAGCAAATGCTAGTATTTGTAAATATTGGAGAGGTTTTTGTGTTGATAGGTTGACCTGGAGGTTAGGTCGGGCTTTAGTGGAAAGTCCTAGGACTTTGTGCAGTTTGTACCTGATATTATTAGATGCTCTTCACCACAAGTAATACTTTCAGCATAATCCTACTGTCAAACYGATCTCTTTAATGATGATGTGAAAGCAGTATTAATTATTAGGTTAATGGAAGAAATGGAAATGGGATTATTAATGGCAGTTTAATTACTGCTATAGTGTTCTGGAGAACTTCATTGCAAAAGATCTGCACTGCACAGGAAACATTTCCTCATRTAGCTTTACATAATCAATTCCTAATGATGGGAGCAAAGAGTGAATGATTTTTTGACTCCACTTTAGATGCTATCCTTGCTTTTCCACTGCACACTGAGGGCAGATAGGGAGCTAACTGGGCTCTTCATGTTCAAACATCTTGGTGCAAGGCAAGTTTTAGTCGCAGTGGCAGCTTTAAATTTATGCTACTGCTGTCTGGTTCCCATATCCCATTCCTTGCCTTTGTTTCTTACTTTYCTCACCTTCTGCTTCCCGTAACAGCAGAGGTTGGGAATGCCATTTATGGAACCAGTGCAGGAGAACTCATAGTCGTCTTGTGTTGTCTGTCCTACTCCCTCAGAGGTCCCACGTTACGCAGGGAGAATTTGCCAGGATGCGTCACTGGCTTCTACGTGCAGGAAGCAAAACTCAGACCTGAGACTTTTGGGGCAAAAGCTGTTTGGACGACGTTTCTAGGCGCATACTCTCTGCGTGACAGGCCATCGTGTCTGTTCGCCATACCGAGTGACAATGACGGATGGGGACRTACACTCAAGGTCTTCAAAGGTACTGCCAAAGCTAGGAAATACAGCACTAAGGCTATTAAGATGACCTTCCTCTGACTTTGCGCTGCATCAGTGGTCTGTGCRTGTCCTAACCAGCACTGGGAAGCTTGCGGGGCTGATACTGTAGAAATACTTAACRACGAAGCTCCCTTTCATTCACTGTCCCCTGAAAGCTTTGACAATTTCTACAGTATTTCAACACTTAAACATCTGAGTATATTTCAGCTTACAGAATGATATTTTTTTCGTCTTATTCTTGCTACAGTTCTTAGACTGGARTGAGGAGGGGAGATTTTCTTAATAGCAATGTGAAAACTGGTGACGGAAAACGGTTTTAAATTAATTATTCAGCCTCCCCCCCACCCCCAACAAAAAAAATAGATGAAGAAAAGGACAGAAAATAGTATTCTAGTTTATCTTGTAACATTTATTAATAGAGACTTTGAACAAGAGCAGTGCCRCATGCCTTGGACTCCTGCCTTCTTTCCTCTCTTTATTATTAAGTGCTGCAGCACTGTGATCCTTGTCCATTTTGTGTGTTGCAGTTTGTACACTGAATTTATCTTTTAGTCATTCCTTCCTATATCTGTTGCTGTTCACCCAAGTCACTGACAGTAACAAACTACCATTTTCGCAGAGGTTCTCCAGACCTGTCGCCTTCATCTGCTCAGGACYGAGGGTCAAGGACATGCTTATTAAACAGTGAATTAGACCTTAAGAATTGTCTCTACTCAGTAAGTCCTTGGGACGTGAGCTGCGTGTTCTGAAGCGTTTCATGCAATCCCTGCCCTCGGTCACTGCAAAGCCACATTTAATTTAAACAACGATACATTCAGCTGACCAGAATGTGTGTTTGCAGTTTAAACTCATGGTGGTTTCCTTCTGCCTCCATAGAGCTGATTACTACGTATTCCTTTCTTTTAATTTGAGCCCTCTGCAGTTCTTGGAAAAGGTCTTTGATTAAGTACTGAGAAACCAGTCTATTTGCAGGTCTAATTTTGTTGCTTCAGTTAAGTTACTGTATTCTAAATATAGGAAGGCAGCAGGCAAATCCCAGTTCCTGGGCTGGACAGGGTGTTCAAGATCAGTGTTCWTTTAAGTTATGTAGCTTTGGCCTGTGTTTAATTAGAGCTAATGAATCGATTTCTCATGTGCTATAAATCAGCACATCTACATTGATTTATAAGCAAGCAGCTGGATCATCACAGTCCCTTTTTCAGATACTAGGTGTTTTTTAACCATGTATGCTCACTTTTTTTTCTGATGAAGGTAGCAAAGATAAATGCTTTTGTCATGCTGGCGAAGCTTAGAAATCTGTGAGGGACAGCAGAGTGCTTAAATCTCTTAGCTGATGTTTGAACCTTGAAAACAGCAAGTGGGAAACATATAACTTGAAAACCAGTCTTGTAGTTTGCTGCTGGTTCTGCTTTGCTTTCTGTGCTATTCTCTGATTTTTTTTTTTTTTAGCCTTGAAGTCCATGAAGGATGAAAATGAAATCATCTTCTAAGTGTGCATGTGCAGCCTTGGCATTGCAAGAACTTCGCAGCATCCTGCGTAATCATGCAGATTAACATTTTTTTTTCCTCTAGCAGCTAAAAAAAAATCCCCAAGCCCACAGCATTTTAAGCACACGGAACACTTGTAATAGGTGAGAGACTGATTGCACTGGAGACAGAAGTCTTATCTGCTCAGCAGCTACTGGATATCGCAGGGAACAGCTTCCCTTGCAACGCCCACGTGGCAGCACGCCATGGCCCTGTCCTGGGGTGACCAGTTGTTAGTCTGAGATGCTTTGTGACCCATTCATTCACGGGCCTAGGGACCAAGCTGTCCAACAAGGGTGCTGGTTTGCTGGGTGCTAAATTGAGGCCTACTAACTCAGTTTGTATAGGCTTTTTCAGCTGGGCCAGACTTAAACCTCTGTAAAAGGTGGTGGGAATTCTCGTCTGGGCTGCTGGCTGCAAACTTCCCAGCAGGATTTCTACCTCCAGTTGCAACTCACTGCTGCAGCCGTGTATTTCAAGCCCAGCTTACAGGGAAACATAAAACAGAGATGAATTCCTATTTTCCTTTTTGTGTGTGCCTCTAGCCTATCCTCACGTTCTTTGCAGCTGGTTACTGCACTGCTTCCCTGAATCTCATTCAGAGTGCTGCACCTACAAGCCAGATACTTGTCATCTCTTTAAAAGATGTTTGTTTCCACAGAAGAATAGCAATGAGGTTACTGTCTGCTCCCTTTGCAGGCAGGCAGGCAGGCTGGGAGAAGTCCAAATAGCCAATCATCTCCTGGAATTTGGATTGCATAAAGATAAAGTAGCCAAAAATAGTTTCCATGAACTGGATGGTTCTGCAGCTTTCTGTGTTTATCTACAGGAAAATGTTAAGAAGTACAGTAGGTCATGCACTAAACTGAGCAAAACGGTGGGGTGTGTAGAAGCTCACCGAGACGAACTTATTTATTTATTTGATTAACTTAACCTCTCTCTGCGTGAGCATTGCCTGCACTTTTCTTGCTTTGCTCTTGTGTTTATTTGATGAACGGGAAAATCAACGCCGCTTCACCCTGAGGAATTACAGAGATGCTTGAGAGAGGCTTTTGGGGAGGGGAGGAGGGAGAGCGGAGAGTTTGCACAGCGCCGCCAGAGCCTTATTTTTTCCTGCCTTCCAAGAACAGGGCTGTGTTCCATCCCCTGCCGCCCCCTCAGCTGGTGCTGGGAAGAGCAGCTGAGTTTAGCTCACTGTTCCTGGAAGTCACCGAGACACTGAGCATTGAGAAACCAGCATGCTCCGGAGCAGGAGCTGCCTGAATGGAAAAGATGAGCTGATCTAGCTTGGATTAACCCTTGCTGCACCAGAAGGGACTGTGTTGCTCTTTGCTGTGATCTTTTAAAAAGGGACAAAGACTTTCTTTATTCATCGGAGTCAGGTGTTTGGGAGCCAGTGTGAAAGTCGGCATCACATCATGAGCAAAAYGTATCCCTTATGTAACTCAGCTTCAACAGATTTATGCCAGGGCTACCTTTTATTTTTTAAATTTTGCCTGGCAAAACTGAAACACAAGCAACTGTTCAGCCAGATCGACGGCTGTGGTGGCTAGCCCTTCCCCAGGCTTTGTGCTTCGGGAAGGAAAGTGCCTTCTGGCATAGAAGAGCTGGGGTAAGGGATCAGGCCAGTAAGAACTTCTCAACCTCCCCCAAATTCCCAGCTTCCCCAGAATTATCCCACTTCTGTTATAATTTGAGAGGGTAATTACAGCACGGTGCTACGTGGTGATGCACAGAAGGTTTGATAACGTTACTCGCTACTTTTAGAGCCACATCAGGACTATGCATGACAGAAGGCAAATTCCAGTCCATTAAATACATTTGCTTACGTGAGGGTCTGCAGCTGTGCTAGGGATAACAAGGAGGAGTTCATAGTTTGTGAATCTTGCTGTTTGGATTCTGTTTCTTGCTGCATGATGAGGGGCTAAGCGCTGTTCTCCGATGCCTCRGTTTCCCCAGTCTCTAGTGTAGGACGTAGTGATACTATGCTTCRCTTGGGGATGGTGAGGGTTTATTCATGCCTGTAGGGTTCCTAGGCACAGAGATACATGGAAACAGAAACTATTACCAGGCTCCTGGAAGACCCCTGGGTTTTTTACTTCTTTTTTTGAGCTGCTCAAAGCTGCAGTTCCACAGCTGTGACTGTCACAGCCACCCCCTCCCTAGTCCCRAATTTCTCCAAGTCTGGTGGCTATGATGAGTCCGATGAGATGCAGAAAACAGCTTAAGGTGACCAAAATAGARCAGTGTAGGTATTTCTAATGCTATTTCCATGGCTACAATTAGGTAAAACAAGAGTTTTCTTTCTGTATTTCTGACTTTCCTTATTCAGGAGAAGAAGACAGTCCCTTTCCTTTCCCTCTGTGCCTAAAATTGGCTTAAATGTCACACTTGATGCAGGTTGTCAGCTTGATTTGTGTCGGCCTGGAGGCTTTGCTTTCTCTGTCCAGCTCTGAGGAGGGTTGGCTGCTGGCTGGTTCCAGCTCCTTGGTGCTTTCATGCAGGAAAATAAATAAATCCAAAGGGAGGGACAGCACAGGCATCTYGCAAAGTGGGCACATGCAGAAGGAAGTACAGAACAGGGTAACCTGGGTGTCAAATCCACCGTTTCCAAGTTGGCATTGGTAGTTGCATGTAATGAGATGACTGCAGGTTTTAGTGCTTGTGCAGAGCTTGTGGAAGTGACTGATTCTCTTGGCACTAGGATTTATAAGTTTATGCTTTGCCCCATCTCATTGCTTGAAGGAATTTTCTGCTGTTTAAGTTTGAATATTCAGCAACCTGTAGAGTTGTTCATGCGAGGCAGAGAAGAGGCTCTGCTGTGGGAATCCTGTCCAAGAGCTTGGCCTCTTGGGAGGGACCAGTCCGGACAACCATATCTCCTGCCTCCCGCCGACCACCGCCGTGCAAGCGCCGTGGTTTGGTTGATTGCCTGGGTAAACAGTGGTGGCGGGGAGGTTTTTGCTTCTCAAGCCCACATTTCTGGGGAAGTGTAAATGCATGGTGCCAGAGGCTGCCTGCCACCTTTGGCACGTGGCCACGCGAAGGTGCTGAAGGTGCTGTCTCTGGTGGGTCTCTGATCACACCATTCAGCCCATCTTTTGTTGGGGGGGGGCTCATTTTGGTCTGGGCAGATTCTCGCTGTGGTGTGGGAAGTTGCCAGAGCTGCAATGTTCACGCTTGTAAAAGCTTCTTTGGTAAGACTGCTCGGTTCTTGGAAGCGGCCTAGGCCAGACAAGCATCTTGAAAAACAATAACCAGAAAAATCAACAGCCTTCCACCTGACGCTCTCCTATTAGCACAGCTTCAAAGGAAAAACCAGAGGCAATGCAAAGCRTGCAGGCATCCTGTGTGGTGAGGAGGTGTCGGCAGCTGAGTCAGGCTCACAAAACATCATTTAAATGAAACCCCGTGAGTACCGGCTCTGCTGGATACAGCTRCACCTGCACACAGTGCCCATGAGATGGGGGAGTGGTTGCAGGGGGAAGCATAATTAGCACCTGCGAAAAACCTGACACCAGCRGTGTCACCATGGCCTCGCAGACAACCACCTCTGGGGACAAGGTACAGTTGTCCCATATTGCTGAGTAACAGACCATGACCACATCTTGCTCCTCTCTAAAAGAGAAGCGCAGTGTGCGGTCTCGCTGAGCCCACGATAAYGATCACAAAATCAGGCAACGCTTTCCAGCAAATTGGTAGTCAGGCAGCTTTGAGTTTTCACGGGTGAGAAATAAGAATTTCTCGTGATTAGGTTTTGTGATATGAATGTTCCTCTTTAGTTAGGAGAAGTTCTGGGGTCAGTTGCGTGCTCTGCAGCACGCAGTTCCCATACAGAGTGCTTCCCAGGCTTGGGAGCCCTGGGGCGTTAGGTCATATGAGCTGTGACATTTGTCCTAGAAATACCAGGCACGAATCTTAGAGCACTCGTTATTATTTCCATTACTGAAGCTTTTTGTGGTCTGGGATGCAGTTAATGCKTACGCTGTCCAGCAGCCCACGCCCAGAGAGCTTGCGTTCGGCATCAGCGAGGAGAACGGGGGAAAAGGAACGTGAAGCACAAGTACGCTGCGAGGTTTGTCCAAGGCCGGCCGGCAAGTCAGGGCAGCAGTGAGATAGACTCTARGCCTTCTGGATCTAAGCCAGCCTCTTCGTTGGCCCTCAGTTGGGTGTAGAAGTTGCCAGAACTGATGATTTGGTCGCTTCTGGCTCTTGCCTCAAACAGAAAGAGCATAACAAATCTGTTGTCAAAAGGCTGCGTGTTTTTTGAGCAGTGGGGTGTTGTGCACATTTAGGATGCCCTAACAGTGCTTGAAACACAGCTTAGACCTCCTGCCTCTTCTATGGCTGGAGCTAAGTACTAGTATAAAAGTTGCATATACCTGGGTGTTTAAAACTGTAAAGCTCCCACAGGAAGAGTGTAATAGTCCTTTCTGAAAATGATACTTAATGAAGAGTGAATTTTCTCTGTAACCAGGCCTGAATTTCCCTAACTCATCCTGTAAACTTGATTGTTTAGTAGAGTTTAACAGTGGTACACTTGAAAAGAAAGAGAGTAGAAGATGCCTTTTACATCTWAAGGACCAGCTTTGTAAGAGTAGCACCAGAGTGCTCTGAGTTTGCATTTACACCAGGCATGCCATCCGTTGGGGCAGCGAGTCCTTCTTAGTTCTTCCTTAGTTCACCTTAAATATCCAAAGTTTGTTGGCAAAAGAAATTTTGTAGGCGTGGGTTTGTCTGCATGAGGAAAGGGTGGCAGTTTGGAGGTTAGGTGGGCATCAAGCTTGGAGGTGCCTGGGAGCCCTATTTGCGCTGTAGATGTTTGGAGACGCCCTGGTTGTGACCTGAGACCCTTCTGCTGCGTGGATGCGTACAGAGTGCTGAGAACCGGCTGGCTCCCTGACGGGAAATCTTGTGCTTGCTCGTACTGCTAGTGCTTGTGTTCGTGGTACGGAAACAAGGGCAATCCTGTGTGGCTGAAAAAGGGCAATATTGTGTCGTGTTCCGTCACCCTGCTTTGGGGCTGCAGATGTAATTCAGGGGCGGCCTTTACGCGGCTGAGTAGAGACGTAGAAACGCAAACTCTGGCTCTGGCGTGCACCAAGAATACAGAAGGGGCGGCTGCCTCTTTCCCTCAGCTGAGGGAAATRCCCACAGGCATTTTGTTTTTGCCGTAGCTTCCTCATCCTTCCTAGGCCGCTCTGCCTACTCTTCTGCCTCTTCCCTCTGCCCTCCTTGCTTCTCTTTGAGGCTTCCTCTGTCTTCTGCTGTACCCCGTTTCTCTGTCTCTCGTTTCCTTCTCTCACCGAATGTCCTCTCACCCATCCTGACCACGCAGGCTGTCTCTTCTATCGCCGTCACATTTGTCCTTCYCCTCTGTCTCAAATTCCCTCTCTCAGATCCCACCCTTTGCATTACTGCTCGCTCTTTGTGGCTTTCAAGCACTTATGTCCCTGCGCTCTTGCTCCACRGAAGAATAGCAAATAGACTAAACAAGAGGTTTCTGCCAGGTCTTTGCTGAGCCCTCAATAAATTCAGTGCTTCTGTAGCTCCTCGGTCTTCTGACAGCATAGGCAGGGAGCCCAGCATCCCTCCTCCCACGCAGTGAGCTCACAGGGAGCTGTCACAGTTTATTCTAAGAAATCAGCTAATGTACAGTACTCGGCARAGGCACCCCTCCCCTGGGAGGATCAGCAGAATTAGGATGTGCAGCAAGCTATCGCGGGGATTACACCATCTTATCACCTCCTCCAGGGCGCCCGAGGGTGAGGCGAGCACCGGAGGCTCTGAGTCACGCTTCCCCCTCTGACGGGGTGGGGGGGCACGTTCCCTGACTCACTTCCTCCCAGGACTCGCCTTGCCTGTCCGTCTCCGCGCCCCCCCCCCCCAGCAGCATGGGGCCGGGAGGTAAAGGCAGCGTGGGCTCCCGACGGCGGCAGCRCCTCGAGCCGGCGGCGCTGGGCGCCCGCTCTGCCTGGCCCTTGAGAAGCGCTGAGGCCTTGCTTCAGGCTCTTTCCAAACCTGGTGCTGGCCCTAAACTGRCTGCCCCGTTAGGGGGATGCTCTGGGAGTCGTTAGCCCTCCGCATGTTTATTGTTTTTCTCGGAGCCTCTGGCTTCGTAATTCTTTTTGTAATGACATACGAATCTGTGRTTTTGTTGTTATTTTTTTAAAGCACAATTCCTAGCTCTTGTAGTGACAGAGGAAAGCCTGGAAAACACGACTTCCTTGAAGGCTCAGCRGTCCGAAGGCCGGTGACCAGCCGCCTGCATCTCTTCTAGCCTGACGCCCTCCYCGCCGGTGCTTCCGCGCGCCGATTYGCTGAGACGTGCCTGCCGAGTCCGGAGGCTCGTGTCACTCGCTGCCCGGCTTCGATGCAGTGGGAGGGCCGTGCCGAGTTACCGGAATAGCCTCCTCTCCGGTACCTGGAAATACTCTTCCTCTCCGCACCGCAGCCTGGGTTTAGAGAGGGCTGTGCGACGTGAGCTAAGTGCAAGTTGCTAGTTATCCCCAAGGCATGATTTTAGCATGTCTCCCTGTTAGAGAAGGGAGCTGTGCGAGGCCTAAGAGGTCCTGTTTACCTCAGCAGTGACTCGACTGAACCRGTGAGGTGGGTAGAAACGTCAGAGCCGTGTTCGGTGCAGCGCTGCTGCCACCACAGCTCTGGAGCAGACCGCGGCAGCCGGCAGGCTTCGTGAYGCCTGCCCCGGCTACACAACCCATATGCACTGGTAACATAAACTCAGGTAGTTAGTTTACGTCTCCCTGCTGTAAGAGAGCTAGYGAAGAACCCACTCTTTTCCATTCTGTTTAGCATGACTTCCTGAAAAACGCTAGAAGGAGCTTAAAAGAGCRTAAAACCCAGTTCCCCTGGTTATGCGTATGCTTATCGTTTGGCTGAAAGACCTGAGAGGGAAGCATGGCAGGCTCTGCTTGGGACTCCTTCTTCCCGCCCAGGAAGGATGTTCTTGGATGAAGGTCTGCTCACACTAGTTAGTTAATAACTTGTCCTAGGTAGCTGGGATAGAGCGCAGTTCTCTGGGAAGGTCTCYTTTCTCTACAGAGCAGTAGGATGACCAGGCTCTGTTTAGATGCGGGCAACTTGCATTCTGCTCCACCAGTTGCGCTTTACGAGGAATGAGACATCTTGGCCTGGAATGAGCRTACGGTCTCCTGTCACTCTGACAGCAGAGAGGACAGGAAGGTCTGTGTTGTACTAGCAGGAGCATATGCTGCTGCTCTGGTTAGCTGCTGAGAGCCTAGCAATGCTGCATCCCAGCAGTGATGGCCCCCGGCCTTAGCCAGGAGGTAACAGTCCCCATTTTTCACCTATTACAGATCTACAGACTCAGCAACGGGACTCATGCAGAAATCATGAAGTACTAGCSTGAGAATCTAGCAAGAAGAAAAGATAGCAAAGGTTCCCTCACTCTGAACTTTCAGAAGGAGAAGAAGGAGAGCCTGCAGCATACTGTTGTTAGGAGAACAGGAATAAGAGCGTTGTGCTCCACTATGGGCAGAGGGAGATGGCTTTGGGAGGCTCAGCAGCAGGGAAATAGGAGGGCCTCCATAGTGGCATACCCCAGCAAAGGTCACATACAGTGTTCTCAAAAGGAGGGATGCCAGATGTGGTCACATCTTAACCAAACGCATGAGAAAGCCAGCATCTCCGGTCAGAAATACCTAAGGGCTGGTTGCTGTGCTGGTTTTTAGGGGTGTACGTGACTGTGTTATTCCATTTCTTCTTGACATCTCTTCATTTATCTGCAATCTTTGGCCTTTAAAGACAAAAGGTATCGGTTATGGTAGAGGGAGTTTTGAATTTATATTAGGAGTGGAATAATCTTGCTATGACTGCTCTAACTACCTCTTAAAGGGCCTCTTCAGCAGAGAACCCTGAACTAACACAGCTAGTTGTACTGCAGATTCCTCTTCCTGCGTGCTCCCCCAGGACAGTTTTATTTTGGGACTGGCAATCAGGTGGATTTGAAGGACAAGGAATGGCTTGTATGGCCCAAGTCATCGTGACTAGCAGAGGAGGGTCTTCTGTCAGCTCTGGAAAACAACCAGTTTGTCTCTAGCTGTCTCAGGTTCAGAGAGGTGGAAGGATTTTGTGGTACCACCTAGTCTGACTCTTCCTCCCTCTCTCTGATATCCCTGAGTACTACCTGGAACACCTGGAAGTTTATCACTTAGGTAAAATGATCTCTATAAGGATTCGCTCCTAATATATCTGACAGTTAAAGAGGCAGTTTTACACTCTGTCACATGCATATGGAAAGAGAAAGAGTGCTTGCTTGGCAGATCTTGCAATCTCAATAATGCAAGATAAAACCACAGCAGATAATACATAGGGCACGAATTGAAAGCAAGATTAGCAAAAGCAGAATTTCAACATAAAACAATTTAGACATTTTGAACTACGTTTTCTTTCCACTGGAAAGGTTGAAATTACTAATGAGGGGAGAGGACTTTCCTTGGAGGTTTGCGGTGACTTCACAGATCTGGTTAGAGCAGAGCACTTTGCCCTAGCCGCTTCCATGCCTCAGTCTGCTCAACCTGCAGAAGGGGAAAGTCTGCGCAGCAAACAAAAAGCGGCTTTGACGTCAAGGCCTGGGACCGTTGCCCTGACACCGGGAGGTGGAGCGCAGAAAGGAATCCGCAGCTAATAGGCTCTGGACTGGAGTGCACTTTGGCAAAGGGACAGCTACTACCCCTTCTTTCCAGGAATAATATTGTTTATTTCTATCTCACTCTCTCTGGCTAAAGTTACCCTCCTCGGATTTCACTTCACCTGTCCCTACCATAAAGTCATCAGAGCCCAGGCAAAACCTAACCCGCAGACTCCTTGTTCCCCCCCATCCTCTTCATCTAAGAGCTACCCTGCTTTTTTTTTTTTTTTTTTTTTTGGGGGGGGGGGGGGGACAGGGACGGACACCTGGTTCATTTCTTTGTTTTGGTGAATTTGTGACTGCAACTTTCTCTCACTTAGGCTTTTGCTATGACGACGTGATAAACGTATATATAGTTTGTTATGTTTGTACTTGCCTACATGCATACATGTTCAAGACTGTATATTACGTAGGTCTGTACGTATCGTTCCTGTCTAGTAGGGAGGAACGGTGTGTGCAGTCGCGTGTGTGTATGTATACAGAATTCCCTGTGCTAACAGCGTATGGAGGTTCCTGGGTTTCACCAAAGGCTCTGGCCTATGGACCAGCGTTTTGTTCTGGGCACTTCCAAAATGTCACAAYGCAGCGCAGTAACAACCTGAAGTTCAGGGGATTTGTTACATGATTTGGCTGGCCCTGGCTTTGTAAAAAGRCACTATTTTTACATCAGCCAGCCTTTCTTGGGCGAACTTTACTAACCCTTGAGTCAAGGACCAAACCTACGGTAAACTGTTCCATGTTTTTGATTGTATTCATCTTTCCTAGCTCCACAGTTCAGGACAGAATATCTGTTCCCCGTGCAGTTACTCCATGCAGTATTTTTGAGTGCTGTGCAGCCTTTGAAAACGTAAGAGCTGAACCCCAGCTCATATCCAGCTGTATTTGGCTGCATGTGAACCAGGAGGGGATGAAGGGGAAGGCCCAAAGTGATGCTCATTTATTGCCTCCTTACTCTCCTTCGTTAGTCCGAGGCACGGAGAGACAGCGTGAATGTGCAAGCCCTCCTTGCCTACTGATATTAATCGCTTATTGTGTGTATGCTCAAGTGAGACAATTTGGCTCTTCTGGTGCAGGAATTTCACATGTTTTCAGTGTGGGCCATGAAAAATGTCTGCTTAAAAAAATCRTTGTTGTCTTCTATATAACAGAAGAGATAATGGCCACCTTTTAGGATTTCATAAAATAGCGAACTAAAAATATGCCTGCATTTAGTTTATTCTGATAGTTTATATCAAGAGCTGCAAAACCCCCATTGAAGGGTGCTTGATCTGCATCAGGGACTTGGTCAGAAACGTTTTTGTGGGGGAAGTTTTGTACATCTTCTGGTCTCCAACAGACAGTGCTAAGCTAGCTACACTTGGGGGATGTCACGTCTTCCTGCCCTTAAACCTTATCCCCAGAGTCTAGAGTGAAACCTTGTGTTACATTGGATGAACATCTCTCTCTTTTTTAAGTACATATATAGACAAGATTGATAGGAGTGTTATRTCTGGCAAGGTAAGGAGGTCTGGCCTCTGCTACGTATATGTTTAAAAGTCTAATTGCATCAGTTATTAGTTTGTCTCTCCCCGCCACGTTTTTGGAAATGTGATGAATGTTTCTTACAGTTCCTTCCTGAGGTTTTCTGCTGTAGGAAATAACTAGTTCTTCCTTGTTYGGGGATCACAGATTGCTGCTCTAACTTCTGTATGATCAAAGACCTGAGACCAACTTTGGAGAGTTTTACTGAGTAAATCAGCTGTAAGTTTATCTCCAGTTTCTGTGAGTTGTCATTCTGGATCATTTGTTCTTTAGGTTGTCTGTGGGGAGCTACCTGTAAATAAGCAGTCCCAACACAGCACACAGTAATACTGCTACTCAGAGAGCTATAGATAGTGGCTTTTTCGCCAGCTTTTATTTAACCCGTTTGACATTTAAGATCACAAAAGCATGTTGCACGTACAATGTGAATGAGAAGTACTGAAAATAGTAATGTTTAGTAATAATAGTAAATAATAATAAAATAGTAATAAATAGTAACATTGTGATTGATTTAGTGAACTTTCAGCTACAGTACTTCCCAAACCTGTGGCAGCCACCAAATATTCATGGTTTAAGAGGTGACCTTATAGCTCTTTTTGGTTTCCATATTTTTTGAGTTAGATTCACCCCTTAAAATCTTGAGTTTGTTTTTTCCGTTCATGGTCAGTTACTCCAGATTATCCCTGGTGAAATCYGAGTTGCTTTGCCATGCTGGGGAGCATTTCCTTCTTCCTCCCACCCCAGAAAATCCAGTGTTAAGCTCATGGAGTTTCTGTGTGTCAAAAAGTTTAAACTGAGAGTTCAGCAGCTCAGCAAATAGGCACACTTAAGAGGAATTGGATTTTTTTCCTTAGCTCCTAATATAAGCCTGTTGTTCTTCTGATGTGCACTTGAGGATCCTCATGTTTCCAAGGCTGGTTCAGAGCTGTCTCCCCTTCTCCCTGTACACTCCTAATCTGAATTCTTCRCTGTCTGTGTGTTGTAAGAGCTACTTTGTGTGTCACGCTACACAGAAGCCAGATCTGCAGGAGCAGTAAATAGCTCCTTTTTAAAAAATTAGTTTCRTTTTACAATCTCCTGAGCCTGCTGGGTGGCTGGCAGCAGAGTGCTTCTGCTCTTCTCCACTCTGATTTCCTGGAAGAGCCTGGCTACTGCCTAAAGTGACCACAGGGAAAGGAAGGGAGGGACTGTGATGCAAAAAAAGCTGATGGCAGATAGGTGCTAACTGAGAAGAAAGAGTTCCTGGATTTAATTTAGTTTCTCCAGCTTTCCTAAGAAAGGGAGGAGAATCAATGCAGCGCTCCAACACTGCGCTGTTCCAGCTACCTTCTGCCTTTCCAGAGAGGCCCTAGCGCAACATTTCCGTGTTATCTTACAGCCCTCACATGGAGCAACAAAGAAGACGCTCCACTCTGACCCAACAATATCTTAATACGGGAGATTATACCTTCACTTCTCATTCCTTTTTCTATGCATTTTCTTTATGGGATATGTTACGCTGTTGCTTAGAGATTTTGTTGACCCCTCTAAACCACACTCTCAGGGCAGAAGGGGCTCCCAGATGTTTTGGCAGCAGAGGAAGGCAAGGTGAGGCCCTTGGAGACACAAAGCAGGACTTGAAAGRTGAACATCTTTCTGTTGGATGTTTCTGATAAACTGATTGACAGTGAAGTAATTAGCACTGACACACTGTCATCAGTAATTAATGATGCTGTTCACTTGGCTCAGGCTATCAAGGTTTTCTGTCCAAGCCTTTGTCCTAGAAAATCCGCTGGTGAACTGTAGATGGTTGTAATAGAGGGGAACTGGGATGCGAAATCCCRTTGCTGCCCACTGTAGATAGTTATAGTGGAGTGATGAAGACAAGCAAAGGGAGAATTTTGGAGTGTTGATTAAGGCAAACTCTTTGAGAAATGGCTTTGCATTTTATGCAAACTGGGCAGAAATGCTTCATGGTGATGTGTAGTCCTGAGAGGTGAGCCTGTGACAGTTGGTTTGCTGGAAAAATACAGCTGTGACCTAGTGGTGGCTGAAGAAATGAACTGAAAAATGGCCTGCATCTGTTTGGGTAGACATTTAGTTTGTTCCATGGTAAAACATCAAACTCTGAAGAAGAGAAGTCAGAAGAAATACTGGAAGGAATAGAGAAAAGCAAAAATGGGAAAGATGCTTTTGGTTATTTGGGTTTTTTTTTTTTTTTTTTTTTTTTNTTTTTTTTTTAACTGTGCGGAGGTATGAAGTCAGGGAAATGAGTGACTTCATTTGCAGTAGCTGTTCATTTTAATTTAGAATGTGTTTGTGCATTTGTGTTGTGGCCCAGAGAAAACAAGGGCAAGGAATTTGGGGAAGTAAAGATGAGAGAAGTCCTCTGTGGAAAGCAGATGAGGTAGGAAGGGAATGTGTGATAAAAGAATTGAGAAGCTGAGGGAATCTGTGTAGTCTAGAAATGAATGAAAAGCTACTTTCTTTGAAAAAAGGAAGAAAGTGTGAATATAGGAAGTGAAAAGGAAGAAAACAGTGATTGTAAAGAAAGAAGAGAATAAGTGGAATAAATTAATAAACCAGGGAAAAAGAAAGCAACAAAAGTGTGAATTAGTATGGTTTTTACATTTAGTTCTGTATTTTATTTTATTTCCATGGCACCAGCTGATGTCAGACTGGTTACTCCTTTCTGTGCTTTCCATTGTGTGTAAATGTGCAGGAGCTTTTTTGAAAACTGATGGSTGTGCAGTGCGGTTAGGGTTACTTTGACCTCAAAGAATAAACGGCATCTCGCCATCCTTGGCAGGTCTCTGGAGCGCTGCTCAGGATGGAGCAGCTCCATCCCCTGCGCCTGGGGGAATTCCTCGCTAGCTTTTCAGGAATTCAAGGGGCAGCTCTTAGAGCTGCTTGCAGACCTGCTCTTCTCTCCCTAAATGCTTGCTCTCTTATACCTCCAGCGCGCTGGGTGTGGTGTGAGAGGGGGGTGTTGGAYGCTGTAGCATTAGTGACTGACTTTAATCGCCATCTTGAGAATTAGATCTTATTTATAGTGCATGCAAGTAGGCCTAGATGGCTGCAGAAACAGTACGTCCAAAATGAAGAAGGAAGGAAGGAACGTCTTGTTCAGATAATTAGCAGTTCTCCAAGAAAATATGTGGGCTCCGAATGGAAGCTCTGCAGTCCGGTCCTATGCAAGGTGAAGGCACAGTGCAATCAGAATTACGGAGAAGGAACTAAGGACAGCCATCCCCCAGACTGTGCCCGGCTGCGCGTGCGAATTGGCAGCAGTGATAGTACACCCTGTCTTAAGAATTCAGTACAGGAAGGAAGGGTTACATTTTTGTTTTGTGCATTTTGCATCACCTGGGGGAAGGGAACCACATCTGCTTTGTATTCCTTTTATTTTGCTGCCTGGACTCAAAACTTCAGTGTTTTGGCTAGCCAAATTGGAGCAAAGAGTGAGGATAAAAAATAGCTGGTTTTCTAAACAGAAAGAATGGTTCCTGGAGTGCTTCCTGCATCCTTCCTCTCTCATGTCAGTAAAACCATCTAACCTACTTTGCCTAAGTGAGAGCTAATTTAGCTGTAGTGTCTGTAAGCTGTCGTAGTTCTGAAAGCTGGATGCAGACATCAGAGTTACGAAAGGAGACAGACTCAGGGATCTATCTCCCCTTGAAATGGTGGTGAGCCCAAGGAGAGAGCTAGCTACTAACCCAGAAGGGCAAAGACAACAACAGTAAATCTAAATTCCTACTATTCAGATAGCAGATTTAAAATATTTTTTATATGTTCCTACGTATTTATTAAAAAATTTCATGCTTAAATCTCATATGCCATGTATTAGTATGCAATATGTATGTTATCACTAGGTTCATCACAGTAGAGCTGAGGGTGCCCAGCTGCTGTCTTCTGCAAAAAAAATATCCTTAAAGCTTTTACCCATCTCATTGATATTGCTCTCCCACAGTATCAATCCCCCAAAAGAGATTCTTAGATAATTTTGGTCCAGTTGGAGGAGGTTAAGAATATGTGTTAACCTTTGCACTTATCAGCACTCTGGGAAAGTTTAGGATCTGTTGTATTGTTGTCTTAGTTTTAGAGATGCTTAGTCAAGGAAGCTACTTGGAATTTAACAGGAGCAGCTGAATTAGGAGGGAGTGAATATAATTCAATATGTTGCTGAGATGAGGAAGAGCATCACCCTTCAGCTCCTGCCCAAGGCATTCAGAGGCTCAGGGACACTGTTTGCAACTCATCACCTAGGGCACTAGTTGTCAACACTTTCAACTTGAGTAACTCAAAACTTTCCGTCAGAAAGTCCTCTTGACAGTAGACTTTCTCTACTTAGTCATCTTTCATGGATCTTAGCAGTAGTATACGGAAACCCCCAGCTTCTGAGGACTGCGGGTTGAAAATCACTGATGTGAGACGGCTTGATGATGTCAGAGGCAACATCAATGTGTATTTTATCCTGTCTTTTACTTCTTCCCTTTCTGTGTCAGGAAGGGGCTTGCACCTGGGGGAAGTAGGACTCTGGGTCCCAGTGTGGTCGCTGTGCTGTTGAGTCAAGGCCAGGAGACAGTGTTGGTAGGACTTCAACAACAGCTCATTGCTGCCCAGTGGGCATATTCGAACCTCCAGAGGTGTCTCAGAACTGTGGATTTTTGCCAGTCATTCTCTGCTTGTTGAGCTGGGAGGGTTTACTTTGCGAATGTTGAAAAGTGGGAATTAGATGTGGGCCAGCGTCAGGCTYGCAGTCCTTGATTTCTAACCATTTCTGTGGCCATTGCAAAGAAAGGAGCATCACCAAATGGGCGACAGAGTTCTAGGATGTGGAGGGAAGGACAGACTGCCTTTTGGACAGTGTGCATGCTCACGGCCTGTTTTTACAAACCGCTGTGCAGGGAGTGTAAGTACATGAAGTCCCAGCATGTTGAGGTTTCCAGATAAACTAAGCTGATAAACCATGCCAGCGTTTTTTTTTTTTTCCCCTTTCGTTCCTTGGCTCCCGTGGAAAAGGCAGCATTGCACATGACTTGCTTGCTGCTGCTTCTGCCAACCTATTTAAAGTAGTAGAGTAGCGCATTAGCCCCAGGTATGTGATCCGTAATAGACACAGTAGCGAGCACAGCTGTAAAAGGTGTAGAACTCTTCTGCACAGAGCAGGGTGGGTAAATCCCACTATCTGCCTAACTTGTCTGCGATCTGTGGCTCAGTAGGATCAGCAGTGTGTCCCGGGAACGTTGTAGTGCTGTAGATCTTGATGTTTTCTTGATTTTCCCCCTGCTTTGAATAAATCAGAAAGAAATAGAGGCTGTTGAGAGGGAGGCAGAGTGACATTGAAAGCTTTCTCTCCCTAAAAAGCCCTCTTTAAGGTATTTAAACAACAGTAAATATTTTTCACTGCGACTGTCACACTTGGTTTAAGATCACGGAGGTGAAAGTCCGTAGTAATCTTTCCGTGCTACCCAAATACGCTTCTTTGACCTTGTGAAAACCAAATAAAGCAGTATATTGTGACCTCGGGGACAGGCTAGGAAAAACTCTGTGAATGGAACAAGATCATCACCTTCCATTGCCATGCACATGACTGAAGGAGAAGAGTGTGCTGCCAAAACAGGGAGACCTGTTCCGTTTATTTACTCTCTTTCAGCTCCTTATTTTTGTTCACTGCCTCCTGTGTTTTTCTGGCTGTTATTTTTCAATCGGGTGCTCCGAAGGTTAGCTTCTGAAAACCCTCAGCCAAATGCTGTGCTGGGGAAAAGCTGGATTGTGGGCCAAATTCTTTCTCCATCACCTTGGCACGGTTTTCTTGAAGCGAGGTTGCATGTGATTAGCTAAGAAAAGAGTTTGGCCTCAGATRTGCCTGGCTCACACCGTAGATATCTATTCCCTAGACATAAGTTTTATAGTTAGATGTGTGATGCGATGTACATGCAGCTTCTCATAGTGAAGCTAGAAGCCAGGGTGGCTCCATTTGAATGTATTCATTGAGAAAGGTGTGATRTAGAAAAGCTGTTTTCTAAAGTAGGCGTCTGTCAGAAGTGCGAGGACACGGCTGCATGAGCATGCAGCCTAGCCACAGCACCTTCCACTACGGGGAGCTGGTAATGCAGCCCGTTCCTGGTGTGGAGTACCTGTGTAAGGTTCAGCCTTACACAGTTTTGTACTCTAAACTTTAAACTCCACAGTTTTGTGGCAGATTTCTCCCTTAGTGAGATTTGTTACTACTGATGTCTCCTGTTATAACGCATGCTGATGCTTGGAAACCTATTTCTACTTGATACCTAGGCACTGCTGCCACCTCTTGCAGAGTCATTTTCAAATTCAAGAGCTGCTGCTACAGAAAGCAAACTCCAAAGTATGCTAGGAGCTGGGATGCAGCGCCAAGCATGGGGAGATGGAAAGGGAGGAGAAGTGGGAGCAGCTAATACCAGCTGACAGGCCAGACAGGCTGCAGCTGGGCTCAAGCCCTGTGTTCATGCACTCGCCAACAGTTAAAAATAAGGTAGAAATAATCCTTCTGGGATTCGCATAAAAGAGGAGAGGGGAATGTCTGGAGTGCTGAAGGGTATGTGCAATGTTGTCTCTTTCCTGTCCTCTGCCTTTGCCCCTCCTCTGCCTCTCRTCTCCCCCTGGTTTGCCCGGCTCTGGGGTGAGCGAAGGCTCGGCTCTTCTAGGAAAAGCTCAAGCTGGGTCAGCAGCCGCTGGTTCTGGGAACTGAGGCCCTGGGCCCCAAGGGAAACTTCAGGGAAGTCTCTCTGCCATTCCAAGGATGGCAAAATAGTTCGTCCAGTGACTTGGGGCTCCTCAGCGGCAAGGGGTAAAAGTTTGGAGGAGTGCCACAGTCCTGGGAAGATTACCAGAGGCAGAAGGGCCTGAAGATTTATGCCACACTTACGACTGTACTACASCAAGTTGTTTGGCTTCTTAGGGGGGAGAGATGGAATTTGCTACATAGGAGATATCAGTAATGACCACAGGAATTTAAAAAAGGGATATGGAGTTAAAAGGTCAAAACTTCCTGCCATCAATCATGATCTCCTTGGTAGGAGTTGGAGAGAGTGCCAGAACCTCAGACAAAGAGTTCTGTAGACCCTGAAACCTCCCATAACCTCATGACCTTAAATAAAAGAAGTCAGAAGAAGCAAGCTGAGATTCTGCTTGGCATGTGCTRCAGTCCCACACTCTGCATCCTGGAGGTGTTGGTCCTGTTAACTGTTTGCCTGTTCCAGGTTCAGATCTGCTGCACGTTCCCTCCTTTCAGAGCAGGAAACGATGGGAACTTTCCTCCCAAGCCCTACAAAGCTATTAAGGAAAACACTCAACATGACACTGACAAATTCGTGTTATTTTTGCTGCCCATTTCCAAGATAAAATTATTTCACGCGCTGTTGGCAGTGTGGGAGGAGTGAATTTCTCACAGTGCTGGACTGTTTTAATACATCTTCTACATGCAGTTACTGAGTTGCTGTGGGTTGCCTTCATAGTAGCAGAGATCTGAGAGGAGGAAACCTTGAAATTTGATACTGGCTTCCAAGATACTTTTATAAGTTACCGTAGCAAAGTTAGAGGCTTCAAATAGTGCCTGCTTTTTCTATTTTGTATATTGTAAGCTTGGAAAGGCCAGTTTTCCTGGWAGAGGTGTTACAACCCCACTGCAAGTTGTTCAAAGAGGAGATAGGGATTGCTGGGTCACACTTGCTGGCCTGGTCCTGTGCCAGCCTAGACTGCTCCCTTAGGCCTTGACATCATCAGAGCAATGGATTTTGTTGGGATATTACCATTCTGCACATTATTTCAGGTCTAGTCACTCTTTGAAAAGATGAAGTTCTATGAACTTTGTCCAAACTGTGACCCTGAGTTTTGCTGCTCTCTTTTGACTAGAGCTGTTACAACAGTAACAGCTGTGCTCCAGATCGCAAGGGAGCTGTTGTGGGTTTGTTTCTTTAATGTTATTATTCCCTGGACATAGTAGCACAATTGTTTCTTTGCTCCTACATTTGTGTCCTTTTAGGTAGCAGTCAGCTCCCCAAACCTCTCTCTTCCTGTACGTTTATTGTGATTCTGCTTGTAGTGTTTTGTCAAACTTCATGATACTGCTTTTTTTTACTTTCTCCCTCATATAACTTGATTTACTCTATGGAGATATGGTGCTGATCCCTGCCATGCAGGGTTGCTTGYGAGGAAGGCAGCACAGCGTTCTGGTACCCAAACCAGAACGTGGAAATATGCTGGTGCCRCATGCAAGAGTGGTTCTTCACCAAAAGGATCCTTCCTGCCAATGGAGYGAAAAAGATCATGTTTCTACTCACTTGGAGGTATCTAAAATCCTGAATATGAGCCTGCCAGTGTCCACTTTCTTCAGCCTGYCTCTCAGTATGTGCTATTTCCTCCCTGTTATGCTTATGTACTACAGGGATGAGTGTTCAAGAGAGACATCTTGCCACAAAATCTTTATACTTTCCCGAGTCTTTGCTGCTGCATAGTTGGTGAATACACTGATTAAAGTAAGAGCATCTRTGTGATGCACATGCTTAAAGGATATCTTTCAAAGATGGTCTGTAGACTGTGCAGTTGTTGATGAGTTGTTGCCAGGTAATGGAGTTAATGGAGGAAGGCAGCAAGCTGTCTGCAGTCCTAAAGGATCAGCAAGAGAGACAGGATACTCTCAGAGACCCTATACCTTCCAGAGCCCCAGCTCCCAATGGCAGTGGAGATACAGGCAGAATCTGTGCCTTGCAGGACTGTAAGTGCTAATTCCRAAGAAGGTGAAGACTGGAAGATGGTGACTCCTCCTGAAGACTTGCAGCTATGAATAGATTCACTGCCCTCAAAGCTGAGGAGGAGGTGGGYGTGCTTTCAAGTGAAGCATCTGGGCCAGTGGACCCTGTGCCCTGCAGGAGCACCTGGAGGAAGCAGCAAGTGATAGCAGTGAGTGACTCCCTGCTGCAGGGGACAGAGGCATCCATCTGCTGACCTGACCTGCTGTCTGGAGAGAAGTTTGCTGCTTGCTGGGGCCTCAACAAAATAGAGCTTAAGTGAGGATACCTTAAGCATTTGCATGCAGACAAGGAACTGTCTGCAAGACAARACCCTAGGGAAACCTCTTGCACCCCTTCTGGAAAATCAGCATGTTYGATTGCCTCTCTGAAGTGCCTGTACACATTCATGTACATAGCACGRGGAATGAACAGGAGGCATTAGAGGTCGATGTGCAGATGAAGGATGATGATCTCATTGCAATTTTGGAGATGTGGTGGGATAGCTCGCGTGACTGGAATGCTGCAATGGATGGCTGCAGCCTCTTTAGGAAAGACAGACCAGGAAAGCAAGGAGGGGGAGTCGCCTTTTGTGTGAGAGAGCAACTGGAATGTATGGAGCTCTGACTAAGGGTGGACAGTGGGCTGCATGAAAGTTTGTGGGTAAGGATTAAGGGGCAGACTTAACATGGGTGACAYTGTTGTGGGTGTTTGCTAAAGGCCATCTGATCAGGAAGAAGTAGATGAGGCTGCCTACAGAGAACTGGAAGTAGCCTCATGTTCGTAGTCCCTGGTCCTCACTGGGGATTTCAACCACCCCAATMTCTGCTGGAGGGACAACAGAAGCAAGGCAGAAGCAATCCAGGAGGTTCCTGGAGAGCATCGATGACAACTTCGTGGTACTGGCGATAGAGGAGCCAGTGAGGAGAGGTGTTCTGCTGAACCTCATACTTACAARGAAGGAAGGGCTGGTTGGAAATGTAAAGGTCAGGAGCAAAGTTGCGTGCAGCGACCATGAGATAGGGAGTTCAGGATCTTGCAAGGAAGGAGCAGGGCAAAAAAGCAAGATCACAACCCTGGACTTCAGGAGAGCAAACTTTGGCCTCTTCAGAGACCTGTATCTGAAGGGAAAGTGTAAAGAAGACAGGGCCAAACTCTTTTCAGTGATGTCCAGYGACAGGATGAGGGGCAATGGGCACAAAWTGAAACACAGGGTGATCTGTCTGAACATGAGTAAAAACTTTACTGTGARGGTAACACAGCACTGGAACAGGTTACTCAGAGAGGTTCGGGAGTCTCCATCCTTGGAGATAYTCAAAAGCCATCTGGACAGGGTCCTGGGCAAAATGCTCTAGGTGACCCTGCTTGAGCAGTGRGGTTGGAGTAGATGATCTCCAGACATCCCTTCCAACTTCAACTGTTCCGTGATTCTGTGTTCATCCAGGCTCTTCCTTTCTCCTAGCAAGTTCAGTTCCTTTTTAGTTATCCTTCTGTGCTTAGCCTCAGCAGGCCTGGGGAATGGTGTGCTAGGGTTGTTTCTAAGTCCCCTATTTTAAGGGAGTTCTTTCCTGGCCCCTTATGGTGTCTTCACTGTGCCTGAATATAGCTAGAACAACGTAAGTAGCTTTTTCATCCTTGCTTCCATTTTTTGCACCTTTACCTTATGTTCTYCTTCTACATGCAGCACATTTTAAAAATAACACAGGACTCCTCCTTTKTGTTGTGACCTGTTACTTTCCTGCAGCAAAGAGACAGAATAGAGCTGAGGGAAGCCAAGAAATTCTCTCCTGATTAGAAGAAAAATCTATTGTTTCTCTTTCCGTTGTTGTCACTGGTATAAATAGATGCACGTGTCCCTAATCTCTGTTATATGCAATGTTAGCAGCTGTTGCTTACGTGAGTGGAACCTGCAGGCATTTCAGCTGTTACTTACTGCCAAATATATAGGTTTCTTTAAAGAGAAATGCTTCTCGTTGCCGTTGCAGAATAGCCACAGAGTAGCAGAGAGATCAAGACAGACAAGATCTGCTTGTTTTTCCTTCTGGGAAATGGATATCCTGAATGGGAAGGATTCTGCCTCTCCCAGCCCCCCCTCCCAAAACACACACATATATTGCTATAATACTTCTTTGTCCTGTCAGAGGAAGCCCCTCTCTTACAGATATTACATGTACTTACTTCCTGCCCGAGCAAGTTCCTTTGTAAGCTATGAGCAGTGTCTGGGATTGAGAAACTGAGTGTGGCTRCATCCTCTGCAAATGGGACTTTGGCTAACTAAATTCTGCCACCTGCTATTTTAGCTCCTGGAGTAAAGCAGCTCTTGCCTTTCCTCCCTCTGCGTGTTCCCTTTCTTGCTGTGCTTCATAGAACCTGCGAACTGATGGCAGTGGCCAGCACAGCAGGGAACTGGGAGCAGCTGGAAAGACGTGGAAGTATCTGTAGTATAGTGCTTGAAAACTGTCTCTGTCTYTGTGGTGACCTGAGAAAGGTTCATTTTCCTGGGATTCCCCATTGGTTCAGCCATAGGAAACGTCTCTGCAGTTCGGATGATCAGAAGAGGCTTTTCCCTGCAAAGCAATTCTCGGTGGGCTTTAGGGAGAGTTAGTGCAGATTTCTCACACAGCAGTGGATGGGAAGCTTCCAGTGGTGTTTACAGGGCCGTAGGGTTGTGACATGACCTAGTGCCAATATATTAATTTCCTCTAGAAACTGTGTATCTCCCTCTATTTGTTTGCCTTCTCACTCCTTAATTTATCCTCCTGTTGCATGGGAGAAGGTGGAGGGAATGGAGACAGGAGAAAAGTTTAGGAACATGGAATTATGCACTAGCAATTGTGTTTATTTGACACTTGTCAATCCGGAGGGATACTTGAGCAGCTTAAAGGCTGCACAAACCATCAGTGGTAGCAGTGAATTGCAGTGGAGAGCACCARTGGGAGCTGGCATAGTACTCACTAACCCTACAGCTAGAAACGTAGAGCRTCTTAAACTGCATGGACACAAACGGAGCGTTTTGCGTGGTTTGCACGCTTGCAACAAAAGCTTTCTCAGGCAGCRGAGCCTCCTGGTCTAGAAATGGTGCTTCAAAGACGCGGTCGCGCTGTGCACGCAGTGCAGCGTGGTGCTGCCGCACGGAGCCTTTGCACCTGGGGATTCTGCTATAGTGAGAACATCTGCAGCAGGCTGTGCTTCTCTGCTCCTTCGTCTACCTGAGAAGAGCAGCCACATCTGCAGTTGGCCATTTGTTGTGTTTCCTGCTCAGAAATATTAGGAATATAACAACACTTTTTCTAGCTGCAACTGCTAGTGGAATTTAAATAGATTTAATTAGCCCAGGAGTTACACCAGGTTATGTGGTAATTTACTCCTGTAACTAGTAAGATGTATCAAGGAGACACTGAAGATCTCACAACCATTTGCTCTTTTGACTTAATTAATAGTTGTCTTCCTTTCAAGTTATCCTTCTCCTTGTACAGGATTGGAGATTGTCTGCTTATATGGGAGGGAGGTGTGCACTTACAGTCAAAAAGCTCAAGACATTTTTGGTTAAAAAAAAAAAAAAAAGTGAAGAATAGTACTTGCATCCTGCCTGGCTTATGCTTTTGGATAATCTCTTTGACTTCACTAAATTCCCTGTGAATATTTCCTCGCGTCCAGTCCTGCACTGTAGTTTAGAGGTGCTGCTTAGTAAAGAATGGCTGCCTTTGTCTTGTAGGGTRGAGAGGTATGAAGTAATTCCTATATATCCTTCAGTGACTTGTTCTTCAATATGTGGAATAAGAATAATTCTGGCCTTGATAAAATTATACCAGTTTGGCATACTTTCATATAAAGTCTTCAGAAAACCTCAGCTGAAAATTCTGTAGAAGGCCAGTCACTGTAAATAGCTGTGGTACGTTGCTGTATTTCTGTTTATGTTGCCATTGGAGTGAGAGCCATGGTGTATATAAACTTTCAAAGCTTGTTTCCTGTCTCCTCCGTCTTTACACATCTGGGATCTGCTGCAATGAGTGACCTTTTCTCTTGCCAAAGTCCGGAGACATGTTTGCGCACTGCAGCAAGTCGTGTTGCAGAGATGCTCAGACTAGAGCTGGGCTGGGCTGGGCTGGGCTGGGCATGGCCACACCAAGATCGGTTTGGTTGCCCAAAGCCCTACAGCTCTCCATGCGACCTTGGGCCCCCAAGCTGGTGAGGCCCTGGCCAGGCCTGCTGCCTGCTCAGCACCTTGCTGTTCAGCCATGTGTGTGCTCTGCTCCCTTCTTGAGGCTTCCTCATGCTCCCACCTCCTTGCCCTTCTCAGTGGACTTGCACCTACCTGGTGTTCTTGGTGTGCTTTCCCCTGTAAAGTCAGAATATAAGGTTGGGGAGGAAGCCTCCCAAGCATGTGCTTGCTTGTCAGGTAAAGCACTGAGGGATGKTTTTTTGCTGCGCTGTTTATGCCCTGTGGGAATAGGAGCTGAGGTGTGATCTGAGTCACCCTTGCCTCCTTCGGGTCCCAGGAGCTGGCCRGCTTCCCACAACTCAGCTCTGGTCACGAGAGGCTGATTGAGCTACARCAATCTCACTGTGGGGCCATGAGATGCCATGCCCTGCGGCCAAACTTGCAGTAGGATCCTTGGAAGGTGTCCTGAGAGCAACCCTTTGCAGCACCATGCGGGGGGAGTCCTGCCTGGCAAAGCTGGAAACTGCAGCATGTCTGTAGTGTTCTCTGTCTTTTTGCTCTTTATAGAGTATTGGTGGGATTGAAGAGATCATCTGGTATATCCTGATGGCCTCCCCTTGTGCTTTTTAGGTAACCAGAGTATAACTCTGCACACTGCAGTGCTTTGTGTCCTCTTAATGCTGTTGATTAATTCCAGAATTTCWGTGCAGCTGGAAGATAGGTTGCTTTACGTGTTATTCCAGTAGAGAAAGGGCAGCTGGAGCTCTACAAGCATGTGCTCCGGGTGTCCTTGGGCTTATTTCCACCACCCTAGTCTGCTAATTGTGGCTGATGGGCTTGCACAGTGAGCAGCAGTTCCTGTCACATGGGGAATTCTTGAATCACAGAGAGAAGTGCAAGTAAAACTCCCCTCTTACCACTTCTGCAAGTGTTCATCTCCAGCCTTAGACACTCCTGTGACGACATGTGAGGTATAGGCCAAGTGCTGGTCTTGAGATCCTTTCCAGACACCAGAGAAAGTCCATCATCAACTTTGTCTGGTTCTCTGAACAACGTTTCCAGCAGACTTTGTGGTTAGCATCTTACCCTCTGGGTTTTCTGTTTCACAGAATTTGCCTGTAGAGCAAAGGGTTTTTTGTTCTTTTTTTTTGTTTGTTTGTTTTAATAAAACATGTTCAATTAGCTTCCTTAGAAAAACCTCCTTCAGCCCGCTGATTGGGTGTCTAGCAGAGGAGGGACTGCTGTCAGCATGTCTGAGTTCCTGGAAGAGCTTAAGTGCAATGAAAATGACCCCAGGGAGCGATGGGCTTTCTGCAGAAACCCAACAGTCTGGGAGAGGGCTGGCTGAGAGGAGGTGGTTTTAATCGCTCAGTTAATTTCCTTTCTGACAGTGAAATAGAGGGAAAAAGAGAATGAGAGTGCCACAGAGGCATGTGGATGGGGTGCCCCACAGGTGCCATCAGCATCATTTCTGGGGACCCCAAAACTCTGCAGATAACATGTCTGCTGCGTGTTCTGTCTTATGCACCCTATAGATTCTTGCTTCTAGACCTTATTCCTGTTTATGTGGTATTTTACTTTGCCTTTCACTGTTTTACTTGCATTGTACTTCACTGTTGTCTTTGCTTTTAAAGAAGCAGACCTTGAAATGCAGATATTAGAGCTCCAATTTGGTCTTTTCCTTGRCTCGTACTTCTGGACTGTTCTGACAGGGCCAGTTACCATCTATTTTGGACCCTTGTCCCATGTCCCACAGATGTTCTGGGATTTACAGAGYTGCTTCAGATGTGTTTTTTCTTTGATCTGAACCAAATGCCTTTTGCCTACCGTGTGAGGGCGTTCACGGAAGAAGGGAAAAACGTCGCCTCAGTCCTCTCAGGAGGGTCCAAAGGAAATTAACATTAAACGAAAGATCTGCGTATCATCCAATCCGGAAATTTAACGGCACGGCCAGAGAAAGATCTGGAAGTTGCTCTCCACCTTGGCTGGCTCACCTCTCCGTGGGTGCGAAGAGCAGCTTCCTCGGCGTGGGACAGCTGTGTGCCGCCAGCAACGCGAGTGAGTGGGTGGAAGGCAGTCGTGCTTCAGCACTACCAACCCTRAACCACGGTCCTGGAAAATGCACGCACCTGCTTTGCATGATTGAAATGAGGGAGCATCCTCTTAAGACTGTGGGCTCAGCTGGCACCAAGATCTAAATTGTTTTCTTGCCTGTGCAGGTGGTTCTTCCAAGTTTAAGGTGAAGAACGAGGTGTGCTGCTGTTGATGCTGTGCTTGATCTGTGGAGGGATTCTGCTGAGCCAGCAGCAAATACAGCTGTGCTTCTTGGTTGGTGAAAAGTCAGAGGCAGCCATCCTTCTGTTTCCCACCCTAGCGTACGTGGACAGCCCCATAACATGAGTTTCCCCCACTGGCTCCTCCGTTTCCACATCAAAGCCTTTTCTTGGGTTGTCTGCAGTCGTTGCTGCACGTATGGGGTGTGATTCCCCTTTCACACACACTTCCATAGCCTGAGTGACTAAGCCGGGAGCTGCACCCGGCTCACTTCAATATAAGAGACCAAATCAAGTCCAAAGTGCTGTACATAGGTTACAAAATATGTGTGTACCATAGAAAACAGGGGGAAAAAAACTTCTGATCAGAAAAGGTCCAACAGAGTTAAAAATTTCTCTCTGCAAGCCCTTTGATCTGCTGCAACAAGCTTTGGAGTCTCAAGAAATAAATGTATACCTAACGAAAGCCCTTGACATTTAACAGCCCAGGGAAATGACACTAATCAATTATGTTGTATAAAGGCAGCAGGAGGGAAGCATTCTTTGGTACTTGATTTCTTTCCAAGAAAATCATCTTAGTCATCTGCTGCTAAGCAAACACATGGTGGAATAGGTGTTTGTCATAAGAAGGGTGCAGCTAGGCGTAATTAATAACAGAATCCAGCTTTCCATGAAAAGCTTATTAGCTGATGTAAGGAGTCAGACCTGCTCAAGTATTCTAGTGTTATCCTACTCCGGCTAAATCACTTTGGATGAGTTTCCACGCAGCAATTATGATTCATCGTATGGAGCGCTTAGCTGCCTAGCAAGCAGACGGGGGCACGGTGGACTGCCTTTAGCGCTCGGGCGAGCAGAGCGCTGGTGTTTGTGAAGCAGCCGTGAAGATACGGGGTGTGGGCAGTCACCTCCATATGCTCCGTTTGGGAGGGGAAGGAGCAGGGGAACATCTCAGGTAGTTAGAGGAGCCCAGGAGACAGCTTTATTTCCTGAGTTTAGAAAGCCAGGTTTAGAAATGCAGAGGTTTCTTTTCCTGCCCGTGGAGCTACRCAGTTGGTTCCCTTGAGGAGAAAAGATTTAGTTAAGTCGCTCACTTGTGCCATCTTTTGTTACCCTGCCATTCTGGTGGGTTGGTCTCATCTCCGGCAGCACTGGGCAGAAGGGTTGTGCCACTTGGAARTAGCACTTGCTACGATTTGAGGCAGTGTAGCAGAGGGCAGGAAAGTCACCTTTGTGCAGAACAGCTTTGGGCCTGACTTGCTTTCCTGGTTGAGRTTACTTGTATGAGCTCGATCTCTGCACCAGGTTTGGTGATGGGCTTTTTGCCCGTTGTTCGTAAAGGGCATTGCCGTTGCGGTGCTACACAGGCGGATGCGTGGCCCCAGAGCTGAACATGGGGCTTTGTGCTGGGGCTCTAGATCAGAGCTGCTGCTGCAGGCTGTCCAGAGGGACTTGAGGTCAGTTTTGCCCCTTGAGCTCCGGGCACTGGGGATCGTCCCCAGGCCTCGCGTTGGCAGCCCTCGGGATCTTACACAGCCTGCATTTCGTCCGTTCACAGCTCCACGTTGTAGAAGTGTGCTGACCGGACACGAGGCGCTGATGTAGACCTGTGTCACCCGTGGGGATAAGGGAATGTTTTAGGCAAATGCTCTGTTCTTGGATTGTTCCGAGGGTTTTGAATAAAATACAAAAGGTTTACTTTTATCTCAAGATGCCAATAAGAGCTGCTGGTGACTGGAATAACTGGTTTAAATGAGCACAGCTATGGTCTGTCTGTTTTGAATTTGATGAAGAAATGACCTACTTTCTGCAGGGAGAGCTGTCATTTTAAAGCAAATGTTAAATTGTTACTTAATAACTGTGTAGGGTTTGAAGTACCTTTCATATTCCTACTTTGTCCTCAGCTGCTGAATTTTGTAGCTGCCTTTATGTGTCTAAGGTCAGGCTTGTCAGCACTGATAATTTTGTACCGCTCAGACATTTTCTGAGAATGTGGAAGCARATCGCCAGGATGGGGGACAGAAAAGGGGGGATGGCATGAGAACCGATCTCATCCAGGCACTTCTGTCAAGCGCCACGTAAGAGACGCACATGCAGTCCGTGTGTCCTCCACACTTTAGTTCTTCTTTCCCTAGCAGATGCTTTGGAGGGCTGTGGAGAAGAGACCTAAAGCCTCTCTAGTTCTCTGCCTCAGAAGAACAAAAGAGGAAATTTTCTTTATCTGCCAGTTTTTCCAGTGTTCCCTGGATGTGCACACTGTTCGACTGGGAAAGAGTACAGCTGCTTTGGAGCTTAAAAAATAAAGTGTTTTTCTTTTCTTCCTTTTTTTTTTTTTTTTT
>NW_028186474.1:531737-548590 GCF_003343005.1 Rhea americana | reverse complement strand
GGGATTCATAAATGTAAATAGTTCTTTTTCAATGTTTATCCAGGGAGTTTCTGCCGGATTGCTAGCATCTTTGCCATTTTGCCATACTGACTCTATTGCTCTCTCTATAGGTTTTCTAGTACGCCTATACCGCCACCCCTTCCTTTGTTGCTGTTAGAAGGTAACAAGCCCTGGTGTCGGGGGGGATAGGTGGCAAGTTAAGAGGTCTGCATCTCTTGAGTGAGACTTCAGAACAACGTGCTTGCTGTTGAGTTGTTTGGGCTTTTAAACGAGCCAGGTTAGATGAGATCTCAGCATAGGTGCTGATCCTGAGATTCAGAAGCTGGGCCTGGAAGCTGTATTCAAGCTGAAGAGAGCTAGTATGAACAGTATTCATCCCTCCTATATGATTTTGGGGGTGTCTTCCATGATTGTGAGGTGGGCTCGCTCTTTGGCAGTGGTTGACTTCCAACTGGCTTGAATGCCTTATTTACAGAGGTGGAAAAGGGACTGTTTTTTTTCCTCTGGTTTATGTCATAACATATAACTCTCGTGAGACTTCATCTCCCTTTACATGAAAAAAACATCTCTACAAGGAAAAACTACATGAAAAGTCAGTGTTCCTGACATAATTTAAAATGTTTCCTTTTGTAGGTTTTAATCATCAACTGCACCCAAAGCAGTGCTGCTGTACTGATTATATCAGACATAAGAAGTTTTAAGGACAAAAGTAAAGAAACAATTTCCTTATCATCTGGTTTCCTGAGATTTCTTTACTCCTGTGACGTGCCCRTCTTAAAAAGCAAACATACTGGAACAGCAAGGCACAAGAAGTATTTATATCTCTGTAGCTGGTCAAGGTAAACCCTATAGGGAGTGTTGACCTCAGTTAGCTACGTCATCTGATATTTGTTGGGCTGTTACACGGGATAGCTGGCTATCTAGAATCAACCAGCAGTATAAAAATGCCGCTCACCAGTGAAAAGAGCCTGTCCAGTTAACTCAGCATGTGTTACTTCAGCATTTACACTACTGCACTGCCTGAAAACCCTACTGTCAGAGGAGGAGTTACTGCTTAGTTTTGCGCTTGCCAGGGTTTCATGATATGTGGTTCTCAGCAGGGCATCGGTGGGCTGGGTGCTGATGTCCCATGTTGTGCTTAGTGTCCTGCCCTGGTCTTTAAAGCATAGTGTCTCCGTAACTCACTTAYTCATAAAGCCTTGGGAACCTTCCTAGAAGGGCACTGACAAAAAATCATGTAACGTGTTTGGTTTCCGTTAACTAAGGTACTTTGTCCATAATTTCAGTTTTGAGGGCTTTCTGTTTCTGCTCCAGTAAGAACTAGTGATGCTGGGAAAGGGCTGACTGTAGGCTATATGCAGCATTTAGTATAAGCCTTTAGGGCTTTCATTCCACCTGAGTAATAGGTTGAAGAAGGATCCTGGCAGCTGCCCATGTGCAAAGGGCTCAGTCCCACTGGATCTGTATGCTGGAGTATATTCTTGAAGGAGCASTGACAGGAGGCAGGTATGATTCCCCAAGGGTTGACTTTTTGCTTCAGGAGCAGAGCAAAGGAAGAGATGCAGGATAATGAAGAAACAGTGTAGGAGAATATTTCTTTTGGCCCACAGGACAGGAGTGTCCTTGGTTAAAGAAGCTCTTTGACAGGAATATTCAGCTTCAGTCAGCTATTTCCTCTAAGAACATCTGAGACGGAGATGATGATGATGGTTTGGGTGATAGTAGGCCGAAAGAAGAGTGCAAACAAACTGCAAACTACATGCACAAATGCCTGCTTGTCACTTCCTGCGGATGGAGTAAGAAGCCTAAGCAAGATAATATGTTTTCATTGTTTTTCACTCAAGTGGGCCTGGATAGATAGTGTGGAGCAGGGGTTATCTGCTTGCATTACAGAGTGTTTCATATCTTTCTAAGCTCACCTCTCTTCCTATCCAAGTTTGCATGGAACATTTCCCCTTCCGGTAATTGTGACGGATCCTTCCTTTCAAGTAATGATTATTACTTACATGAAGAAGTAATATCGGTGCATATTTTCTATAGAAATCTGCTGATATGCTTTTGCATTTGGAAACAACRGAAGGCAGCGTGTGGCACCTTCACTTGCTCCGCAAGTCGGTGTCACGCAAGTCATGCGCTGTGACTTGCGACTGGGACATGAGCTACCCTTTTCTGGGCTTCAGTATCTTTTGATACGGGCTGCATGGCTGATACGTACCGGTTTGTGTTATGTAAGACAGCCTGMGCGATGCAGCCAGGCAGGAGATCGCCGAGAGACGTAAAAAATGATAGCCTGCAGTTGCCTTCTTCAGGTGGCACGTCCGAACAGGAGGGATGTCCATGGTGGCGAGTATGGAATGCAGACTGGCACCGCGCGGGGAAATTCCCCTCTGACAGACACCGGRGCCGTGCTGGCGGGTGATAGGAAGCCTGGGGGCGCACGAAGAAGGCAGGCTGCGGGCTGTGTCAATGAGCCGAGACGAGCGGCTGGAGGAGCAGCACTCGAGGTCTGCTTTATGTCATCTRAACGATCCGTGCCGAAAGTGAAAAGTGCAGCTATTCACTTTGAGGCAGAATCAACAGCTTCTGCCACAAAGTGTTTCCCCACTAATTTAACGGCCAAACTCTTCCTCCCAGCTAGTTTTCGATATCCCGAGGCACYGCGATTATTACGACGTTTGCACGCTCCAGCTCCGAACCGCTGCTTGTGAGTACCCCTGAGTCAGCAGCCTCGCAGGTCACGCTAACCCTGCTCTTCCCCCGTACCGATTTGATCAGCCAGCAGAGTTTATTGCGTGCAGCTGAAAGCCTTCAACCTCTTCTGTTCGTGGAAGGAGAAGAGTAATGTGCGATCCGCACACTGGCACCACGTGGGGTCCGCTCAGCGCCCGGCTGCTTCAGCTCACCCCYGCAGCGCTGTGTTGTACGTGTTCTTTCCCAAGCGTCGCCCAGCCCCGCTCAGCCATCACAGCACAGGCCTGGAGGGAAAGAAGTTAGAAAGGTGAACTGCAGTGAGTCTTAGCAGAATATAAGGAGAATCCCCAAGCCAAAGGCACTCCCCATTCTCATGATAGAGAGGCCAGGGAGCTGGTTTCAGAAAGACTTACAGAGATTTTATGAAAAATTCCCTGTGAATAATGTAATTAGGTCATGCTGCAGGCTTTTCAGTTTTACGTTTTAATCATAAAAATAYCTTTTATCGCTGCTTAACCATTTCAGACGTGTGCCAACACATGGCATGTGCACTGTGTAACAAACATGCTGCTTCAACTTATTTATAGGCTTAGAGGTAGTGTTTTGAACTCTGCCTCCGCAGGGTTTGGCAGTGAATCCTATGACACTTGCATGATGGGAAGAATTGTTGCCAAGTTGGGTAACTTCTGACAAGTATAAACACAGCTCTGCTTTCTGTAAACTAGATTTCAAATCATATTGCTGTTCCTGATGAAGAGGCAGTGCTGACATTTAAATACGCTGTCTTTCTGATTAGCTGTTAAACCTCTGTGCTGGTTTGCGTTGAGTAAGCTTGTAAAGAACGTAGAGCAAGAGAGCAGCAAACACCATGGGATGGGATGGGATGGGATGGGATGGGATGGGATGGGATGGGATGGGATGGGATGGGAGCCCCAGGAGCTTTATCACGAGTAGAGCCCAGATTTGTTGTTTTTAAGGTTTCTGAGGATCATTACCACTGAAAGATCTGTGTTAGCCAATGTGAAATAGGTTTCCTGAGATCAGAACAGGTTTGCCTGCCCAGTCCTCCATGGACTCATGTTTACCCCAGACTGGCATTGCAGATGTACCGAGTAGCACATTTGTAGGCAGGTTCAAGAGAAGCCAGAACGTTACTGTACACAATGACCTTTGCTTTCTTTCCTAATGAAGACATACCCAGGCTAGGATTTGTGTGTGCTGGGAGGGTAGTAAGTGAAGGAAAACTCTTCTGGTATTAAGCTGCACTGGAGTGTTACGATTCCTGTRTAACACCTTTCTGTAATGCCATTCAGATCAAAGTTATGCCGGAGATAAAATCCTTGCCTGTAAAACCTGGAATATTAAATTCACCAAATTCAGTCCTGAAGTATGATTCCCCATCATACTCCGTGGGGAATAAACCTGGATTTAGCCCATTTTGTTGTGCAGGTTTCACTGGCAGGGCTGATTTGGTAATAGCAGCACTTCTCCGACAGCTGCGATCGGAAAAGTTGCAGTGTATCTTCCAGATCAAGGCAATCGCATGATTCAGTTACGCAGACTGCCAGGCTGGGATCCAAGAAACCCAGGTCCTGGCTGAGCTCTGCCAGTGATTTTTGATTGATCAGCTCATCCTTTGTCTTTCCATCTAAAGTGTTTATATCATAAGTTTGGGGGAGATACCAGCTCTCTGATTATGTGCTTGGAGAGTATCTAATGTCTCGGTAGGCAGCATTGTTTCAGGGTTTTTTTGTCCCTGTAATTGAGTACAATAGCATAAATGTATTTCCTGTGTGAGGTAGAACGCTCTCAAAATACCTGTGTTCATAAAACTGGGTATCATTTTTTTGCACCTCTAATTTGAACTGCTGTAAAACGCAATTACACTGCTGTTAGGAAGTAGAGGGGCTTCATGAAAAAACTTGTCCAGAAGCATGGAGAAAGAGGAGCAAGGAGGTGAGAGTAGTTTCAGTGGCCAAAAGGAAAACCCTTTCCTGCAGATCTAGATATGCCAAGGACTGGGAGCAGTTCTGCCTTAATGGCTAAAGCCTACCCCTCTGTGATTTGCAATATAACTTCCTTTTTGTTAAGTCTCATCCTCCTCTTGAACAAATACTAGCAAAAGCTCTGAAGCTTTGTTATTTTCCCTTACCTTTTCCCATCCAAAACCCTTCTAAACAATTATATTGGGATTAACTATGATGTTACTATGTAGAACCCAAGTTTTATCTTCCTTACAGGAATCTTTTTCATAGTTTCCCTGTGAAGAGGAGGCTCTTTTGAAGAGTCCAAGCTGATGGATGCAGTTATTAGAATGATTTTTCTTCTGTCTGGGCTACATTATCCTTACTAGTAGCCTTTTCATCTGAATAATACAGCCGTTTTTCAATTTATGAAGAATATAGCTCTGGCTAAATTTTGCAATAGCGCATTTGTATATACCCGTCTCTCTGTGCACTGCTGCTGCTGAAAAACTCTAATCTAATTTTATTTCTAGTTTGACAGTTTTCTTTCATCTTGTTTTTTGTTCTGATTGTTTTTTTCTTTTGCTTTAAAGCAGAGCTGATGATGGACGTTTGATTTCTGCAGCGTCGTGCCTGCTCGCAGAGATGACGTTCTCCACCTGCACAGCACGTAGCCCAAGCCACAGGACCGCTGCGTTTCACAGGATGCGTAAGAGGAYGATGGAAGTGGGCTTCAGCTGAGGCAGCATTAGCCTCCAGGTGAGGGCATTCCTCCACCCCAAAGCTCTGGCGCACGTGATCATCAAAAAAGAAATGGGCACGGCTGGGTGTGTGCAGGAGAGAGATGCGTCTCCGAAGAGGCGAGTCTGAGCCTTGACGTGTTATCAAGGCGCTTAGCAACTGCGTAGCCCTCTYTCTGGTATCCTGCCATTAGGCAAGACTGGTAGGACTGGGTCCCCCTGTACTCCCTATTATACAATAAATGCTAGGTATRAACATTTTTGCCCAAGGACAGGGCAGATCTCTTTAAATAATCTCTCCTTCCTATGTTTGGCTAATTTATTTCATTAGGAGCTGCCTAGTCCCGTGGAGTTTTTTGTTCCAGTTTCCTCTGTGAAGGATAGGTGCTCCAGGATGTCTCCTGAAAAGGAGACATAAATGTTTTTAAAATAGTGCTAGTCATTGAATGAGCTGAAAGATGTTATTTGGCATCCAGAGTTGCTCTGGCCCGTCTTTACCGGATATTCATTTACCCTGTGCTCCAGGCTGCTGATGAGCTGAGGAGGACAAGGTGTTTCTGCTGTGCCTAGGGGGAGACAGGAGAAGACTGTGATAAATGAGGTTGGAAAAAGCTTGAACGGGAGAACGTGACTGGGCAGAGTAGAAGAGCCATATGTACAGCGTCCAGTTAATTCTGATTTTTAATCTTAACTTCTTAGATAACAGRTGAGATTAACAATGGAATTTGGACCAGAAGTGCCATGTAACACACTGATTGCTTGGAATATCCAGCCATATCTGTTGTAAGAGAATTAAATAAGCTGATCCACTTCATTTCTTGCTGATTCATCTGGCCTAGGTAAGGGAAAGCTGTGCTCTCGAGAGGATCTGGGGCATGGGATTATGTGTTCTTTAGTTAATATTGCAGAAACTCTGAGAAAGGGATGAGATTTCAGTAAATACGAGAGCAGATAGTGCACACAAACAAGTTCTTTCGCTTGCACATGTTGCTATTTCAGAGGGCTGATTCATGAAGGCAGGAAGGGAGACCATACGAACTGGCGCAGAGCAGCCCGTGACCCACGTTCACCTGGTTGCAGTTGTGGACTGGCATTTCTATTCCCCGTTCGGTCGATCGCCTTTTCAAGCTTGCAGTGCAGGCTCCACGTGCCCGTTTCTATCTGTAGGCAGAAACTGTGCAAAATGAGAGAATCCAATCAAGCTGTCCTGCACGGGCTTGGCAAACCGTGCAGGTGTCACAGGGYGAAGGGCTGCAGCTGCCCGACAGCGATTAGGAAGCTCTGTCCGTGTTTGTTTGAAGCTGTTGTTTAACAGCTTCGGCTTGAGCAGAATATTCCGTTGCCAGCGTTGCCTGGTCTGTGTGCAGTGCAAATCTATCCATGGCCTCCTGCTGATGAGGTTCTGCAAGTGGCATCTGCTCRCGGATGCCAATGCCAAGACTAGCATAGAAAGGACAGCACACATTTTAGCAATACATCAAAGCAATATTTTGAACTTTGAAGGCGGTACATTCAAAAAGAGAGAATGATGGAGAGGAACTAACTGAGATCCAGATTCTGGGAGGGGGTTGGGTTTCTTTCCCTGACCTCATTTTATAGTTCCCAGTAGTTGAGAGCATGCCATGGCTTGCTCCACTCAGGACCAGTGGAGTGTGGTGTGAACATCTCTCCTGGGAAATGACTGCGAAGCCATTGCAGCGGAGTCATGTGCCAGTAGGAGGGTCCCTGCTGTGCGAAGCCCTGCTAGTTGATGCATTTCAGAGATGGGGTGGCCCCTGTCTCCCTCTGACACCACGGAGCAGATACAGCTACCTGATGGTCTGCCAGCCTGCTGTGTCCACCACGTGGGGTCACGAGAAGGGGAAAGGGCGCTGGGCTAGGCTGCGTGCTTGGGGCAAGAGAGGCCCAGCTGCAGCACAACTTGGGGGAAAAAATGATGCTGAGAGTGTCCCATCCCAAGCATGGTCTGCTTTTTCAGAACTTCTCTTTCAAAATTACCATGAGCAGAGTTTTTCTTTGGGGCCGGCTTTGAGCCTGCTGTAAACAAGTTGCCAAACTTCCAGTTACRTTCCATCTCCTTTCCCCTAGATTTGAATGGTTTTCTGTGGCCCACAGAAGTGATATAAAAATAATTCCTGTATTTTTCTACATCATTGAAGTATGTTCTTTTGGTCATAGTAACTTGGGACTTGSGGTCTGCTGCTGCTCTTCTGTGTGCAGTAAGAACCACGCTCACACTGATGATTTTGGTACCAGTATCAGAAGGGCTTTTCTTTTTTTGAAATAATTTTGTCKTGTTTGGAAAGGTTGATTAAGAGTTTGCCCAGATTTCCTGGGTAGGATTTCTGTGAATAGCAAATGAACTAATCCATTTGGATTTTACCAAAGATTTTTACATCAAATGGCTTTAAAATATATTTAAAATGTTTATTTAAAATCCAAGACAAATGATTTTAACAAACTGTCTCAAGATAGAAGAAACTGACTTTTGGAGTAACTGTATTATCCATTCTTTGTATTGCAGTAGCACCTGGAGAACACTATTGTGCTAGATGCGGTACAAACGTACAACAGAGATGGTCCCTGCCCATGTGAGCTTACAGCCTTCAGCCTAGCCTTTGCATCGTCCTACTGCTGGATTACCCACGCGTTCGTTCTCCTTACACACGTCTGCCATCCAAGCTCTCTCGGGGCAAGGAGTTCAAACCCGCAGGTTTGATTTCCTCATTACCTCCAAAAGAGAAAAGATCAGGTAGGAGGGAAGTTTCACACAGCTGAACAACTTACCCTTTCCTGATGCRTATTTCTCAAACTGACTGAGTCTTCATGTGCTGTAGATACCAAGCCTGTGGCCGAGCCATGTGAGCTTCCTGAGATCACTGTTGCTCCTCAAAGAGCTGTAGTTTCCTTGTTCCCAGTGTCCTCAGGGAGACAGAGGTGTTTGGATAAAAGGAAGCCTTTTCAGTGGTTTTTATATTCTTTTTTTTTTTTTTAAGTCTTTTAATTTTTCATTCTCATTTGGTACCTTCCCACAGTTGCTACAGTATAGAGCAAGGGGAAAGGATATGGTAAAAAGCAAACCTGACATCACACATGTACACTGTCAATCATCAAAGTATCAAAAACAAAGCTTGCAAAGCTTGCAAGACCACAAACTTGTATAAATGTGGAAAAAAAAAAGGACACTGACTAAACACATCAGGCCATATTGTCCCTTTGGGCAGCTGTAACTTAGGGTGGAAGATAAACTCCACTATGTTTTGAGCTGGTATCTTGGGGTCACTGTCCCATCTTTTTCCCTCCGCCTCTCTCAGCTCTCAGGTGTAGCTAATTTGTTTTCTTTAACTCACAGAGCCTTAGAGAGACAGATCCAGAGAGGGATGAACTTAAGTTGGTTCATGCATGCTAAAGTTGTGGGGTCCTAAGGGCAAGAGAAGAAGCCAAAGGATAATTTCCTTAGACCTATCTGTTCGCATCCCTCAGTAGCACGGACTGGCTCCTACAGGCAGAGGAGGTGATGGGATCCTGTGAATGAAGAGGAAGGAACAACCTCTCTGTCTATGCTTGCTATTTTTTTTCACAGATACCTTTTGCTCATTGTCTTTTCTGTTCTCAAAAGAGCAGGGGAGCTCTGCTGTACTTGTTTGCAGGGGGTGTGGAAGGAATAGGGTGTGAGAAGTAAACCCACAGCAAAAATCTAATTGAGAATAACAAACGTGTAAGTCTGAGAAAGAGAGAAGAGAGRTCTGGACCTTGGCAAAGAGAAAAAAGCTAAATTGTGATTCCCAGTGTGTGCTAGAACTTAGTTTTGGTTGAAGCCATATGGCTTGTGAATAGTACTGGTAGAAGCAGAGCAACTAGCAGTTTGAAACTATTAGAGAGAAAGAGCAGCTCTTCCTACTGAGGTGCTTGTAATTTCTTATCCCCCCAGAAATAAATAAATAAATATGCTGAAGCTGTGTGTCACTGGTGCAGCTCAGTAGAGCGGTCTCTGAACCCCAGTCAAGGAGACATCGTTCCTACCCTGCATCTCGCAAGGCAATGGCAATGTCAGAGAACAGCACTTTGAAAACACAAGCCAAATACAAAGTGCTCTCAGACCAAATTCCTCTGGCTGCAAGTAAAGTCAGTTTTCTGATTACTTGGTTGTAAAGGTTTTACCACGAAGTTCCTTTTGAGACAAGGAGGATGGAAAAAAATTGGATGAGTGCTCCTTGGCCCAAGCTCAATATCCAGAATCTCTGATTCGAGCTGTCAGGAAGGAAGGGCTCCTTCCAAAAAGTCTCCAATCCAGTACCTGTGGCACAGCAAGCATCTCTGGGAGATGTACAAGCTGCTACCTATGCACTTTGAGGTTACAATGCCCAGCCCCCATATAACCAAGGAAAACAGAAAATATCCTATGCACTGTAGAGGTGGGCCCAGATGCTGTTGTCTGCATCCCAACTACCCCAGAAGTCTGGGGGAGCTTGGATGTGGACTCTTGTGCAACCCGTTATGGGGATAGGTTCAAGCAAGTGCTGTTTGGATGTGAAACCAAGTCCAAATTCCCACAGATTTTTGGCTGCCATTTGGCTGGGAGCCTTTATTCTACCTCTAATTCCACAAAAGAAAAAGAAACAAAAACCAGTAAAAGATGCTTTTAAAATACCATGAGGAGAGAAACTGCCATGGAAATAAATAGCAAAAATGTAACAATGTTAACATTTCTGGKGTCACAGCGACTCTGAAATTCAAGTAGTGTGCACATGCCTATAGCACTTTCTYACAGCCACTACTGGCGCGGCCTGAGGTTCAGAGCTCAGATTGTGTCCCACTGTTCACCGAAACAACCAACTACTCCCTGGTGCTGGAATGGATTTAGAGAGAAAGGGAGAGGAAAGATGGATGCARTCTCTTAATCAGGTCTTTACTGTGTCCAGCTGATGCCGCGCTTTAGCGGGACAAAAACACATCAAAGTTCTCTTACTTCTGTCCCTCTGACTGTCGTGCCTGAGACATAACGGCCATGCCTCAGAGTTGGAAAGGGTATTGCTTCAAATAGTCCCCCATCCGCCTGGGCAGAGGGAGCTGGTCCACTTCAGCTGTTGACTTGTTAATCCGTAGCCGGCAGAGGTGTTGTAGAGTGGGGATGCTGTCTTTGCGGCTGAGCGGCCGGATGAGTTTCAAGTGTACTGCAGCTGCTGCCATCTCTTTCTGCATGGGAGGTAGAGGAGACGGAGGTGGGTAAGGAGCCTCGTTCTTGCTTTCCATTGTGCAGGACATGACATAATGCTGGATGAGACTGACCACATCTGGGAAGGCCAGGATGCGAGGTTTGGACAAGTAGTTTGAGTCCAGCCGGAACTTGCTGTCAGTGTATTCAATGCGCACATTCGTGGGACCTCGATTTGTCTTGACAGAGAGTGTGAACAGGTAGCTGGGGTGGGTGCTGTCCCGTACCAGAAAGGTGCCCTCAGGCATCTTTTGGAGATGCTGCTTGGCCTCACTGGCAGTGATAGATCCCCAGTACCAACCTGGAAAAGCAACCCAAAAATAACTTTTTAGGGAAATAATGTATCAAAGAATTGGCAGCATTTTTAGGGGAGTCTTGAAGCCCACTGAGTACAGGACCTGGGCTTTATAAGGCCCTCAAAAAAGAAGGCAATATCAAGTTTTAAAGGTTTTCTACCTGTTTTCATCATTGCTCTGATAGACTTGGGATGGGGAAGACTACTTTAGTAGCTATTGGATTTACAGACAAAGAGGAACCTTTTCTCACTTCTTTTTTTTGATTTAGCCATAAAAGACAAATCATTTACATATGCTGGTAATAAGTTACTTCACAATATAAGTGCTGAGTTTGTAGACACTGAAAAATCCAGATTGCATCAATAGCAGTCAGTTGTGACTGTGCTAGAACTGGGTTCCTATCTGAAGTGAGATTTGGAGATTCTTGTTGGTTCTTGATTGCAGAGTTGGCCCCCTGCTCCCTGTAGCCTCCTGACTCACAACTTTATGCTAAAAGTTAGAGCCTTACCAGATTCTCGCAGATAGGAGAAGGTTTTTGCAATGCAGAGAAGGTCTTCTTCAGGGTCTCGTGTCTGAGGTGGGTTGCTGTCTGGAAGAGGCACTGCAAAGGCAGGTGCAGGCTCTTCCTGGAAGGCTGTTACTGGGAGAGGCTGCATGATTTGCTCTGACAAATCCACTGCAATGCCCCTGAGTGACAGTCTCCTGATCTTCTCGTCCACCAGCGAAGGATGAGGTCTGAAACAAAAGGCATACTGTGCTATTTTTCCTTGCCTTGAAAGAGGTTGCGACATCTGTACAGCACATGCTACATTGTGCTACAATGTTATGTTCTATAAACAGACCCTTGATATAATTGTATTTCAAATAGAGACATAGGCAAGGGGGAAAAATTACACAGCTAAAGATGAGTCTTCAGAAACAGTGAGAGACGAGTGGCCTTTTTCACTTTGGAAAAAATGGGGCTATCTTGGAATTTAGCTCAATCATAAGCCTGACCTTTTTAGATGTTGCCCTTTAACACGTAGTTTCAGAGGCAGTAAGGATCACAACGACATTCCAGCTTCGCTTATGTCATTATGAAGTTGGAGCATTTCTTTTTCTGTCAGTGGGTTAGTCATTTACRGCAATATAATTAGGAGCAGGCTCAGGAACAGCTTGGGTTTTATCCTACCTGCATTCTACTGACAACTGACCTGATCTTAAACGTGCCTGTTGAGACTGAGGGTGGGCTGATCTTGTAGTTGAATAACAGGAATTCTTGTTTTAGCCAGCCCTCTGAAACCCTAGCATTCAAGGGCACAAAGGACATCTCAGTGCAACTGTAATCTCCTAATATTTGGTGTTTGTAGCAGTAAGAAGCTCTGCCTGTATAGGGCTACTGTGAACATTATTCRCTCTATGACCTAAAGAGAACATTCTTGTAACCATTCAGCATCTAAGTGCAAAGTTTTAGGTAGCCTGGGGCTCTTGGGGGCTGTGGGTGCCCCTTCTCCATGGCACGGAGTTTCCTTTAGCAAGGCAGGGCTCCCATGGGAGGAYGGATGTTGGGGGCAAGCTCCTGAGCAAAGACATGAGTCTCTGTTGTTTCTTCTAGGCTCTTTGCCTTCGTATGCCCTGTATGTGGCATACGTGACTATGTCCTGTGTTATTCCCCCCACATCCACTTGCTTGCCTGAGAGGTTCTTTCAGGCACTCAAAATCAGAGGAATGAGTTTCCAGGGAAATACAACACAGTGCTCAACATGGGACTGTCTGATGGTCGAACGACCAGTTGGAGCTGATGGTGATTACAGGGGCAGGAGCCACCTCCTCCCCCACCACTAAAAAAAGCAAAAGGAGACTAAAGTCACAGGCGTTTCTCTTCCAGTCTCCCTCCTTCTGTGTTTTATATAAGCAGTGACACTTTATGGACATATGTAAATGCATTGCAAAGTGTTCTTCGTCTCATCATAGTTGCGTTCTGTCCCCATCAAGCAGCTGAGTCTCAAATTCGGGACTGTGAGCCAGGAGGAGGAATTTGTGAGAAGAATAGACTAGAGAGAACTTGAAAATGACCTCAGAATGATTTAAGAGTGAGAGACACAATCAGTTCCATGAATCTGCATTTCTAATAAAGCCACAGAGGTTTGGAGTAAGGCTTCTGTAAAGCCACTGGTAAATTTGAATCTACAAAAAGATACTTCTCGCCCACGTAATACAAGGCAAAACCCCATCATTCCACATGTATTTAGAAAAGAACATTCTTTTTCCATACGTCAAATCATTTATCAGAAGAAAGAGATCTATTTGGCAAGCATGGCATTTGATTCTCATTTATTAATTTCTATTTATGGCTAGAAAGCCAAACCGACTACATCTGATTGCTGGCCTTATCTTCACCAGGCACACTTGGTCACCGGCTTTCGCAGAAGAGTGGCTCTGAATACACTCTTTCACATGGAAACTACTGTTGGGAAGCTTTAAATTCTCTTTTAAGTCTTACTTGAGCTAAGTTTATAGGTGCTGAGGGCTGAGTTTTTAAAAGACATTTAGATGTCTACCTCCTCACRTGACTGCCTGCACAAATCTCTAGCTGTCTGCCATCTTGGGGAAAGGAGATTCCTGATTCTCCATTTCCCTCCGTTCTGAGCAGGCAGGACTATAAACCAGATCCTCCCTTGTACTAAACCTAGTGTAATAGTTGGTGCCTTCCAAAGGAGGTGTTACAGAAGACTGTTGACTGTCTGTTGAGGTGCAAATGACTGTGCTAGGTGTTAAAACCATAAAATCAGTCCTGCACCATCTACTGCCCGTTCTCTCCCCATRTAATTGTAGTCCAAATTCCAAATCCCTCTGAACTTTTTTCTCCTGGAAAAAAATGTTTTTTACCCTTTGGGAAAAACCTTCAACATAAAGAAATCTTCTTGTTCCTAGCATGGAACTTGGGGGGGGTTGTTTGTTTTTGTTTTATTTACCTGYTTTTGAGAGGAAGCTTAAGAATTGGCTGAGACTGGGAAGGGACAGGAGAGCGAGCAAGCTACAGGGGGAAATATGCTCCCATTCTAGAGCAGAATGTTGTTAACTTCAAGGTCTGAATCACTTCACAGTTTGTTCCTCCAAGACACATCAACTATTTGAAATTTTAAATGTTTTTTTCCTAGAGCCCCTGTGGGTCTCTGTGAAGCAAAACCCATGTTCTTGAGGAGCCCGAGGTTCCCACCATGCTCACTCACTGCCTTACGCTCTCTGCCACCTGAAATCAAGGGGAGCCCAAACCCCATGCAGGTCTAGTGGAGAGTCTTCCACAGCACCAAGGGRAGGATCATCCTTATACTCAAGTTATTTTTCTTCTTTACACCTGCTCTGGKTCCCTCTCTCCCCCTGCAAAAAGTCCTAGTGTAGCTGCACTCCTTAAGGAGTGCAGCGAAGCAGCGTAGGGGGATTAACAATTCCTGTAGACCAGGAGGTGATGGTGTCCTGGATGGCTTCCTAAGCAGGTTGATGGAAAAAAAAAGAGCACCCGCTGTGACCGGAGAGCACCTCCAAGCACAGGAAAGAGAGAAGCTGGAGGCTGACATGGCATTTATGAAGATGAGGATGGCCAGAACAAAAGAACATAAGCAAGAGGGATATGAGGAGTTTGTTGGGCTAAGGATGTGTAGAAAAGGAAGATTGACATGCAAAAGTCAGCCCTTTAGCAGGGGTGAAGAAAGTATTTGAAAATAATGAGAGCTCCTAAGAAGGAAAGTGGAGGAAACCTGCGGAGGGTCAGAACTGAACGGAATAATATGTTAGTAAAACTGCTCTGATGGGGAAGAGAACAAACAGAAAATTGGGCACGTTTAGCTGGGAGGCTGCGTGGACTYGAGAGAAACAGCAGCAGGATTTCCCAGTGCGTTGGCAATTAGTGTTTCAAAAAGCTTTGRAAAGCCAAGAAAATCCAAGAAAGTAGATGTGTCTGGTATCACTCACACTAAATGATAGCAGTTCCACACTGTTACACAGTTATTAAATGATACCCAGTTACTTTGCTGATAAGCCAAGCTCTGCGCCRCGGTACAAACAGTGCAATAAGAAGTGTTCAGAGCTGCTCTCCCATCAACCCAAACAGAATAGGAGGGACAGCGTGGAGCACAGGAGATGTAAAATCCTGGAGGATAATGAAAACTGAGCAGTGAATGGTCATGAAGAAGATAGYAGATGTCTGCACATCTGGCTGCCCAACAGTGAAGGAAGGTGGTAGCTCTGGTGTCTTAGCGTGGGAGGAGAACATCAGATACGAGTCTCCCCCAGCCGAAGTTGAAAACTAAATTTCCTTTGCTGTGGCTATAGGAACTGCCAGCAGTAGAGTGAAAACAAGAGCAAAACTGAGCAAAGGAAAACCCACTTGAGTAGCTGGAAAGTATGGGTAAGCGTGAGCTCCGCTCGTCACTGGAGCAGATTGCTGGAGGAAATGGTAAAAATCCCCGCGCTTTAGTCATTTAAAGCAGACATGGCAAATGCGGCGCTTCTAAGGAAAGCCCGCTGAGGGYAGGAGGGGATGTTAATACTCGCATCATGGCTCAGACCGAAACCAACGTGGGATTACAGTGATGCTTCCCAAACATGCAGCATGTGTAGAAACGCGGGATGCGTTCCTGCAGAGCGGGTATTTGCTCATGTTCATGACCCAGGATGTGGTGAACTGACCGTGCAGGCACCGAGCGCTCGCACCGCTACAGGAGAAAAGACACACTTCGGTGTCTATTTGACCAAACAAATATTTCTGGGATGTAACTTCTGTGATAATACAATTTCTGTATCTGCACCCTGTAGCTTTCAGTCCTGTAATGCGCTGTATATGRGTGTGCCTGTACATAGGTGCATACATTTCATCTTAGGCATAAAAGCAACAGAGAAGCAACATATATAGCCTAACTATTTACTTTAAAATAGACAGGAACATTTGAACTCTTGGGAATTTTTCTCCCCGCGAGTAGTTTGTTTCCGCCGGGACATCAGAGCGCCCTGCCGTCTCCTCTCCGCGTCCCCCCTCCGGGCTGGACACCGCGTCCCAGCTTTTGCCTTAGCTGGCTTGGACACCGCGAAGGGCCTTCAACACCGGGTAGCTTTTCAGCTACGGGAGTTTGGGCCACAGCCTCCCCCCCGAGCGGCCGCGGCACTTTGCGAACAGGCAGGACCTTACCCCTGAACGCAGAGGATCATGTCACTCCCGGACCAAGGGAAGAGCATCAAGTCTTCCAGAAGGTGGGCAAACGGGTCCTCCTCCTCCTCTTCTTTTCTTTCTTTCTTTTTTTTTTTTCCCGGGCCTTGCTTGCCTCCTTTCCCCCCTCCCCGCCCCTGGCCCGGGGCTCACGGTGCGAGCGGGCCGGGGCCGGCGGCCGCGGCGCTCCGGGCCGGGCTGCGCGGGCGCGCTCGCGGGAGAGCGCGCTCTTGTTCTGCCTCCCAGAAACCGAAGTTAGCAAAAAATAGGAAACAGAGAAAAGGGAAACTGCATGTACGTAAAAGAGGAACTAGTCCTCCAGCAGAGCAGTCTCTTAGAAAAAAAAAAAAAGAAAAATATTCAGAGCGGGCTGAAGTAATAAATAATAGCAATAAATAATATCGCCCCGAGCGCGCGGGAGGGGAGAGCCGGGAGAGCAGCACCGTGCGGTTCCGCTGCCTCCAGAAGTAATGAAGCTCTGAGGGGAAAGAGGAAAAAAAAAAAAAGAAAAAAAAACCCACCTACTAAGTAATCTTTTGTTTGCCCCTTTTAATCTGTTCCAGGAAGTGAGGGATTCCTGGAATCGCATTGTAGTCACATCACTCTTCCGATATCAGCCACACACACGCACCGAAAGGGGAGGGGGGGGAAAGGAGAAAAAAAAAAAGTATAAATAGATGCGGCGCCAAGGGGCGCCGCGGTGCCAGCCCGGCCGCTCCGGGGGCTCCCGCCCCCCGGGGGCTGCGGCGCTGCTGCTGTTGCTGC
>NW_028186474.1:525055-531381 GCF_003343005.1 Rhea americana | reverse complement strand
CTCCCGCGCCGTCGTTCGCTGCCAGCTAAACCCCGTCCCTTTTTATGCGTTGATTCCTATCTATATTTCATCCTATTTTTATTCGGATTTTGTTTTCGTTTGTTTTCCAGTTTCACTTCGTTGCTTTTCTTCACGTCCGTGCTTGAGCCGCCGTGCCCCGTCGTGGTTCTGCTCTGGGCTGCTTGCAGATTTACTCGCCCGCTGTCCGCCCGCACTCCTCTTGGCGCCGCGCTTGGCAAGGCGCCGCTGTCGCCCAGCCCGCGGCACCCCACGACCTCGCCCTGGGCCCCGCGCGCCACGCGGCCTGCGGGGATGGAGACGTCAGCGCGCGTTGCCCGCCTTGACCGCTTTGCTTCTGACCTTAATGCAGCCGGAAGCTCGGGGGTAACTTTGCGGGTGAGGCGAGGGGTGGCGCGGCAGAGACGACTSCAGTGCTCGCCCTCCGCGCGCCCGCCGAGCGCAGCACGACCTTTCAAGGACTTACCTGAGAGCTCTGGCACAGGGCTGCAGGGGCGCCACGTGCCTGCGCGTGCTCCTCCGCATCTCAGCTCGGCGTTTGAAACTTTGCGTTGGCGGAGCAGCAGCGCTGGGGACAGAGCTGGCCTAGAGAGTAGCAAGTGCCCGCTGTCTTCTGCAAATTGTAATTAACCTGTATATTCTTAAGGCTTTTCATCTTTAGCCTTGGAGGACACCGAGGCTGTGGATGTCGCGTGCCGTAAGGCAGGGGTGCTGCGGCCCGGTGCTGACACCGAGAAGCTATTTGTGTGYGTTTTTCAGATTTAGAATTGGGCTCCATCTAGTGATCTTCTTCCAGAAGAGCTTTTAAAACAGTGCCTGTGCTGTTAGTCGAGTAGCAATTTGTGGCCTTGGAGTACAAAAGCAATGATAAGAACTGTACAGCGGGAACATAACGTGTAAATGTCCTCATCTGACAGCTCRGTATTTCTGCTCCGTGCACATCGCAGGTGTTAACCGCAGTACAGGTACCCTGTATTGCTCAGTATGTTACTATTGCACTCCAATGCAATGATTTTCTACCTGCGATTATTAGATCTGTGCAGTTGTCTTGATTAATCCAAAGGATCTGTGAAAGGTGACAAGTAAATCAAAGTAGTCAATGTGCATGTGAATTAATCAAAGGAAGTGGAAACTTCTTAAGGGCCTACACTGAGACAGCTAGTGCCTGGGCTGTTTTATAGACAAGGTATATTAGCGATCGCTTTTAAATTGGGACTGTTTAGCCCTATTCCATCACTCTAACTGAAAATTTTGCCTCTCATTAACATTGCTGATGTTCATGGTAATGCCCGAAGCCAGGAACAGAGCAGGACACCTGCTTTGCCAGTGCCCTCAACCTCGTGTCCTTACCTGTCCATGGTCACTGTAAATTGCTGCTATTCCAACAAATCAGGTGTTTACACACAGTTCATATTAATATGACTCACCAGKTTTCAGTGTTGCAGAATTAGGACTTTGCAAAGGCAGTTAAAAGCAATATTGATATTAATGGTATAAATAATGTTAYATAAATGGGGTGGAATTGGTGAGCGATAGGATTTACTTATCAAAGTCATCAAAGAAATCTCACAATAAAGACAGGGAGGTAGAAAACCGGAGAGGGCGAGCTGCAGCTAGGTCCTCAGGAAGGCTCACCAACACAACAGCACCATCTGCTGATGCGTGCGCGGCTGAGGAGGCGAGCGGCTGCTTCAGCTGTGCGGTCGCACACTTCGGTGATGCGGTGGAGTTGATGGAAATGAGAATGACGTGCAGAATCGTAGCTCTTCTGAGAGGTCCGGTGCCTGGGGACCAGATTTACATTGGAAAGAACTGTATAGCTCAGGCTTCTGTGCGCCCGTAACTCGTATTCGTTGTCCCTAGGGTCGCTGGTGTACGATGACCTCGAAGATGATAGCAGTGTGACTTCCATTAGGAACTTCTCTGCTTTGTATCAAATGGTGTGTTTCTGCAAAAATTGCATTCCTGAATGACCAGGAAGGCCATCCCAGGACTGTCAGGCGATGTTGCCCTACTCATTGCTGCAGGATCTCTTCCCGTGAGAGATTATTGGGAAATTAACTTCTCGTGTTCCGTTGCTGCATAAAATGAAGCATCACGTTCTGTAGGTGGGTTGGCAGYGTTATGACACTGTTGATTTATGATACTTTGAGGAAGAATTCCTTCTCTTCTTTTTTTTTTTCCTCCTACTGAAATGGAAGTGGCCAACCAGGATCTCCCTGACTGCCTCTGTAAATAAGCTGTGCCCTATTTTTTAATTGCATGAGAGAGCCCCGAACTCAGACGATGGCAACCATTAGTGAGGAGCAGGGAYGGAGCCTCCCGAAACCTTCTGAGTGAGCAAGACGAGGTATCTGTAATAAGGTGTCTGAGTCCAGGTTTATAAAACTAACTTCTTTTGCACTCTTTTGTATTTCCCTATTGAAGGATGGTGACGAGGAGGAAGTGATCTTAAGGAAGCAGCCTKGGGTAATTAGGACTCACGCTCTAGACTCTGAGACTGGTGATCTCAACACTTCCCCTTCCTTCACTAGAAACTGGTTCATAGCTAGCATATGTAATTCTTCCTAGAAAACACATTATAATCCCCACTTAAGGCACAGAGTGTTAAGAATAAAAGAGAAGTTGCGCTAGCTTGATAAGYAGAAAGCCTCAGCTTTAACGTCATTGCCTGTGGAAGAGCTATATAAACCTGGCCTTTCCTCAGCGATGCAGAGAAAGGAGCCAGGCTGCTTGCTGATGAGCTTTCCTGGTTGTGTGGGCAATAAAACTATTTCAGTTTCTGGTTTGTTGTTAGTTTTTTTTGGGGGGGGGGAGGGGTAGAGGTCTATTTTTTTYTTCTTTTTTTTTTTTCTCTCTTTCTGATAAGTATGAGGCAGGTGCCACCAGAAGAGAACTGGAAGACAGGGGAAAACCGTGTATACAGTCTCTGTTTCAGCCTATTGTGCACATGATAGACTAAACTAAAGCACCTGCAAGAAGCTTCTTTACTCCTTCTGGTTGTCATAGTGTTCAGTAGAGCTGCCTTTTCCTTCTTTTAATATCACAGGCGCAGCAGTTCCTGGAGAACTTGCCAGGAGATTTAATAACCACCCAGTCAGACAAAGATGTGTCCTCACTCCAGCCTTACAGTACAGAGTAATTTCTATTTGCTGAAGTCTACATAATGCATCCCACAACGGGGGTTTCTCACAAGACCAAAAAAATAGTCACAGGAAGCAATGTTTCAGAAAAACACGTCACTGTATTTTCAGCTGATAGTGGTTTTTTCCTCACTGTAATTGCTATTTATCTCCACAAGATGTTGCTATCAAAGAACTAACTTCTGTACAAAGCACTTCTGTGGGTAAATAAGCTCAGGAGACTGTAGCTTTGGGTAAGTATTATTCCTCCAGAATAYGTCTTCCCCAAAAGAAGAAGATTCAATGACATCAGATTTCCTAGTTTTCCAGATGAGAGCAGACTGAGATGTTTCTTTTCATTTTTGAGAAGAAATGAGCTATTTGAAAGTCTGAAATGGCTTTGATCCCAGTTATTGCTGTGACTGAATTGMCACAGCATAGCAAAAAGGCATGAAAAATCCCCAGTCTGAAGCCAAAAGCAACCTTTTCTATTTAAACAGTAGTGCTGTCTCTTTGTAAATCAGGTAGCTGTGGTATCTAAGACGTGATGAAATTAGGAATGGCATGTCCAAATTGCATGCTGGCTAAAATACTGAGCCTCACAGGCTTAATACATCAGTTTAGAGACTGTTCTAGTCTAGACACTATTCTAGTTTAGGGACTGTCTTAAAGGGCTGTTTTTGGTAGAAAGAGGATTTAATATTTAATTTGCAATTTTAGGGATTTCTGTGAGGATGCAAGCGCTTTGCCATAGCAGGCTCTTAGCCTCTAGTAGCACTGGCTTGTCCAAACTTCAAAAAGCAAACATCAGTAAGTAAAGAAAGCCTCCTTTTTGAGCAAAAAGGGTCTCTCGGCACAAGTGCTGCCCAGGGCCTGGCAGCGTTTCCTCCGTCCGTATCTCCAAAGTGTCTAATGCAGCTCAACCTGCCAGGAGCGCAAAGAGGAGCTGCAGGATCCACGGTGTCATTTTTTGATCGTACGAAATGTAATTCCCCGGGAGATCTAAAGCTGGYGCTTGAAAGCAGACACAACAGCCATTGAGGGAAATGCTTCCACAGCCGGACAGAGGGACACTTGCAGATGAGGTGACCACCCTGTGCTCGTGTGCCTTTTTGTCGTCGGACAAAATGGGGTTAAATTGTTAACCCAAGTGGTAACTCCATGATGTGACCGACCCAGCATGCCGGTCCCTCCCTTGAAGCTTGTCAGGGGAATGATTAAGCTTTAAGCAGCTTAAGAGAAGGCTATTGCACAAATGAATGTTGTTGGCTTTGGACGAACTGGSTTTGAGTTGGGAAGGCCGGGCTTTGCAAATGCTTCCGAACGGGTGCCCCCGCGCAGAGGGTTGTCCCTTCGGACACCCCACCAGCTGAACCTAGCAGAGCCGTTTGGGTACTGGAGCACCTAAAGACTAGTTTGGGACCTGCTGAGGGTGGTTAGAATGACACTGAATAAGCTCTAACCGAGCAAAACTGGAGCAAACATCTGGAGGAAGTGATTAGGAGTCTAATACAAGAGCACTGGGTACTTTAAGCTGTTACTTAATAGTATCAGATTGCCACATTGCTACTTCTGAAAAGAGTCTGTTAAAGAGACAACTTGAGAAGACTTTCAGATACTGAGAAATACTGCCTTGTCACTCGTTTTAAAGATTTTCATCACATGATGTTTGTGTTTTGCCTGGGCTGGAGACATGCTTTACACTCAGAAAACCTATCTAAGAAGAAAAATCAACACAAAAAGCAAGAGAAGAGTGTTTTTCTTTCTTTCTCTCTCTCTTTTTTTTTTTTTTTTTTTTTTTTTTTGTCCTTTAGACTAAATCTGGTTGTGATCATGCTAGCGTACAGTGAGGCTATTTGATATGTGGGCCGGTGCTGGAAAGGCTTTTTTAAAGTTTATGGTGGGTGAAATTACCAGCAGGGTGCTATAAGGCCTTATTAATCACGATTCACGCTGTTTTTTTAAGGTCTCTGCCCTGCTTAGCTTTGCTCCTGGTCATTGGCAGCCCAGTGAACTTGGCTAAGAGCATATCCAGATAATATCCGCTAGTGAACCAAGAAGTTTGGAATTTTTTGCAGCCTTTACTATTTCCAAGAATAGAGCCACAAATTGCCTTCTGCTAAGTGTAATGTGCTAGCGGCTGTACTGCCTGGCTGCCTTGGCTTTTGGGTGCGAGTTCCAGACGGATCAGAAGCTGCGAATCCGTGCGGGAGATTCTTATTTCTCAAATTATAAACTACAGGAAAGGGCTGAGAGAAGAATGTGGAGAGAAGCTTTCTAAAGGCTCTGGCGCCCCGTGGCTGTGAGCTGGGAGGAGGACGATAGTAATGTGTTGCAGAGAGAAGGAAATTACCATGCAGGACAAATAAAACGGTAAATACGGGCAGAAGCCTTGCGAAGGAAAATGAGAGCAAGCTGCTGACTACAGAAGAGTGTTATTGAAGATTTCCAGCCTGGGAGCTTACAGTAATATATAGGTTTCCCTGAGATTGCCACCATGGGAGGTGATGTAAAGCCTAAAATGGTTGGAAGCCAAACCTGAGGGGATTAAAAAAAAAAAAAAATTGCTGTGTTCCTCTGGGATCTGATTAGCCCCGAATGAGCGAAGCGAGTCGAAGGACGGGGCCCGCCGGTAGCTGACCTCTGCGGCAAGCCCGCGAGGGAGACCCGAGGCCGAGCAGCCGTGGGGCCGCGGAGCCGAGCCGCTTTCRGTCCCCGGCCGAGCGGCCTCCTCAGCCCTTTTCAGTCTTTTCCCAACCTCTACAGCTCCAAAGGCCGTTGCGTTACATAAAGCAACAAATGTATTTTTAACCCGTAAGGCACACGAACTCTCGGTTCTTCCCAGCGACGCAAACGCAGCTACGTTTCAGAGCGCGACTCATCTCTGCGGGTACGAAACGCTGAGCGTTTCGCACCCGCGTAGCTACGCGCGCCGGGCGCTGGCGATGAGTGACAGTTGCTGGGGGAACGGTCGCTTTTCATGCCCTCAGCGAGCATTCGGCAAAGAAACAGCGACTGCGTATTTGGCAGGAAAAAAAAGAAAACAAAATTTTGCATTTAATATCGATGCTCTGGTAGCCCCGGCTGTGGCCGCGCAGCAGTGCTTTGCTCCGCGGACGGTTTCGATCGGGGCGTCGCGGAGAGCCGGCCGTGCTCGGCCCCCGGCTCCCTTTTCCCGGTAAAGGG
>NW_028186474.1:507279-524460 GCF_003343005.1 Rhea americana | reverse complement strand
CCGCTGGGGGCGCCGGGCCGGGGGGGCCCCGCACGGGTTTCCACACAGAACAGGTTGTCCGCGCCGCTTTGGGGGGCGAAGGCAGCGGCCGCCTCTTCGCTGCGTCGCGCAGCGCGTAGCTGAGCGGGACGCGGGTCGGAGATCTGGCCTGGGCGCTTCCTGCGGTGGAAACGGTACCGCTTCGGGAGGGTTGGCTGGTGCGCTGGAACCAGAGCGACGGCTTTGTAAAGCTAAGCGATGGCTGCGCTCCTGAGGTGAGCCTCCATTTTGGGGCCCTTTTAAGCCCGGCCATCTCCTTGAGGAAGGGAGAAAAGCRGTTAGGTGGGGGCACGGTTAATTCACATAAATTGCTCATACTCACCTTTTTATTCAGGACTAAATGGCGAGCAAATGGACTTTTTGAAGGCACCTCTCATCTAAGAGAAGGAGGATAAGCCCCAGGGAGTTGCTTGGAGGCCTCCCTAAGGTCGAGCTCTTCCCTGATATGGAACAGAGTGGAGGTGACCAGGAAGCCCAGCCGGAGGGTCACGCAGATGGCAAGAGCAACCTAAAATCCTTGCCGGGGGGAGCTGCTCATGTCAAACTAGAGATAAAAAAACACGCAGTTACAGACGACTACAAACTCTCCAAACGGGTGCTAGGGTTGGGAATTAACGGCAAAGTACTGGAATGTTTCAACAAGGAGACAGGGCAGAAATGTGCTTTAAAGGTACGTAGGGTTTGGGTTTTTTCTTTTTATCCTTATATGTTTGGGAGCTGGAGCTCACGTCTTCAGTCCCCTTCAAAGCCACTTGCTCAGATCTCACAAAGAGGCTTGCACAAAGGAGAACTTGAATATGTGGCAACATTTGCTCTTGCTKGCAGTGTTGTAGTCCAAACCTGAGTCTTTTCCAGAATGTTCTGTGTGAGTTTCGAGGAGAATCTATCAGTTTTAAATAGGAACATGAGAATTTCACAAGAACAGAAAACCCACCAAAACCAAACAAAATAAAAGGGCAAGGTAGGGAGAAGACAGTCTAGCTCTGTTCTCTGAGCAATTTTGCTAGGTTTTGAATGAAAATACTGTGCAATACTTGGGAAGGAAGTTATTTTAGATCTTGTGCAGTGAAACAGGCCTAAACYGGGGAGTACTTAAATGTTTGTTGGTCATCTGGCTTTCCCCTCTTTGAAGATTTATTGAGGGGCGTTACTGATTGGAGATGCAATCTTGACAGGGGCAATTTATCACAAATATCTGACTTTGGAGGGAGGGTTCCTTCTGGCATTTTGATGGGCATTTCAAGTTGTTTACTGTCTTATTCTCTATTTTTGTCATCTATTTCCAGGAGAGTGGTATCTGGGAAAACACAGATAATGTCAGTATTGGCAAATAAGATCCGCTGTTAACTGAAAACCAGTAGATATTTATGGTGATAAACATCACTTAAGGAAGCAGAGTGAAAAACATTCATTAGTGAATGTTCAGTTTACCTGCCTTTTGCTCCGCAGCATTTGAACTTGAAGCTTTCCCTGATGATTTTAGACCACATCAATAGAAAAAAAAAAAAAGGGCAGCTCAAATGAGGACCAGGAGAGTCCTGTTTTGTAAGCCTGAAAACAAACTGAAGTAATAGTGAGTTACTTAGGAATGCTACCAAGCCCTTGCTGCAGCTAATCTGATTAGCTTTCAGGTACTCTTCTGTTTCTTAAAACTTTAAACTCCACATACGTTGACAGAAAAACAAGTCTGTTACTTGTCARCTGGAAGATCTGCCAAGGTCTGGACATGGTCTTACCTGTATCAGGCTTRAACTGCTCTCTCCAGCCAGGTTCTCATGATACGACAGACTGGAAATACCTGGTGTTTTGCAGAAGTTTGTCATAGGGAAACCGCAAGTTTTGGGAAGCGGATTGGGAGCAGTGGAGTTTTGTGCCTACATAGGGGTGTGCCAGGTCATTTACAACTCTGAGCTGAGTGTATTAGTTGGATCCTTCTGGGAAAACRGTCAGGAGCAAGGGCTGTCAAAGTGCTATCAACAGTGATTTCCATATTTAGGGTACTGTGATGAAGGACACGGTTAATACTGAAGGCTCTTCCACTGTTCTGGAGACTTCAGCAGGTTTATTTACCATTCAAATTGTAAAGGTTTTGTTTGCAGTCGTAAGGGCTGGAAACTTTTTAAAATGTAAGTTACCACTGTAGAGCACAGTCCAGTGGCAGTGGATGTGTTCCAGGGCAAATTCTGTAGATCTGGAATCAAGTCGAAAATACATTCCTATGGATACTAGCACCTGTAAAATACAGATTCAGCTCAGTGCCCAGAGTTGGGGGAGAGGGAGRGATAAGAGAACTAAAACTGCTGTATCCTGACAAAATGTCCTACCTCTGATGGAGAGAAGGAACCTACAGCAGATCATCTAACACCACYTTTAAAATTTTTCTTTTTAGCACTGATTGAATTAACTAATTTTTTTCAGAACTTCTAAAATGTATTAGGAATGAGCCCCCCAACTGTAGTTTYGTCCATGATAGCTATATATCACTGAAAGTGCATTATATGTGGTTTTCCCTCTCTGCCATCCTTCCCCCACTGCCAAATATGCGCACTTGAGAAAACTCTGCAATGGCCAGAAATATTAAGACGTTTGAATTCTCTAGGGAGTTTAAATGGCAGATAATAGCTTGTTTCTTTTGTATATGTGTTTCTTGCCATTATGAGTTTAAGTGCAGAATAAAAAGTTAAATGTGCAATTAAGTAAAACCGCCAGCAGCCCAGAGAATTTGCTATTCTCTCCAAAGATGGTCTAATGAGAAGATTACTCAGCAAGGAGGGATAAAAATTATGTTAGGTTAATTGTCAAGAATAGAAAGCTCTTTTCCTAGCCCTTAAGATATTTGCAAGGATGAAAATGTTCAGAGGAAGTATTTCCATTGTTTCTTGGGAAACTTGAACTGTACCATGCAAGTGTCTAACCATCTCCAGATGGGACTTAAGAGCAAATCCTCCAAATAAAACAGTTATGGAAAAAAACACAGGAAACTTGGAAAATTGACTCAGAAGTAGCTTCAGTATGCAGTTCTCTGTGTAGGGACACTGGGCCCTGGCATTTCTGCCTTACTGTTGCTCAGAATTCCTAGTTGCAACGAGCTGGGGTTAACATGCACATACAGGAATAGAAAGTGGAGACCGATGAAGCTATCATAAAAAGACCCTTGATCTGACAGGTAAAGAGAAGAGAAACATAAAGATTGAGTTGTAAGTGGAATGGGAAAAAAGGAAGGCAGGATGGATTTTTTTTCTAGAGGTTGCGTGTGCAATATGCATGGATATCTCCATGTATGTGTGGACAAGTACTTCAAGTGTGAGCAGTGTGCTCACTGTAATTGGCTCCCGGGAAAAAAAAATACGCCAGTCCTGCTGTTGAAGGTAAGATATAATAAATAGTCTGTTCCTCTTTACACCAAATTTACTCATTAAAGCAGCTTCTGACTTGGCAGATGGCACTCCTTTCTGCCTGCAGGTTTTCTTTTATATGGGAACAAAGCCAGCACAGCCAGGATCTGGATAGAAATTACTCAATGGAAGGAATTTGCACAGAGGTACTCATGAGGAAAGGGGTTGAACAGGCAGAAACATTCATCCTTAGAGCCATGCATCAGTCAAGCACTGCATACAGTAACTGGGAGGTCCCTGTTGTCTCCTTTAGTCTATGTCCAGAGTTGGAACTAGTTAGAATTTCACTAATCGTTTTAGAGTGGGAAAACACAAGACATCCTCTCAAAGATACTGCAGGGGCTCTAACAGTAGCTTTGGTTATTTTTCCTGGAGTATTATGTGGCTTAGGTAACTCTGTTTGGCATTGAGATCTGCTATACATTTTCAAATGTGCTGTCAGCTTTGTTTCTGTTAAGATTGAAATGCCACACGCACTGCTTTCCTGGTCCAGAAAAATCTAATCTGGTTACTCGTTTAGAAGCATAATGATGCGTTGGCTGAACAGCCCTGTTTCCAAATAGGGTAGGCTGCATGGATTTGGAGGGGTGGAAGAGGAAACAAAACTGGTCTGTAGGACTGTGGCCTTCTATAAGGCACCTGTGTTTTGGTCTCTCATTCCCTTGCAAATAGAAAATTTTGGTCTCTCATTCCCTTGCAAATAGAAAACCTCAGCTCTCTTTCCATGGTCGATCCAGAAATAGCTGTCGAGCAAAGCTGTAGTCACTTCTGTTTTTATCTCATCCTCAGTAGGCTGCCCCCTTCTGTTCACTTTACCTTTTGGGGCTAAAATTTAACTTCCACTCGTTCTGTTAGCAGTCTGAATGTTCTCTGCTGTTTTTCACACTGCACCTTCTTTTTAGGGAGAGAAGGAAACTGAAATAGCTGACTGCCTGTGAGGATAAATGTGGACTCCTGCGTCTTGCCTTCCCATAAAAATCCTACAGTTCCTTGCTCTCTTTTTTTTCTACTTTTCTTCCTTCATTACTTTTTTCTTTCTTTCTTTGTACAAATTCCTGTTAAATGACATCAAAATAATGTTTCAGTGTATTTGGTGGCCCATATTATTTTTGTGAACGCTGGTAGAGAGGGTTCAGCCAAAGGTGGGATCAGGCAAGAAGAGAAGAGCAGAAAGCTTTCTGTTGCTGGGGTATTTGGACTTTTCTGCATTTCCAAGATTTGGGTGGATGTTTCAGGCAGAGGATGTAAAAACAGTGTTACATGTCCTTGGCATACTACTCACCTTACGTGAACAGATGTTGCCCCTTTTCCAGGAGTAGAAAAGGGAAGGATGATTCAGACATAGAGGCAAAGCAAAGATCGTTGGAACCTCAGAAAAATAGCGTACGTAGCTTTATGGATGTTCTGGTACTTTTGTTAAGAAAACTTTCCTCTATAACAATCTAGCAGACATAAAAGTGCTTCTCCCTAAGCACCTGTGTGCAGTGCACCGTATGCTGTGGCTGCTTTCTGGTCCTCAAAGGCAGAGTATGTGTGAATGGACCTGTGCAAAATGGCTCTTGGAAACTGCACATAGGACTGGATCAAGAATATGGTTCTGCTTTCCTGAGTGGAACCACTGTGGAGAAAAATGCTCACTTTGCATCACCTGAATTTTATTTATTCTTGAGCTATGTCTCTGTGTCTCATTCAATTTTCATGTTTCTGATTAAGTTAAATATTACTGCTTCGTGTAAGCTAATTACCAGATAGTCTGTCTTCAGTTATTACACTGTGAAGTCAGATTTTTGACTGCTCACAAACAGGAGTCAAATTATCTATGTTGTAAGCTATCTAAAAAGCTGATACTTCTTAAATACCCTGCTTTTTGCCTGAAATATGAAGATGATCAAGGAAAAGAATACAGCAGATGAGGAGGCAGTGCATAAAATGAAAGTTATTTTAGGCTGATGATTGATTGCAGAAGAGGAAATGTTAACAAGTTTTTTGGATGCTATAGATTGCATTTTTAGAAGAGAAAAAAAATATGCCAAATGAGGAATGAAACATTTCAACATTTTTAGAATAAGGTAGAATGTTGTGCTAAGCTAGAGTGTGGTGGGAATTGAGGGAATTGCCAGTTAGCTTTTGTGTCACTTTTACTTGAGTGAGTATGTGTTTCAGGAGGAATTTAGCACTTTCAAGAGAAATGTTCTGTAGTTCCATCTTACCTACCATATTTTGTAATCCTGCAACCTATTTATACTGGTTTATCTCTTGCTACAGTAAATTCAGTGTCAGTAACAGTTGAGTAATAAGCTCCAGGAGCTATGTGTTGGTAGATCAAAGCCCCATTCAGTGTAGAATGAATATGAGTTCAGAAAAGTTCCAGTTAAATTTTAGCCCCCAGTATATGGAGGAGTACAAAAAATAGAGATACCATGGGACTGGTCCTTCAGTCAGTCTTTCAGTGCCAGTCTCAGTGAAGGTTATGTAAAAATGCATAAAAAACATAACGTTCAGTCCGTTAAAAAGTGGGTTGTTTCTACTGCTACAGCAACTGTTTTTAAACCAATGAGTAAACCAGACGGCTTGAGTTCTTTAGTAAGTTTTGCCTGTTTGGGCCAGAATGGCACCTTCCAGGGTGTCAGTAGGACTGTTAATTTAAACAAGGTGGATTTTATCTATTTACGTTACAGATCTGATGCTCTTGACTGATCTTCTCCTTATTTGAAATGCATATAATAAATAATAATAAAAAAGATAGGCTCAGTTCAAAATAATAAAACTCTGTGTAGTAAATTCTTACTAGGTTCAATGGCAGTTCATTAGGCCTATAAAATGAAAACAGAAGGGCAAATGCAGTAAAACCCGTGAGTCATCTGCAAAAACGAGCTACACTGCTGCGACTTTGCACCTGCAGTGTTCTCTTGTGCAAGCTGGCACAAGTTCTGCCTTGATATATGTAGCAGCAAAGCTCGGGAAGATCAAGGTGTGTTCCCCTGCCTTCCCACAGATTGAAAAATTTGAGAGAGATTCAGTGAGTATTATAGGTACGTGTCTTATTTTGACCTAGAGGAAGGTGCTGAAATGAAGTACGCATGTGCGTGGAAGTCAGACCTGACTAACTGGCTGACACCCTCTTTGGAAGAGAAGACCCTTCTCTTGATTTCTCCCTCCTCCCTTTGGAGTCTGAATCCTCCCGTTCCATTTAACTAAAGCAAAAACTCCCTAATTCGTGCTGGCTGGAAGTCTCAGTGCAGATAACTGGATTTTGCAAATCAGCTTTAGAGCAAGGGAACAATAAGCAATAATTTTAAAGTTCATTTACTGGTCAAGTGTACTTCAGCTTCATTTCCTGATGGTAATTCTGCCTAGAGAGATGCCCAAACTAGAAAAACCTGATACCATTTTTTATAATTTGGGAAGAATCAAGGCCACACCTGAATGTCAAGGTTCATGTGCATCTTTTTTTTTAAATCTTTCCTGACAGTACTCTCAGTTTACACATTCTCAATGTGTGATAGCACCCTGTGTAAAAGCAACCTGGTCTCATAAAAAGTGACTTCTCATGACAGCCTGCTGCCCATCAAAACAGGAGAAAAAGACTTTTTTAATGCTGTGTTAAATTGATGGAAAGAATAGAGAAGAAAAGTGTCACTGATACTGGGAAAAAGAGCTTATATGGGCCTGAGAAAACTTAAATATGTTATTTTTTTAATATAAGACAGTTTCATTCATTCATTACTCAATACAGTAATTTGAAAGAAAATATATAWATATTACTGATTTAGTCACATAATCATATGCAACACCTTGCATCCCCAAATGTTTTTGCAGTTACTATTTGCTTAGCCATGAAAAAATTCCTCTCTCTCATATGTACGTGCATTTCCTTCTTACGGAATTTTTTCCACCTTAAATATCGCATCAGAAAGTTAGCTTTTAGGATCAGATATAATAGTCAACCAGCCCTTTCAGTACAGTAGGGCTTGTGAACATGGCAATGTTCTCAAAAAGGAAGGTGGTAGAGATGAGGCCAGTGATGGAAGCAGAGAGGAGGTGACGTACGTATCTAGTTGGAAAACCGTGAGAACTTTTCTGTTACAACCAGCGATGGTGTGGTCTTTCTGGATTAGAGCGTATAAATTGCCTGGATTGTAATACTTTATGCACAGACTTTCTAAGTATTTAAGATGATTCAAAGCTCCCTAAATGAGATTAAGCTATAATGCTGCAGCATTTTAATACCTCAGAAGTGAAGGGGGAGGGAATTCTTGCTCAGCATGCAGATCAGGCTYGGCCTCCTGGCTCCTGAATCTTTGCAATATGGCATTTTGCACTGAAGTGGTCGTGACTTGTCTTAAGAGAAGAAGCAAATACCAAATGTGTAAAATGGTTATTTTTGCCCCAAAAGTTTATTTACTGAACTTTCTGAAAAGAAACAAACCACCCTGAATGTGCCATCTTTAAGAGCAATTTCAGATGTTCCGCCTAAGGAACCAATCTTATTGAAGTTGCTCTGCTCAAAGATCTTAAGTCTTGCCAGTTCCAACTCTGGCTCTTCTCCATGGGCTTTTTCCCAGGATTATTTTTTTCTTGAATCCTCTCTCTTGCGTGTGCTTGTGTTCCAAGTAACAGGCCCTAAGGCAGCCCTTGGGATTTGAGTCAGCTAGGGTTGTGGACAGATTTATTTATGTCCATTGTAAGGGCAGAGCTTTGGAAAACTTTTTTGTTTGTTTTTGGACAGTATATCTAAATATATAAGTACATATAAAATATCTATAAACTGTTTGGAAGCAGCAGTGTGGAATGACTCATGCTCGGCATCCACTGAACTTTCTTGTGTGGTAAAATTTTGGCTGGTGCGAGTAGTTTGCCTAGGTGTGAATCAGCCGGGAGCCCTCAGGAGAGCACTTGAGCGGTGATTTGTAACCACAGTTGGTTTCTCTTACGCTGTGGGGTGGATTTGTTTTTTGTCTTCAAAGGAGAGCAGTTAAAAACTGGATCGTGAGCAGCTGCCGTGCGCACCCATGTTCTGTACTGAACTCCTGAGGGTCTGTGTACTCTTGAGTATTTAACCTACYTTATATTTCAGGGATGCCGAGTCCTTAAAATCCCATCTTCAGTGCCACAAGGCCTGGTGTATGGTACTACCACAGCTGCCACAATGTTCTCMTCCCTTGCAGCTCTGAGGATGAGAAGTAATACCCTTGTTTCTTTGTTTGATGGTAAGCTAAACCGAATATTATTTTTTTTGCTTGTTGAGGATTCATTTCTCTCAGGGCTTTATAAAGATTCCCTTTTCCCACATGTTGCTTTTAGTCAATGTGGCTTTGTGAAAAGCAGCCTGGTTTCCCCAGCAACGGAGTTGTTAGCACCAAAGATGTGGTTGCTTGAAGGTAGACGGGAAGGGAATGGGTTTCTCTGGCTCAGCTGCCTCGCCACGGCAGAAGCCCTTGCTGCACCACACTACAGTACAACTCCTCCTTTGTGGCTGTGAAGAGTGAAAGCTTTTCAGTTTGTTCAACTCTTCCCTTTCCAATCAATTTACAGTCGAAATTTGACACTTGGGAGCGTGATGGAGCTTGACATTTGCTTGATGCTTGGAAGCTTCCTGTTCTTTTAAGGCCTTTCTTMTGAAGGATGCTGCTCTTGTCTTCTGCGTTTTAAAGAGCCTTTCTGGGAACAAAAAGAGCACTTGCGCACATGCAAAACCTGCAGCAATAAGTTTGTGACTGAAGTGAGGAGCACGCTCTTCTTTTTCACTGGTGCTCAATGTCAGCTTAGGAATGGTAACGTGAAAAATGATCCATCCTTTTACCTTGCCCAGTAACATGAAGCCAGAAAAAAACTTGCTTCAGTTAAAGGGCATTGGATTTCTGAGACACCTGTTTCTTAGGTTGGGAGCTAAACATCTTTCTTACTGGCCTTGGAAAATTCCAGTGTTAAAAATATTTTCTTATATATAGATAACCTGTGAAATTTCTTGCTTCAAGAAGTTAGTGACAGCAATGTTATGAAGGTTTTGAGCAAAAACAGCACTTTTCTGAGTATTGTGAAGGTGAAAAAAATTATAGTTTCAGTATACTGTGTAAATTTGAAAGTGCCCTGTTGTCACAGCTTATAGTTACAAAAGTCTCGGATAGCTAATCAAAACTTGAGTTTCAGAAGGCATCTTGYGCTTTGCCTGGTGCTAAGCACGTTGGTGGTGTAGAGGATTTTGCTGTGCAAGCAGAGGGAGCTGGGGCTCAGGTCTCTACTCTGCAAAGGGCTCTTACTCTGGGTAAACGAATATACTTGCGTAATAGTTTCACTTAAGGGTGTGCCTCCCTGGAGAAGTCCTTCTTGTCTAAACTAGGGTGTAGCTATCAAGTGCAATAGACTTTTCACGATAGCTATTCACGTTCATTTTTTTTTTTTTTTAATTTTGTGTGTGTGTGCAGTCCAGGCAGGAGAGCGTTTCTATCAGGCCTGGTGCATGGAAGCACATGTGGTATAATGCTATTGATTTTTTTTTTTCCCCCAAGCATTTTCTGCTACTTATTTTCACTTTTAACAGAAATCACAGTGAAAACCAACTGCTGAAGACTGCTAATTCCTTTTAGCTAGAAACTGAAACTTCAGAGAAATGAGAAGTTAATGTTTTAAACTGGCTCAAGTACATGATTTCGTCATGTACTCACCTGCTGATACAGTTTTCAGTTCAATTTTTGAATGCTTATTAATAACTTTTTAAAGACTCAGCTTTATGACTGCAACTTAGAATAGAATTGCAACCTACTTTTGGCAGCTGGTTGTATTATTACTGTTCATTTCTGTCATTTCTGACAAGTRTCTTGTTCTGTATTGGAGTTCGTGGTGCACAAGGCAGTGTCACAAAGAGCCAAAGCCATTTCCCAAGCTTTCCAGCACCAGAGAACAGCGAAACAGATAGACAAAGTGAGCGTAGTGGATCAGGAAAGGTCAGTTAATTTAGAAACACTTTCAGTTTTAGTGAGTTATTTTCAGATGTGGAATTTTCCTGCAGTCTCTCAGCTTTGTAAGAACTTTTCCCTGTTGCTGGAGTGCTATGATTAAAGGCCGTATGAAGGCAGGAGTGCGAGAGTGACTTTGAGACTGAGTCACGCTTCCAAAGCGCCGATTGCCAGGCACACCTCTGTTCTGGCGGGTGAGTGTGGCTGCCTTGACTTGGGCTGGGGCTGTATGCCTATTACCACTGGAAAAATAGGGCATCACACTCAACAGCTACAAAAACTAACCTCTTGCTGCAGTTGCAAGGAGAAGAAAACAGCAGGGGATCCCCTACTTTGCAGGGGATTACTGGCAGACGACTGCATGAYATTATTCCCTGCTTTAGATGCACAAAAACATTAAATGCTTATTCTCTTTGGTTGAGATTACCCCTGTTAATCTAATAGTTACTAATATGAGTCAAGGTTCTGATTTATGGTAGCTTCTTATCACCCAAAGTTTCCTCACCTTCTCTGAATTTGTATCTTTCAAAGTTCTCTACTACCTCAGCTTTATAAAAGAGATCAACATAGTAGAGCTCCCTCAGATTTAACTAACCAGAAACAATTCAAARGAGGCTTTATTTATTTATTTATTTTTTAGTATAGTGACCCTGCTGAAAGATCAGCCTGCATTTAATTGTCTTAACTATTATGTGAAGGTTTGAACAGACAGCTTAGCTTTAATGAAAAGTAACAGTTAACTTTAATCAAGATCACATATATTTTTCACACCRCACAATCTGAATCTGAGAGTTACTCATCTGAGTTACCTGTACTTTTGCACTGCAGCAAATCTTTAGATTACTATACACGTTTTGTTGCATGATCATATGGGAATCTGTGCTAGTGTTTCATATTTCAGCATGCAGGTGTGTAGAATGACTGGTGCCCCTGCAACAAAACAGGGTGTTTATTTTCCTTTTTGTTTCCTTTTTAAGAAGAGTTATATTTGTTTATGAGAAAGCTTTGTAAATTTMATTAAAGAATTCATTGCAGTTTCTGAGCGGTGGATTGATCACTAGTTACTCCTACTGAGACATGAGGAGCAATGATCTCTYTTTCCACTTCAGTATGACGGATTGCTTGTAGCTGACTGGTTTTTTATTTTTTGCAGTGTGTATTTCTAGGGAGCCTGAAATCAGTGGCGGTATTACCTGGACCTTTGATATCCTCTTCCATGCTTGAGAGAACTTCCTCAGCAAATATACATGATTTTGTTTTTCTTCCATTCAGTTTATTCGATGCTTTTAAACTTTGTTCTTCTGTGTAATCAGGGTAGAACTTGATTTCCTTCTCTTCCACCCCAACCCTTTCCCATTTTTCATTCTCTGGAAGGATTACATTTTAACTGCTAAATGTCAGTAAATGTCAAATTTTCCTTCCACCCTATGACTTCCACATTAAAAATGATATGAGGGAAAAGAATTTGAGAGACATCCCTCTTTGCAATTTCTCCTTTTTCTTCTCTCAGATAGTATTCAATAAATACAAACTGTCTTCTGAAGTATGATTAGATTTATCTGTGGTGAATCTTTTTTCCAAATGATTAAATTTTGAATTTTCAGTTTCTACTTTTTTCACAGAATCACAGAATGATTGAGGTTGGAAGGGRATTCTGGAGATCATCTAGTCCAACCTCCCTGCTCAGCAGGGTCACCTAGAGCGTGTTAGACAGGGTYSCACCCAAGTGGGTTTTGAATATCTCCAGAGAAGGAGACTCCACAACCTCTCTGGGCAACCTGTTCYAGTGCTCTGTCACTCCCACAGTGAAGAAATTCCTCCTCATATTTAGGCAGAACTTCCTGTGGTTCAKTTTGTGCCTGTTGCCTCTTGTCCTGTCACTGGGCACCACYRAAGAGTCCGACCTCATCCTCTTGACACCCTCCCTTCAGATATTTGTAGACATATTAAAAAGATCCCCTCTCAGTCTTCCCTTCCCCAGGCTAAAGAGGCCCAGCTCTCGCAGCYGTTCCCCACAGGGGAACATTAGCATTCCTTCGGTCCTCGGGCTCCTCTCCTGTTCTCCGTGACCTTTCAGAGATGATGGAGAGCGGTCTAACAATGACATCCACCAGCTCCTTCAGTACCCRTGGGTGCATCCCATCAGGGCCCATGGATTTGTGGGCAGCAAGTTTGCCTGAATGATCTCTAACCCGATCCTCCTCAACCAAGGGTAAATCTTCCTTTCTCCAGACTTTCTCTCTGGTTTCCAGGGTGTGGGGTTCCTGAGGGCTGGCTTTAGCAGTAATGCCTGAAGTAAAGGTGACATTTAGTAAGTCTGCCTTCTCTGTATCCTAGATTTATTTAACAATAAGACATACTTTGAAAGAAATTTTTAAAAAAKAGTGAAACTGCTTTAAAAATAAAACATGTATTTGCAGCTGAACTTTTCCAGAGGTCAGGTAGAAGTGCCTTATCCCTCTACTCTCCTTTTTCTTTACACTTTATATTCTTTCCAACTAGTTGCAGTTTTTGAAGATTCCTGAATTTTTATTTTGCTATTTATATAGAAATGTAAGCTTTGGTGTGAGATTTGTGCATCTCCTGTTTTCTAAAATCATGGAGCTTGTTAAAATATATAATTCTACCCTTTTTGCTTGTTTGTACATACCTTTATTTGTGTGAGAGTACAAGAGAGCCAAAATATATACTACTTAGAAAAAAGAGTACAAAAAAACATTGATTACTGGGAACAGTAGCCCACTAGAGACTAGTTAGTAACCACAAATATACAAGTAATTCGAACTTGCAGGATGAGTAACTAATACAAAAATGTTATATTCCTTTCTGCCTTTTTCCTGAAAAGTCTGTTGGAGTTTGGCTTGGGTTAGGAATTCGGTTTTGGCCGTATATTTGTTTTCTCACTGGCTGTGAATGATGGAAAAATAGAAGTCAGTAAGCATTRTCGTTTCCAGGAAATATTCAGACTTGTATGCATTATATATTCTCAGGGATATAGAAAAAGTAGTCCTAAAATAGATGACGTGCTATTTCTGCAGTTCAGCATAACTATTCTGTATCTGGGCTTCTGATGACCTTACAGGAACCCAAGTTTCTGTGATTTAACGTCAGCCTTATGAGGGGTATGTCCCAATTCAAACCTCTGCTTTTTCTTGTATGTGCACACAGGATTCTAATTTATGTCCCCAAATTTGCCTAATGTGTGAGAGGGGGGAAATTTAGGATAAGTAAGGATTTTACTTAGCAGTATATACCAAACTTTACTTGGGTATTTTGTTTGATTTAAATCTTCCTGCTGGAGGTTTGGAAGAGCTATGAGAAAGGTTTACCCAGGATTTCTACTGTTTGGTTCACGTGCTTTTTTGCATGCAGTCCAAAAGCCTTGGAGAGCATTGGAAGAATAGTCTTGAGCACGTACTTCCTTTAAATTGCAGGCACACATACTGCGTTGCCTTGTGTGGCTGCGTACCTACAGCGCTGCTCCGGGATAGCTAGTGCAGTCTCTACTCCAGAGYGATCCCTTGGAGGAACAGGCTTTGAAAACAAGGGAGTAAACTGGGATGTGTGTATCAGTTCTGTAAGTGTACATGTTCTCCTTTAATTTGAGTTTCCCTTCAGTCAGGTAAATCCTTTGGGATAGCATCTCTGTTGCCTCCCAAACAGCTTCTCTGGTGAGGTGACCCAGATATATGGGGGAGTAGGGAAGTTCTGGCCCTCTCCCCATGGGTGATAAGGCTGGGTCTGGATCCTTTCGGCTTAAGAGCTCTAACCTGAAATTGAATGCAGCTCTCAAAGACTGCAGTCTCCTATAAACTGATGTTACAGCATCTCWTTCTTTCTGCTAGCAGTAATAATTTATACAATATCTGTAGCTAGCTGGCTGCAAACATGATCCAGGTGTTAGCACTGACTTGCAGGAAGCTTGGCTGCTTGAAGAGCACCTCCCAAAGCCCCTTCTGCACAGGGTTGTACCTCAACCTGCTGTCCCTTTCTGTTGTTGTCAAACTGGGGTCTCCCTGCTGTGGCAAGACACCTAAATATTAAAAAACTTAATGTGGAATTCACCAAATCCTCTTAGACTTCTKGAGCTTGGCTATGTTTATTGAAAATATAATTTGCTAATTGCCTCCAGATGAAGGAAGCATGAAATAAACACCATTTAACTTCATCCATTTTGTTGTTAGCTTGAGATAGGAGAGTAGGAAGCAGCAAATTATTTATCYGTAGACTTTGTACGACAAAGAAATAAGGCATGTAAGTGATCTAGCATTGCCCAGTGGAACTGAGGAAGATAAAAACAGCTAATACATGTACCAGGATTGAAAGAAACAGAGATAATGACCATTGCTGAAAAAGGAGAGCTGTCAGATAAATGAATRTAATTATTGATTTGATGATTTTCATTAATCTCAACCAAAATTAGAGCAGTGGGGAATGATATTTTTTWAAAAAAAGAAAAAAAAGCAATATGGAGCACAATTTTGTATAAGATAGTGGTGAAATAAAGATAAGTTCTAGTTTTGGTTATTGAAGTCAGGGGMATTAAAAACATTAGAAATTGCTTTAGTCAAGCTTTGGGGTTTTTACTGTACCCAGTCTTTCTAGAGAAATGAGTCTAAATGTGAATGGAGCAATGCTGAAGCTACAGTAAAGCTGTTGAGGTTTGTGTTATGTTCTTGATTCCTCTGATTTTGTAAATCATTTTTAAGCAAATTTAAAGGTACAGAATAATACCAGAGCAAAATAATACATCAGATGTTATGAAATCAAGAGAAAGTAGATGACGTGTATCTCTCCAGAAGGCAGGAGAACTAGGCAGRGGTAAAATACTGAGGATGAAGCTGGCTGATACTTGTGTGCAGGATTATTTCTTCTGGGGGTTAATTAACAAAAGCACAGCAGCACATCGGAAGTTGAAGAGCTTTCTGCGCAGCTGCACTTGGAGACCTTYGGTTATGTTTGGTGCATCAGGGTTCAGCTGGTTCGTTAGGAGAGTGGTGGAGCTGGAACTACTTGGATGTGTGGATRTAAGTGCCGTCTGCACCCTGCAAATTTCAGCGTCAAGCAACAGAGAAACTGCATATCAAGAAAGTCAGAGAAACATCTGCTGTCTGATTGTAGATCGCGCTGCATAATGGGTGTTCGCAAGGAGCGGTGATGGCAGCTAAATATATACGGTTTGAGGCATCATCAGGGAAAAGTGTATCAGATAAAATACTRTTTGCTTTCTGATGTCATCAGCTACTCGGGCACTATCGGAGTGAATTGTGGAATGAAACAAAAATAAAAAGAACACRGGCAAAGTCATTGTCCTTGCTCAGGCAAAATAGGTGTTAACTCGAGAGGAGTTTATCTCAGTCAAGATTTCAGGGCTGTGACTAATGCAGTGAGTCTTGTGCAAAAGGAAAAAAAAACAGATGTCAGGAGAAAAAAAAAAAGATGGTACTGGGAGATCAGTGCTATGTGTGCTCTCACCAGGGCGCTCTACTGTGCTCCTAAAAAGATTCAGAACTGGGCTGGGCAAAGCACTTGCAAATGGTAGGCAGGGCCCATGGCTCAACTTGCTGGTAAGACTACCTTGATCTACCTTGACTGTCCYATTTTAAGACTCTGCCAGACTTGAGTGGTGATATTTCCTGTGCTGAGCATCTGCCTTGGGTAGAATATCTTCGCAGGAACTGTTTGGGTAGAAATCTTTCCACCATTTGCAATAATAAGGTTAGAAGAGAAATTTATCTTGTTCACATAAAATACAAATTGAAAAAAATTCAAGTGGTTTGTCTACGATTTTAAAATTGAATTTTATCAAGGGATGAACTTTGCTTTAGAACTRTGTCTTGCACTGTCACTGTCAAAATCCTCACAAATTCAACCAGACTCTGAAACATTAACGCTCAGCAAAGATGGTCGGCTTTAATAGTTGGCTTTCCCAGCGATGCAGCCTGCCCTGAGCGTGCCTCAATCTACAATGGATGTGCCTTTTCCAGGGATTGAATCTTTTTGCTGCTGAAATCCATGCTGACTCTGGACGCTAGTACCGAGAAGAGRGGAACAGTCTCCAGTCTGACCTTTGGTTCTCCCAGTGGGCCCCAGCAGCACTGAGAACAGAGATCTAATGGCTGCCAGCACAGGAGAAACTGGGGCTCGGGAGAAGCGAGTGGACAAGGGTAGGTGACAGAGATGAGATTTGCTGAGAAGATGTTACTGAAGGAACAGCCAGGACAGGCTGGAGGCAGAGGCTGGAGCAATGAGATGAAGGCCGGGGAGGAGTGAAGGCTGCATTTGGATGAGGTGTCTGAACGGAGGGGCAGGCTCAACGAGCCAGGAGTGGGGCGATGTGGAGGGTGTGGAAAGAAGCAGCCAGATGCTGGCAATGGGGAACAGAGAAACGTGTCACGGGAACCGAGGAAAAATGGACCGAGTAAGGACTCGGGCAGTAGTTTCAAGGGGTGGGACAAGAGCTCGTTGGGCAGTGAGCTTGAGTAGGAGAGGAAAGTAAGATGAAGAGAAGGGACCGGCGGTGGAGATGGGATCAACAAGGAGGGGGTTTCTTGCAGGTTGTAAATGAAAAGCTGCCTAAGCATAGTGCTCATCCCTCCGGGCAGGACTGGTCCCAGAACCTCCTAGTCTCCTGGTGGCTCTTCAGTCACCCTGTTTATCCATGGCTATTGTATCGTGTGTTACTGTTATCACCTACTTTGGTAGCTAACTGCAGAGGTCTGTGCAGTAGATGTGCAGGCTGCAGCCTTGCAGATAAATCATGGAGGAATCGGTATGAGGATGCATAAAGG
>NW_028186474.1:477451-507147 GCF_003343005.1 Rhea americana | reverse complement strand
GGTTGTGAAACTGAGCATTTGGATATAGTAAATGTGAGGATCCATGTTCCGTATATACTCTGGCCATCTTGCACGCTGTATTTTCTGTCAGACTTCAGCTTTTTTCAGTGTACAGACAGAATGATTAGATTATTAAATGATTGGTTTCAGTAGCTGATTTCAGCTTTGTTGTTCAGCATATGGCCGAGGCTTCTTTACTTCAGATTATTCAAGACCTCTGAAAACAGATTTTTTCATTTTCTCCTGCTTTTATTGGTGCTTTTGTTATAATAYCAGGATCACAGTAATTTTGATAAAATTACTTTAAAATTAGAACTCTGTATTGTCCCTGTTTCACTTACAGGGAGTAGAGGAATAACCTTCTAAAAGTAAAAGTATGCACTGATTTTGATCAAGCAGCACTCAAAATATCAGGGGTGAGGGTTTTTTTTTTTTGTTTTGTTGTGGGTTTGGGGGGTTTGGTTTTTGGTTTTCTTTCCTCTTGAGAATACTTAGTAGCAGACTACACTTCAACTCATCTGTGGCTTAAATTGGTAGGGCTATAGTAGTGAGCTTCCATGCTAACTTTAGGCAAATAGTAATAATTTACAAGAGGTCTGAGCTAAAGGTGCAGTGAATAATAAACATGAATTGGATGCAATAGACTTTTGATAATAAGCTAGTAGGAAATCCATGGCAGCAGTATTTATAGGTTAACAGTAGCATGGAGAACTGCAAAAAGTAGGGAGAAGACTACAGCTGTCAGCTGAGTGTCCTGAATTTTGGAACAAGCAGCAGCAGACAAATATGCTCCAGGAAGTTTGCCTAGTGAGAAGAGAAGATGCTGTCAAATGTGGCCTAGAAATCTGGACCAAGGAGTACTTCAAGAATCTACTACATCCTGTGGAGTATTTATAATCTATAAATCTGTGATCTGTAAATATTATGGTACCTGTACAGAATGGAACTTTAATTCACATTTGAAGTACCAGATCTTGGGATTTAAAYGTCTTTCTCCTTTCAATTTCTACCAGCCTTTTGCTGCTTTTGATTCTTCCTATTTCTGCATCTTCTGTTTCAGAATGTCTCTTACCTGCATTTCTGTGTGGCATCTCTAGGCATGCATGTCTTGTGTGAGCTTGGCCAAGGAGGAAAAAAAGACAAAACAAACTTTATAAAAATATCTAGAGAGAAATAAAAGATTTAGAAGGATTCCTCTCAAGGGGGGAATCTAGTCTGCAGCGTTACGTTTTTGAGCAGAGTATCGAAGACAACCGGCTGGGAATCTGCTAAAGAACTAAGCTGTTGCATGTACWACAAAACAGCGGAGAGCTGGTGGCCAAGATCTGCAAGGCTGTTGGGAGGAACAGAGCTCAATGCAGGTAGCACTGACAAGCTTTCTAAGAGGTACAGCCTGTACCCACTGTAGAAGTTGCAGTTAGCCCTTTTTTGGGTGGGCAAGGAGGTAGGACGAGAGGTTGTGGCTAGGTGTCCAGCTTATTTTGTTTCTATGCTTGTTTTKGTTGGTTTAGTTTTCCTAACTGATGGCCTAATTGCAATCTGAACCTGCGTGCTTGTAACTTGTGGGTGAGCCCTCTTCTCTGTTTAGCTGTACTGAACCTATTAATTAGGAAACTAACTTTTTTTTTTCTCTTTTTTTTTCTCTTTTTTCCTTCCTAATGCTGTCATGATGTGGCCGGCATTGAGGTTGTGAAAAATATGCACTTAGTCATTTGAGTAAGAGCCTAAACTTTGGTTATGTTTCTAAAGCCAAGGCTATTTCTAGTCTTTCTTAAAAATATCAGTTACAAAAGTCTTCTCTCTCCACATTTAGAAAGACCCAGGATCATTTCAAGTTGCTCATGAAAAACAAGGGARTAGCCATACCCATCTCAGGTAGCGGTTCTCRCGCTGCGCTGGAATCTGAGAAATGGAGTGCCGTCCTGGTTTTGCTGGGGTGGTGGTGGTGGCGTTYGGTTTTTTTGTGTGTTTTTTTTTAATTTATTTTTGTCTCAGTAATGAAATKGAAAGGAGCACAGCATGTTGTAGACTAGCCAAGGGCTCTCTCTTTAGGCGATGTGAGGGGTCAGATAGTGAAGTGGAAGACGTCTGGCCTAATTCTGGCGGAACAAGGTTTTGAAAGTGGATTTTCGCATCCAGACTTCATAGGGAAATCACTTGCCTGTTATCTGATACACAAATGTGTGATCTCTTGCTGGTTTTGAACAGTAATTCTATCCAGAACCTAAGAAGGTTTTTTTTTACCAAGCTGCTGTATATCTTCATGTGGAGACTTTTAGCTTGGACTGAAATAGTTTTAATTTTGCAGCTGGAGATGCAGCTACTGATGGGCAGTTGTGAATTCTGGCAGCAACCCTGCATGCCCTTTCCCCCAAGCCCCCTTCAGAATATCACAGCTTYTTAGGCCCTGGGAGCTTTAAGATTTAATGCATTAAGGTTTGAAAAATGGCACTACACTCTGGAATAGTTGCTATCATCATTTGGTATTAAGAAGTGTTTTACAGTGATTGCGTTTGCCCTAGTTGAGCTGGTATCACATAGTGGTATGACCCATCTGTATCACAGATGCACATACCACTGTCTTGTTTTCTTACCAGATCTGCAGGGCTTCTCCTCCCTCAAAACAGAGCGATGGGAGCTAAGAAGGTGGTGGTGGTAGGGATGCTGGCRTGCTCTTTGGAGCTGGTCTACTGGTGGCTATAAGCAGCCCTTATAATTTCCATTAGCAGCTAGGGGTGGGRGAGTGTCACAAATGTGCCTGCAAACTTGAAAAAGTTGTCACCCTTTCATCTTATGAGGCGTGAGTATCAAGTGTTGAGGGTAAACCAGGAGATACTTTCTAACAGTTTTCAAAGTGGCAGCTGTTTGAAAAAGTACTGTGTAGCAATATGTGAATAAACACACAAGTATTTACACATGGAAGTTGACTGTTGAGTTGAACTTCCATATATGATTAACACATGAAAATTGAAACTGCCACTACCCGACAGGTCTTGGACAAGATCCTGCATTAGGTCTTAGGGAGTGCTGTAAGATGGCCAAGATCTCCAAGTTCCTTGCCTTTCTGCTTTCTGCTGGGTGATGCRTCTCTCTGTCCGATGGGAAGAGCATCATGGCTGACTGCCTTCTCCCCTTGCCACTGCCTGCTGTGAAGTGTTGAATCAGATCTGCTGAGAGACTAGCAGCTGCACCGCTCAGGCAATCTGTTTCTCTGTTAACATGGCTTTAGTGCGGGTATGTTTTCCTGGTTCCCTGATGCGTCATGTCCAGGAGAATGATACTAGATGGCACATCACTTCTGTGAAATTGTCACTTCAAAAGTCATTAGCATGTTCACAATGCTGCTGCGTTTCCACTGCTAATTAGARTAGGGCAGGTGACTTTTGGCCAGAAAGATCTTCTGGGTTTGTTTTCTCCTTTCCTCCTCCCCCTTGCCTCAAGCTAAGACTTCTCTCTTTCAGGCACACTGACTTGTGGAAATAAGCCAGCATTGCAGTGCACCACAAACAGATACTGCTGCAGGGAGARGAGGGGAGGGACTGTGTCCTAAGAGTAGGAAATGGATATATGTTTCCTAGCTCAGCTTGGAAGGACTGAAAGGCTTGAAATGCCTGGAATGATTTCTGCTCAGCAGTGCTTCTGATACATCCCATTTTTCTGACTGCAGTCCAAAGCATGATGCAATTTAAGTTGAGGYGTCAAAACCTTAGATTTTTTTCAAATGTTCTTGGGATCCTCCTCCTCTTCCTTTTGCATGCATAGTCATGAAGCTGCCAACACAACACAGAAGTGGAAAGGAAGTCTATTTAGGAATGTGAAGGAAGCACTCTTGATTCTGGCAAAAAAATCCATTTGAACTGCTCTGTTCTACCTTTGTAGTGGTGTCTGACTGCTTTTCTATCATCTGGTTGCAGGGGATGTGAACCAGTTATGTTCTAACATCTGAACCACTGGATCATGGATTTCAAGGAAGGAAGCCTCTGCTCCCTTCTCTCAGTCCACCACGTATCTTGATCTTGAGTAAATGCTCARAGGTCGCTAGGTGGCTAAAAACTGGAATATAGTGAGCAGCAAAATCCGAAGATGTTCCCTGCTGGCCCTATCTGAGAGCTAACTTGGAGGGAGCCTCCAAGGGTTTGGTGCTTACCCAGGCATTGTGGGAGCCCTTGGCCAGCTGAGACCTGGGAAGGGGGAACTCAACTCTGCAAAGGAATCCACTTCTCTGGAAGAGGTACTTTCTAGGGAGCATTTTATGGACCTTCAGTTGTCCTGGGAGAAGGTGATGGCTTGGATGAGCTGGGACAACAGCTGAATGGGTCTGGATGAAGAAGGAGAATCTTGTGAATGAGCTGTGGCTCAGAAAGCTTTTAGACTAGGAGGATGGGGCATTTATGCGGTATGGGGATCTTCCTCAAAGGCAGTGTGCATGGTGTTCCTTGAAGGTTTCTGAAGTAAACTGGGAAGGACTGTTAAGCTGTGTATGAACTGGCAGCGCGTAGTTGCCTCCTAGGAAGTGTGTGTGTGTTCCAGAGTCCGGGATATTAAAGAGCACTTTGTCAAGTAGTGAGCCCTGTAAGGCGTTAGCCGCTCCAGGAATGTGTGATGAGGCTCAGGAGAAAATACAGTGGTTTAGTTTGCTAGATTTGGATGCTGTTCTGGCAAAGCAGATCTGTAACCTTGGATGGCTAAGTCAGTGCACTAAACAAAATGAATCAATGAGTTGCAGCATAAATAACTTTTACTGCACTCTCTCTGGCTTATGTTGACTCCATCTGTTGAATCCCTCTCTCCTACAGTTTGTTTCCTTCCTTTGCTATGTATTAGTTCACTTGTCTTTAGAATATATATTTAGACAAAATGAGCACAAGGAGTCTTTGGAAGGAGGTTTACTCTCTTCCTCTGAATGACTTTCCTCTGCAATTCCAGTCTCTGCTGAATGCCACCAGGTAGCGTTCCTGTCACAGTCGCACCACTCTCCATCATCTCTCCGCTGTACAAAATAAACAGTTCAGTGATCTTCTCACCTGATATACGTTAAACCATTGAACTATTAAGTGACTTAGAAGTAGATATAGATCTTTGCTTGAAAATACTGACAGCCTAGCTTGCACAACAAGTAGAGCAGAGGTTTGAAGCAGTAATCTCGCAGATGTCCTTGCTCGAGGTTTTAGGGACTTGTTTTGTTTTTGAAGGCAAGTTCACACACATGACACTGTTCAGGAGCAAGTGTTCCAGCACTGATCTGAATGAAGTCGTTCCGGTTAGATTCCAGAGAACTGCACGAAATCTTGGTATCTCTTCCGTGGGGGACTTTAGATATGCTTGCTGCCTGGGTCACTGATGTCTGGGGTCAGCACGTCTTACCTTAATGGAAGGAGAAAAGAATTAGGTAAAAACTGTGAAATGGGAGAAAGAAGTTCTTTTGAATTTTTTTTTTATTTCTGGGCTTTTGTGTTTGGATGATTAAGGAATACTCAAGAAAGATGGTGCAAAAGAAGACAGACTGCCTGGCCTGGTAGGGGAGACACAGAAAGCAGTGGGGATGCAGAGAAAGGCAATGCAGCAGCATTTGAAGAGGGCAAGCAGCAGTATGTGGGAAAGACCTGACCTGGGAAGGAGCATTGCCAAGCCTTCCATGCATGGATGACAATCTTAAATTCATGTGGAAGGAGAGGGGAAGTCAGGCAAAAAGGAGTCTGTGTGTGCAGGCAGTGGTCTGAGAGGGTGGTATCTTCATTCRCAGTTCTGCTGCCAAGTAGTGGAGGCCACAGAGGAGACTATTGCTACAGTGGAGGGGAAAAGAGCGTTAAGATATTAACGGTCAGAAGGGACTGGGGTGTACGGAGCAGAGCGAACAGACAGATGCAAGGAACGTGCCCACAGCATGAATCCAAATGCACCCTGAAGAGCCTCTGTGTGTCGGGGAAGCATGTCAGATCCTTCCTTGGAGCTTGTGAGTGATTTAATSTTTGTGACTGTAGTCACACGTGCAAGAAAGCAAGCGATGCCRGGGGCAGCACGGCTTCTTTTTGGAGTTACTGTTATCCTTAGTTAATGAGATCAGACATGTTGCTAACTTTTCCTTCCACCTCCACTTGTTCAGTATTTTTATATCGCTTCTATGTTAATTCTGGTTCCATCAATTAGAAGAAAGAATAAGAGAGGAGACATTAGACCCAGAGCTTCTCAATGCTTTTCTTTTTGGCTTGCAACTGCTCCTTCATCGTGCTCCATCAAASGTGTGCTGCGGCGGCTAATCCTGGTGCTGAGGTCCTGCTCGTCCATGCCGCAGGCTCTTCCCAAGGCTCTTCCTGCCCCTTAGCACTGAAATGTTCGTTGTGAGCTTTAAGCCCTATGAATAACATCTTTGATTTTGTTCTTTATGCCTTTACCTGAGGAAAAATGTGTGCAGTGCAATGGCTATTACAATCAAAGTAATTAGATACCTTTTTTTAAGTGTAAAATTGCATATGTAATTACAACGTCACATTATTGGTTTGGATGTGTTTAGAGGTGGCTAAGATCGAACTTAGTATAGCAGTGAGTACTGGGAAGCGTGTCGGGGGAGTGACATCCTGGCAAACCCATGTTCCACCCCATTTCACGATCATGAAAACTACCAGTGTGTTTTTGGAGGTCTGGATTCATCAGATGCAGCAGAAGTCACCACTCAGGAGAARAGCGAAGTCACGGAAACACAACTTTCACTTTAAAAGGAAGCAGTGATCTTTTATGTGTTTTCAATCAAGGTATTAGGCACCTGGAAGATCAARATTACAGTCTTGAATTTGATTTAGTTCTATGAGGAGCTAAAATCAAACTAGAAGGAAAGTTTGGATTCATGATCACTTGCCCTCCTGAGGAAATGCATTTTGTACAGCTGGAGCTTGCTTAAACAGTAAAAGTTTCATGCAAAGCAGACTCTTACTACTGCCAGTGACTACTCTTGACCAGCCAAGGGTTGAGCTATGTGAATAGCTGAGGCCAAGTCACCCGAATCCTTGTTATCAGAATTTATGAAGTGATAGCTGGCACAAGTGAAGTTTTTTCATTAGGGTTTTTTTTTTTGTTTGTTTGTTTGTTTTCCTCTCCCGGGACAAACTTCTTTCACGCACTAGAGTGGCACTATAAAGTGAAAAGTGTCATAATTTTAAGGTAGGATTTTAAACTTCCTTTTTCCTAACTTCCTTAATTTAGGAAGAGTAAAAGTGGTGGTAAGAACTACACTAGGTGGTAGGATCTTTTATTAATCACAGTCCCCAAATACTAGGTGTTTATGGAGTAGAAAGCTTTGGAAAATTTGGCAATGTGCTGATAACCCGAGTAGGCAGTAGGCAGAAGAATGACGATTTGTCGGGCTCAACAAGCAGAGCTTGAGGTGGTACGCCGTCGGGTGCGCTCTGCTGTGTGCCTGTGGACGCTGAAGTCAGGCCTAGGAAGCTGCTGCTGAGTTTGGTGGATAGAGAGTCACGGAGCAAAGCTGGATGGAGTTCCCCCAGCACCAAAGCTCAGGCCTCCAACATGACAGCATGAGCAAAAACCGTGTGGTTTCCCACAAGAAGAAGTTGTCATCAGGAGAAGGCTGAGAAAGGAGCTGATCCCTTGGCCTTCCTGTATTAAGAAGCTTTTCAGGGTGTTCTTGTTTGATAGCAGCATCTTAATAGCCTATAGTGATTTTCTTAAATACAGTATTTAGGATAATATAGAAGCTGCCTGGTTGATTCTATATTTGAATCCTCTGTATATTCTCTGYATTTAAATAATCTAGAAGCTGGTTTATAGCCTGTCACAGCTGAATATAACTGGTGTTTTAAAATGCCGATAAGATTTATTTTTCTAGCCACATTGCAGAGCAAGTACAGTGTTAAAATGCAAACTAATCTGATAGTTGTAGAAAAATGCATAGAATAATTTTTGTTTAAATCAATATATGCAGCACAGTATTGAAGGTACAGTTGTACTGTTGACACTGCAGTTCAAATAGATTCATTTAATATTATCAAAGTATTTATCAGGACTTTTCTTCATGTGCATTTTTCACTGATTTTCATAATGAAACAGTATTTTCAGTGCAAAAAAATAGGCATTTCTTTTATGTGCTCCTTTTCTGCTAATCTCGTATGTGCAAAAAGAATGCTTTGAAACACGTACTGTCCCACTGTTTTGCCGTTTCAGTTGTATTTTTCACATCTCCATTAACATTTATGAACAAAGACAGTTGACCTTTGCAGAGTGAATGGCTAGATGCATGTGTAATTAGAGAATTAACAGKGGTATGTCTCATTTACCTCAATTTGTAGAGTCGTATTATGGAGTGCCTCTTTGAGCGCCATTGCAATAAATAAAATTCAGAACTGCAGCAAGGTTGGTTCTTTGAGAGACCTGGTTGGCCTGCTGCAAGAGGGACACTTGGAGCAAGGTAGTGTTTGCRTGGTGTGCGCTCTCTGGGGACGGGGAACCAGGAGCACTTGGAGAGCTCRGTTCTTCAGTGTATTTGCTGCATGTCCAGTGAGCAGACTATCACGTCTCTCTTGTTAACCTGTTCTTTTTAATCCATGTGCAATTTATTCATTTCTTCCGTTTTTCCCTTAAAATGTGCATTTAAGAAATATTCGAAGCCTTGTGTTCTGCAGGATATCAGRTTTTGGATGTAATGCCGACACCACATGCAAGCAGCCCTCTTCGAGTCCTCTCCTTTCTCACTTTTGCTGTTTTATAGGATGGGCTGAGTAGAGATTGAAAGACTGGGGAGAAGAGGAGAACAGAGAGGGTCCCTCRGTGTGGAAAGTAACCCCTGATACTTGGTTGGTTGAATGAGAAGATTAGGATACCACAGGCAGGAGYGATGCACATGGTGCTACTGACTGTGCTCTGTGAGTAACGCGGAGAACATCACCTCCAGGACTGGTGCTCTACCTGACCGCTGATGAAGATACCAGTTAGGGCCAACTGYGGTAGCTGCTTGCGCAGCTCTGCAGGAACCAGGATGGCAGTTTGTTTCCGTGAAGTTTCCAAGTGGATTTAATTTCTAATAACCTAAGCTGGGTTTGAGATAAAAACAGAGAAGWGAGGGCTTCAATGATGCCCCACTGCCCATGTCTGCCGTGGTTTTGCCCCTTGTCCGTAGGCAGATGCTTAAGCACTAAATAATACTAGCAGAAATAGTTTCTTATTTTTTTATTAAAAAGAAAAAATCCAGTGCTTTTTGAGATCTGCATGTGTGGGCTTCCCTGCTGGCTGGGCTGCCATTGCAGGCAGTGGCATGCTTCTTGCTGCAGCTTGAGTGACTGGCAGTGCTGATGCGTGAAGAAGAAAATCTTGACAATCTCYCTTCCCTTTGAATTGTAGCACAAAGGAAGGATTTATTCCTTACGGRTGGAGAAAGGRTATTTGGAATATGRGTCCTGTGGAAACGTATTGAGATGKGTGGCATTTTAATTTTCAGAGAGGGTAAGAACAGCTACTTTGAAGTATATGAGGAAATAATGTACTTTCTCTGCTTTCCTCACCTTTTAGGAGACAGTTCGGTGCTTGTTAAAGTACATTTCCTTATAAAGTCTTCTGTTTTCAGGAGAAAAGCAACTCAGATATTTTCTTTCTTTTCCGTCTTTTGCTCCCTTGTTCTTGCCCAGCCACCCTGCTGGAGGTGTAAGTCATTTGGGCAGAACCAAATCTCGCTGGTAGGTGAGCGTCCTCTTYGGGGAGGGGGCCTGCGGGAAGGCGGCACTATTTCTGTGCCTAGGAATACGCTCGCGTCTCTTCTGCACTGTTCAGTTGCTGGTTTTCACGATCTTTGGAACGACTTCTGCAAGGGTTTCTGCACGAGCGAGCCTGCGTGGCCGGTGGCTTAGCCCTGTTTGAAGCTGGCCTGCACCGAAACCTGCGTGTAGTTACCCTGTTTGAGGTCCTCGCAGGCTGAATCTGCTTCGTTTTGCTCTTCTGGTTGTGTGAGCGGTCTCACTGGCTCGTTCACATTCATCATGCATTAGGGCAGCCCGGTGTGGGTTGATAGAGAYAGTGGAAATAATCAGGATGTAATAAAAGATAAAATGCCCAAAGCCACTGTGATAACTTTCTTTATTTTCTTTTTTTAGTGCAGGGGAGGGAGGAGATGACAGAAAGGAACATTATACGGACTTCCTTTTGCCATCAACCCTCTTGAATAAGGAATGGCTGAAAGAACTGCAGCAAATGGTGTTTGTGTGCRTGAGCTTGAATTGGATTTCAAGGCTTATTTGTAGGATTCAGCGTTTTTTTTTTATAACAGTTGCAGACAAAGAGGAAAGAAAGCGAAAGAAGTTAGATGTTTACCCATCTCTGCCTGGGCGGAGACTTTTTTTTACCCTGCTAGAAAAATAAATAAAGCTATTTTTAAATATATAGATATATCCATATTCCATACTGAGGACCAGTAGGACAAAGTTTTTTCTGATCCTTTTTCTATTAATAATAGAGCTTTCCTGTGAACAAAATGAACAATGTAGAGGTTATAAAACTGATCCTCTATTGAAGAGGCACCTGACGAGTAAAAGGTGCTTGCAAGGTCACATGCTGCTCTTGCATGGCACATGCAGTGGGTGACAGCGGWGCCTGTGACAGGTCTAATGCAAGGACCATGACTCATTGGAATTATGGGAGATTAGGGAAGTTTAAAAACAAATTCAAAAAAAAAAAAAAACAGAGGTGAGGACAGAGGCCTTAATCACCTGTGTAGTGAACAGATACCAGTGCAATAGTAAAATGTCCTCCSTGGAATCTACTGGTGTGTAGGAGCGAGCAGGTCACAAAGAAGTCGGTGCATCCTCTCTTCTGCTTGTTCTGTACCTGCGTCTGTGGATATCTTCTCTTGCTGTTGTTACAGTTTCAGAGACATTCAAAAAATCACTTGCTGCTCCCTGGAGTTCTTAGGAGGTTATTTCCTGTATAGATCAGACCGCTAAGGTATGAGTGTTCCTGCTGTTCTTCCTGCCTTACACAATGCTAAATCAATGGAAAAGCAATTAAAAGAGATTGGGTAACTTTTTAGTCTTTTTTTTTTTTCCATCAGAAATTCTGCAAGAGAAGAACCTTCACAGAGCTATAGTTTTTTTTGTAGACCCTCGCTAACTTGAGGCAGGCTCTTATCCCAGAATTTAAAAAGTTAAGGCTCCCTTCTACCTCCAGGGGTGCAGGAGCAGTAGGACATGCTGGGGTTCCTCAGGACAGGCCCCAGTGTTCCTCAGGACTGGCTGAACCCACCCCATGTGGTGGCTGAAGACACTCTTTTCCTCTGCAGCTTTTTCAGACACKAAGAAAAGTCAAGTCATGTGAATCAGTAGAGCTTAGAGCTCTCATTTTCTTGCCTTCCATCAGCCTTTGCTTCTGGTGATCTTGCTGTGAATAACTGTTAGTGCTTGCTTCATCTGCTTCTCTTAGGCAGTGGTTCAGGACTGCAGAGCTTCAGCCAAAATACCGCTTTCTGCTGCGCACCTCCTGCCCCAGGGTCGCCCCGTGGTGCACGTGCACCTCCCCTCCCTGTCCTGCTAAGGCTGCTGTGCATCGGGTCCATGCGATCTTGTAATAGGAGTCCGGTGTAGTTTCTCTCCAGGCTCARGGAAGTGGCAGTAGGACAATTTTATGTTCTTAGAAGTTTGTTATACTTAACCATAGTGGGTAGAATTTCAGTCCCATRTTTCTAAATCACAGCCTAAATTTTGTAGAAATTGGTGCCTTTAACCCCACTTGGATTTCATTGCACAAATGTCTGCATCTCTAACACCTCTTAAAAGTTAGTTACAGCTTCCAATTTTAGGCTTAAACCRAAGATTTAATGTCTTTTTAAGGCTCAGTGGGAGAAACTCAAAAGKTAAGAACTGATTGATATATCAGATGTTGCTTGGTTTATATCACTTCTCTGCGTCTGATCTTTATTTTTGCATTTCCTTTTCTCTGCCTCTGCAGGTGTCATCTTGACATGAGTATAGTCAAGTTTAGCACTAGGGAGTATATGAAACTTGCTGGCAAGGAAGGAGAAAGAAGACACTGCAGCATCCTTGTGCATCAAAATGCCTTGTTAATGCTGCGAGTGAGAGTTCAATCCTGTGAATAATTTTTGTAAGCGCTCAGTGCAGATATCACAAATAACATCTCTGAACACTGTGCAAACACAAGATAAACGTTATGYCTGAGTAGTTGCACAGGAAAGGTGGAAGTTGAATATCCTGCTCAGAAGTGGCACTAATTCAGTAATACCCAAGCTGTAAACCCTGTCAGACTCCTCCAAATGGCCTGATTAGTCCTGAGAGTGTTCGGGTTTTATTGTTGTACATGTAGTTTAATGAATAGTGAGACCTCTAGGCAGCTGCCCAAACTTGGAAGRGCAGAGGGGAAAATGCTGCTAGACAGTCCTGCTGAGCTAGAACATAGCWGCAGTGAAGGGAAAAGAGCTGAGTGCACTCATGGCTGAAGGAAGTAARGCAACTGCACTCGCACTCACTAATGGGCTTTTTGTCCAGACTGGAACCATGTCSTTTTTTTAGGAAGTTAGTTATTTATGTTGGAAATCTGGCCATATCCAGCCTGGAGCAGGAAGGAAGAGGAGGATAGTTAGCTATCTAAAAGGGGTGCGCTTGGCGTCCAGAGCGAGCGGTGTGGAAGAAGCAGGTTGGTTGTGAGGGCTCTAAACTCCACAAGGATTGCCGTGTTCAGCACTTTGCACCGCTGAAAATTTGGTGTCATGCTGGAGCATCCTCGGAGCTGGGCTGAGGGAGCCCGAGAAGGCTCTTACCTTCTGTCCGATGGTGCCCTCACGTTTCGTTTCGTTGTGCCTGCTTTGCTGAAAGGGATGCTGAAGCAGCAAAGGAGCGTAAACTTGTTTCCCAGTGATACAGGTTGTCTATATTGAAATCAATTGAAAAAAAAAAAAAAAGGTGACTTCCTGTGACCTTCAAATCATGTCTCTGCCTATATTCAAAGGTGTCTGCAACCAGCCCTCATGCGCTGTTCCTTAGGAAGCTTGGCAATCAAATGGAAAAGAAATCTCATTTTCCTGGGCTGATTCATAGCTCCCTAATGACAGGTTGTGTGTTAATACTTGTTTTCAGCAGTTATCATGCAGTAGTGTTTTGACTGGGAGCTGATAGCAAACATGAGTGAGATGAGGTTCCAGCTAAGGCCTTGTAGTGCAGCAGCGATGCTTCATGCTTTCCGGGTTGAAAACGGTTCCCTCACAGTTGTCGCAGTCGTTTTCTAAGGCTCCGGAAGAGATCAATGSTGATTGTTCTTTTCTTCTTTTTCTCTTTTGCTGCATTTTTCGTGCTGTATATAGGATCAGTTTTATTGATTCTCCAGCATTACAATGATAGTTACAATAGTGTATAAAGTATCAAACTTAGCTTACAGCCTTATTCTGTGGGAACCATATACATGTGCGGTAAAAAGAGAGKCTATGTCTCAAAGTCTTAGCAATGTCTAGATACATGAGATAGAAACTGGGAGGAGAAGTAAAAGCACAATTYGGTGATGAGCCCGTGTTGCACAAAAGCTAATTGCAGTTCTTTAAATGGGAAGGGACATATTTCTTGGCCACAAAGTCCCAGATCAGGAAAGTTCATCACTAACCTGCGTTCTGAAGAGCTTAGTGCCTTAATATAAACTGGTCTTACATGTAATAGAGCAAGAAGTTCAAGCATCTAGGTAGTGAMCCTGGTGATGTCAGAAGTTTGCTTGATATTCAGAGTCAGTGCGAAAGTCTTTTATTTTAAATCCCGCTGAACTTGGAGGATGTTCAGCTGGATGTTTGTGGCCCTTGCAGGCTATAAAGTGAAGGCAGAGGAGCAGTGCTCAGCCTTCCTTCTGAACTTCTCTTCCTCATTTGCAGTCATGCCACAATCACCTTTCCTGCTTGCTGAATAAGCCCCTGCTCCGTCCAGCAGGTTGGAGGTGTTGAGCTCCATCTCTGCCTGGCAAGAGCCTGCGCAGGTTCTGCATGAGGTTTCTATTTTTGCTTGCAAGAGTTCCCTTGRCAGAGCACCTCTGCTATTTTTAGTTGCAGTGCAAGTACTGCAAACGAGTTAGAGAGAAACTGAAGAGTCTCTTTCAGAGCTAGGTGAGGTAGGTCAGTTGTAGCCTCAAAATGTCTCCTTTCTGCTGCTCAAAGTCCTTCCTGCTCCAAGGGTCTGGTTGCTGTTTCTCTACTCCTCAATCTAGGAAGCCGGGCAGTCTGGAGAACGTAAAAGTCTTTGATGGGTTGGCATCCTTTAGCTGATACRAAGAGCTAGACGTAGCCCTTGTCACCATCTTTAAGCTCAAAGAGCAGGTGTACTTAGGTACCAAATTAAAGCAGAATGATGCTGACCGATGGCATTGCTCTCTCCTGTTTCTTTACAGCTCCTGTATGACAACCCTAAAGCCCGTCAGGAAGTAGAATATCATTGGCGGGCATCAGGGTGTCCCCACATTGTGCATGTCCTGGATGTTTATGAGAACATACATCATGGGAAGAGATGCCTCCTCATTGTCATGGAATGGTATGGACCAGCACCAGCCCCCCGCCAAGCTTTGCTCTTTGGGGGAGCAGAGGGAGGAGGGGGATAGCTTAGCTTAGCTGTTAGATATGTGACCTCTCRGCAGCACAAGTTTTGTTTGCACAGCAAACTTTTTGTTGTCTTTACACAATAGGTAGAGAAATATGTTGCTGCTCCAGCCAACTTGCGTGATGGAGCAATGAGGAACCTTAACCATAAAATAAACTTTCCTTGTACCCTATGACTGTTGTGCTCCTGAAAGCATTGACTGTAATTAATACAGTCTTGAGACATGGGTCTCAAATATGATGAACTTTGATTGTGGTTGGCTTCTGGCTTCAAATGCAAGTCCTACAATCTGACAGGATCTTTTCACTACTATTTTGACTAAAACTTTTCCTGTTCTCTCTGTGATCTGTAATACCACAGTTACGGTGTCTTCTTCCTTAGAGACAAATTAATAATCCTTTTCAGGTTGTCTGTTTCCTTCTCTTTTTTCTTCGTTTTCCAAATCTTAGACAAAACAAGCTTACTGTCAGCCTCTCTGTGCCAGCGTATCTGACCTCCCAACTATGTGTGTCATGTTCCTTGTGTCAGAGTATATTAAACCAGAAGCRTCAAAACTCCTTAATCTTGTTTTGTTTTGTATTTGTTCCATACCAGAATGGCTTTGTGCATTGATTCAAATGGAGTGTCATGTTTAGGAAGCATTGGGGTAGGAGGCAGGCTGTAATGTTTTCTAATCCATACTTGCAGTGGTTCTRTGCAATTAAACAGATGCACAGTCAAGTGTTAATTTGGTGTTTTCTGCTCATCTAGGTTTATTTTCTATGTGTTCTTTGTTTCAGCATGGAGGGAGGAGAACTGTTTAGCAGGATCCAGGAGAGAGGAGACCAGGCTTTCACAGAGAGAGGTGAAGAATSAAAGCTGAATATTCAAATTTGCGAGAATGCTTCTTTCTTTCTCTGCTCCCTTGCTTAGTTCTCTTACAGGATTTCTWTCTTTGGTTAAGTTTTGCTTTGTAGTTTTGTTTTCTTTGGTAATTTTCTATCTAACTCTCCTTTCCTTCCTTGTTTGCCATCATGCCTTTCCTACTTGCTGAATAAGCCCCTGCCCCATCCAGCAAGCTGGAAAGTGTTGTGATCCGTTGCCTATTAAACAATTACTTCCAAAGGTTCCTGAAGATGAGGAGTTACCAGAATTGGCAAAGTTTGGGCATAGCGTGGAAGGTTTGGAGGAAAGGTSCCCGTACAAATCTGCTCAGTTGCTTCATTTCTGAACCATCACAGCCTCTGCTATTCTAGTCCCTGGTCTTCTGCCAGGCCACCTCTAATGTTATGAKCACAGCCTTACTGTGCTTTCTTTTCTGGCTGTCCCTCAAGCAGCATCACTGTGCAGAGCTATACTGTGAGGTGACGAATATAATGAGCAAATCACAACTGATGGCACATCTCTTATTCAAGGGGTTTGAAGCACTGCCTGATAGGAAGTGTTATTAGCCACACTATAAACAAGCCTGCYCATCTATAATAAGGACTATGTGCGTTTTTAAGGGCCTACTATGAGTCAATGACAATTGCAATAGAGTAGCCTTGTCATTTTTATTGTCATTGCTATTTATTATTTTTAGAGTAACACAGATGTGCTTGACTGTAGTTCTCCTTGCCCATTCACAACAGATAAGAGCTTATTTCTGCTTGGGGTAAAAATGTTAATGTTTGTAATGGACAGCCTCACAAAATGATTAGAAGTGGAAACATTTATACTTGAGTTTATAAATTATCATGACTGTTTTATAAGTGTGGTACAGTGGCCAGGCTTTTTTTGACTCTGTATTTCTTCCCCTATGATAAGCCCTTTAAATGACATGCAAGACTGTTGTGGGAAAATGTGAATTTTCAGCCACATTCTTTGTTCTCTTAAATACAAGACTCCAGATGGAAAATTGGTGTTGTGATAATTAGTGATTCTACTCTGATAAAAAAAAATAATAAAAGGCTTTTCTGAATTAAATACCATTGTATAATATTCTAAATACTTAATCAGAAATCATTTGGGAGTTTAAAGACAAAAATACACCTTCCTTTAGTTTCTGCRATAAATTAACCCTCTTCCCCTGGAGCCCCCAGATTCACTGACCAGTTATACATTGTCCACAACTTAAGAATACCACTCTTGCAAGGCAGCTCACCAACCATTAGTATTTCCTTCTGGGCTATGTGTTAAATTTTAGAAATATTATTATAAAGGCAGTTTGGGCTTTGCAGAACAGAACAGTTCTTTTGACTGTTTCTCATTAGGAAAAATTTTTTAAGGAAGTGAAGAACAAAGATGAGACCTATCCTAAAATTAAGATTCATAATGTTGCTCTGTTTTTAGAAAATCTGTTAGACTGCCTCTACTCGTTGCCTCTGAACCAAAAGCTGAAAGTTAAACTTCTGTCCTGGACAGCCAAGGACATGTCCTGTTTGGGGGTCCTTTCTCCACAGCCTTGCATGTTGCTTGCTTAGCTACTCTGTTCTTGATGCTTTTTTTGGTGAGCAAATTAAAGCACAAATTTACAAGCTCATAAAAATCAGGAGTCTGAACTGTTCTGTTACTGWGCCTCCTCAGGAGGAGGGCTGAGCAGCCGGGGAACTGGGGGGTATGATTGCTTGCAAAACCAAAACACAGCTGTTAGGACTAATTTTAGGTTTTCTAGGCTTGACGCTAGCCCTGTATTCAGCAAGCTGTTTGTAAGTCATGAGCATTCCCAAGCGTGTCCCTGAGTTACAGTGGGGAATGTTAATGTGACCTTTCTCTAAAATTGTATTTGTAGAGGCCTCTGAAATAATGAGAGACATCGGAACAGCCATCCAGTATCTTCATTCAATGAACATTGCCCATAGAGATGTCAAGGTGAGACCTGAACGCATGTGGGCAGGGAGGAAGGAGTAAAAGGTGGAAAAAATGAACGGGCAGCTGGTTTAAATAGAAATAGGAATGCCATCAGATGGTCGAAGTGTTCCTGTTCCTCTGCCGACGTGAGAAGAGATTTGTTCACTCCTATCTAATCAAAGGTCAAAATATTCATGTGCGCAGTTGCGTATGGAATGTGGAAGAATCTAGGTGGTAATCAGATGATTAATTATGTAAATACTACCAMTTTTTAATTAACACCCAAATAAGCTTACCTGAAGTAAACTGATTCTACAGTCCATGCCAGTTATTAGTTTTCAGGATTATATTTGCCTTAAAAAAGAGGGAGGAGGAAGGGCTTCAGAAATAGAAGAAACTCCATATATAGGAGGAATAATACCAATTCCATGCATCCAGTCCAAGTTAATAGTATCTGTAAATATTCGGAAGAATAGGAAGATAATTATTGTCACATGGATCAAGTGCTAGTATTAGCTGGTGGTTGTCTCCAAATCTTTTTGGGGAGGTTTGAAAGGCTTTGCCATATTAAATATTATCTGTGGTCTGTAAAGTACAGAGCATGAACTAAGACAAGATAGCTGCTCCAAGTCATTTATAGCTTAAAGATTAGGGAGTACGAGATAGAATACAACAAATATAGCAAGTCCTATAATGACAGACCGAAGCACCTGATCGATTCCACGGCTTTGAGTTTGTTATTTTTTTTTTTTATGTATCCTTCCATGTGTTTGGCTGCAGGGAGAATTGACACTGCCAGKTCTCACTGTGGGGTATATAGGAGTTATGGCTTAACAGTTTAGAGACTAAAATCTGTTTAGTTTTGTGGAGCTGTTTGTACCACTGCCCAGCACCAGCATAGAACCTGAAATGCTTAACCCCAATGCCCACTATGCACACTCAGTGGACTAACACTGAAATRGTGCAAACTGCTCGATAGAGCTTCAGTCCCATTCTCTTTCCAGTCTTTCCTCCTCCTTCATGTCCCTGAACACTAGTGTGAAATAGAGCATGGCTTCCTTGTCCCTGAGAAACTGGAAAACAAGTCCAAACAATTGCAGATGCAGGGGATGTCCACTCATCCGTGTCCACATGCACATGAGTTTGTACTCTCTCTGTGCCACTTCTGGTTTTGGAGAGCCTTTACAGAGGAGCGTGGGGCAAGTGTGGAATTAGCTTAGGTTTCAGGAGACAGAGTTGGGGGCGTGCTGGGTGGGACTGTTGGCTGTATTAGTTAATTTTGATGGAGTGCTGTCAGTGGCTCATGGAAGCCTTGGTTGATGATTCCTGTTGTCCTTCAACTCAGTTGAATGCCGTACACAGTGCTGTCAGATCAAGTGGTGTAGATCAGATAGAATAATCCTGATAAATACAGGGAACTAGAGGCCAGATTTGATACCCATTTGACCCGACAGGAGTCTTGTGATTAGAAAATAATGAGTACCACGCTGAAAAGGATCTTGATCCTTGGTCTACTGAGAGGCAACTTCCTGCATGGTACGATAGGGATGTGAGGAAAAGGAGAAACCCGGATGCTGGTGGTGATCCGCACAAGCAGGAATGGCCTTACAGCTCAATAAAAAGACTTCTCTTCATTGCCTTGTTTATCCTTTCTCCTGGTGATCTTTCAGCCTGAAAACTTGCTTTACACATCTAAAGAGAAGGATACTGTACTCAAACTGACAGACTTCGGCTTCGCCAAAGAAACCACGGTACAAAATGCACTACAGACCCCTTGTTACACTCCTTATTATGTGGGTAAGTTATCCAAGACACGTTTCTTCTGTGTCTGAGTCTGTTATCCCTCCCTTGTAGTGGGGCAGCAGGAATGGATTGCAAATCTCCTGTGGAGGTAATACAAAAAGGAGGGACCCTGCAGAATTTTAAATGGAATTCAACCCAACCCAGACTTAGTCTGGTTCCAGTACAGTKAAGTCCTCCTGCTCTCTTCCTTGGTTACAGAGGAAACTGTCTTAATAGTGGATGAGAATGAGAAGCAAGAGAGAGGACGTGTTGCTTCTGATTACTGTGAAGTAATCCTGATGTTTCCTCTGTGGATTACGCAATAAAAGCCATAACTTGAACTCGGCTTTGTAACAGTTGGGTATTTTCTTGCAAAACTTCCCTTAACTAATGCAATAAAAGAGAAGAGAGAGAGCATTCCCCCAACTGTAAAGCTTGTTAAAGCTGGCAAATGGAGGARTTGGCAATAAAAGACCAAAGCGACTTAAACACAGCTGAAATTTTACCTGCATTTTGTCCAAAGACAGAGAACTATGTAGTGACTGCCACATTACTCTGTCCTTTGTGCACTCCAAGAGTATTTCCCTTTTGGTCTTTGAGTTAAGTCATTCACCCTATGATATGACCAACGCTGTCAGCCCTTGGCATTTACTTTACTTTACTTTTTTTTTTATGATAGAATTAGTGATCAAATTTTAAGGAATTTATTCCTATATATTTTTATGCCTTTGTATTCCTATATAAACAGGCTGACATTTCCCTTCTCAACACATTTTTGTAAACCAGCATGATTGCTTGTACGCTTAAAGAATCATTTTCCTTACAAAGTCAACTCACTGCCAGTTCACCTGCCTCAAGGGAAAAAAAGCAAAAACAACCCCCCCCCCCCAAATCCCTTCTAAATGCATCTCTGTGTAATTTTTTTACTTAGTAAAGAATAAAGTGCTCTAGAGGGACTAACTGTAGTTGCTGGAGCCAAACATACTCCACCTAGGTACTGTTCAAAATTTTTTCCCAGCTCTAGTAGGCCCTTTCTGTTCTGATTTCTGGAACATATGCTCCTATCACRTTTAGTGCTGTGTCTCCCTGTACTCATTTAGCTGTAGCTCCTTCTGCTTTTTTATAGTCTTAGTAGTCTCTTGAGCAGAGAGATGCTAAGGTAAAGACTTGGGCATTTTGCCAGCTCCATTCCTCATCTTTAAAGCTACATAGTTGTGCTTAGGAACTTGTCATAGAAAAATACTACCCAGTTCCAGCAGTCAGCTGTATTTTTTAATGCTTTCACTATCTGTTGTTTTAGTATCTGCTTCTTACAATGTGATGGAGATGAAAGGCAATATCTAGTACTTTTAACTATTTAACTTCTTAACTGTGTTTTAATCTCTTCCTCAGCCCCAGAAGTCCTTGGTCCTGAGAAGTATGATAAATCATGTGACATGTGGTCTTTGGGGGTCATCACATATATTCTGTAAGTATTTGAAAAGAGGCCAGATGAACAAAAAAAGGAAAAATCTTCTATGCCTCCTTTCATTGCTGTAATAGTAACTCTTTTATGAAATTTACACTTACAATGAATTAGTCAGTAGTCGTGCAATATGTAGAAAAATATAAACTCGTATGGGACTTCCTATGAAAGGACTTTCCTACTTAAAACATTTTTTTTGGTACACTTCTCTTTCAGCCTGTGTGGATTTCCTCCGTTCTACTCGAACACTGGACAAGCCATATCTCCAGGAATGAAAAGAAGAATTCGGATGGGGCAATATGGATTTCCCAATCCAGAATGGGCTGAAGTGTCAGAAGAAGGTACTGARTACTCAGTGTCTGWGATGAGTTTTTGCACAGTGTGCTGYRATGAAGAAGACTTACATAAGAATGTTTCCAAAAACCTGTGTTATTTTTTTGTTTCCTTTTTTGAAATTTAAATGAATTTTTTTGTAAGGTGATACAGAGATGGACTCAGAACTCAAATATTAGGTAACCTAACTGCTACGGGAGGTAAATGACTACTGAAAACCTTCTTTCAAATTGCATCTAGTGCTAGTGAAAGTCCCAAATTAAGCCCTCTGCAAACAAAAGTCTTTAATCCCCAGAAAGGAGGCTGCCAGGGCAGCTACAATGCAAGCTGAGTCAGAAGAAAGGCAACTGTCTTCAGAACTCACTCAGTCTCTGCCCTCCTTGGTGATACAGCTTGTAAGGGGGTGGCAACTGTTCGTGCTGTTTCTGTGATGTGGAAACTTGCCAGCCAGCACTTAGATCAAGGTCAACAACTTATCAATTTATTTTGTGCAAGTCACTGACAAAAACTGCTGCTGCTCAGCTGTGACCTGGATGTATTCRAACTAGTGTCCTGAAAGTGGAGGCTTCTGTTGCCCTCTTATTCTGATATTGCTAGAAATGTGTTGACACCTCGTTACTGTCTGTTGTTGAGCAACAAGTTATCAGTGCGTAATGCTGTGATCGGTGGCATTGTAGCCCCTCACTGTATCTCATAGCTGGGTGTACAGTACACACTACTGCACTTCAAGAGGRAAAATGTCGTATTAAGAAGTTTCTGGCTTAATATTCTGTCTGTTTTGGGTCTTGTCCACATTACAGCTGTTATTAAAATGCTAGAGGAGCATTCACTTGGAAAATCTTTAGGGTTCCTTTTTATTTGCCTACGTGAAGATAGATGCTCTCTGCCTTTGAACCCGTTTAGGTTAGCTAGCTGTGCRCACTGTTCTAGGCTGACTGGACAGCTTCTGTAGTCAGGCTCTTTTTGTCTTCCCTTGTTTTGTTCCRTCCTGGTTTTCTTTTTAACCCCCCCCCCAATCATTTCTTCATTGTCTCATCTTTGGAGACTTCCACTAAATTCCCCAGCAACGTCCTGTAATCATGCTGAAGGGTTCTGGCCTTGGTTTCCTTCTGTTTCCTCATACTTYTTAGATTCTGGATAATCTCTGCTCTAAGCCTCCTTTACAACTGATCTCATCAAACTAAAGCCTCGACCTTTACCTCTGACAGCTCCTTACAAACCTGTAGTCATCTAACATTCAGTGTTGCTAAAACAGAGCTCTTATTCAGAAGTTTCTCTAGGTCCCCCCAAGCAAGTTATGCTCAAGTCTTTCAGAATAACACCCCTTAGATACAGTGTTCCCTGTCCATCCACATAGAAACTCTTGTCCAAACTCTCATCTCGTATCTCAGTTACTTAGTACTTTTTTCTTTGGCTTTGGCAGATATATGTTCACAGCTGCTGCAAAGACTGTTTAATGCAATCCATTTCTTGGACTTTGTCATCCTTTTAGTGGCCTCTCTGTTGTCAAAGAGAAGTTTCTTGTCCTTGTTTGCAAGGCCTGTGCCAGTTTTTGTCTTCTGTCATTTCTCAAAACATCAGCTCATTCATTCATTCAGCYCATAATGTCAGGCTTGTTGCTATCATTTGGACAGGCGGCTTTCTGTTGCTATGTTTCTCTTCCTYTCAAGTTTTTGCTTTCAGAGCAGTGGTCTTGTGATGTAGGCAGCATAGACAGAATCCCTAATCCTTTGTCTTTCCTTCCTACCTCTTTCCTTTTGGAYGTTTTCATGTTCTGCCTCTTTAATAACCTCCCACGCTGTACATGGCTTCTTAACATGGGAACAGCAATAGGTAGGTGTTTTGAGTTCTGCAAAATTATCTTTCTTCATTCAGCAGGTCTTTGTGTTCTCAAGGTTATTTGGGAACGTAGTAGTAGACTACAACATGCCATGTTGGTCCTGTTTTTCAGCCAAGCAGCTGATTCGCCATTTACTGAAGACTGACCCAACAGAGAGGATGACAATCTCTCAGTTTATGAATCACCCTTGGATTAACGTGAGTTTCGTACATTTTTTTTTTTAACAAGGGAGCAATATATTCTTACATACAGAACTTAGTGTAGCTGCACATAGCACAGCAGATTTCTGTTAATTTCTGATTTCTGTTAATAACATAATTAACTAACTATGCCCTCAACAAAGGGATGTGTCTGCAAAATCAAAATTCTTCCTGGTGTTTCCAGAGGGGACACAAAGAGAAACACCCACAATATCATCCTTGCAAGCAGAAGCCAAATATAACTGTACCTTCTCTGAGCAGGCAGTCACTGTTGACTGCAGCACAAACACGTGTTACTCCCTTTAGAAAAGTAAAAATAAACTATGCTTACTTCAYCAATGTAGGATTTAGAGAGAGCGCTATTATTAGTGGTCTCAGGCACCAGTGTGCATAGCTGTGCTGTGTGAATTCAGAGTCTCGTGCTTAGCAGGTATTCTCAACCTTGGCAGAGTTCAGAAGCGCCTGTGGAAGCAGCAAGGGTTTCAGCTTAGTGCCCTGTGAGAGATTGCCGGATAAGGTTGTCCAGAGTGTATGGTCCCAGTTCAAGTTTCATTCTATGATTTGGTTTAGTTTTCTTTTCCTTACATACTGTCTTTGGAAAAAAAAAAAAAAAAAAAAAGAACATTTACTAATTCTAACAGGAGACAAGATTCCCAGGTGTTGTCAGGGTCAGTTGAGTGCAGGAAGTTTCAGGGTATCATCTCTGCTCTGCAGATATCACTCAGAATAATAGCTTGTTTCTCACATACTTCTCACATTTATGTCTAAAAGGAGGCCAATCTTGTTTCTCACTACCCAAATAAACATCAGCCAGGAACAAAATCACTTGTACTGCAGAATGCCCTTTTCTCCTATAGTGCTTTCTCTGTGCTGATCCTCAGAGGAAGGAGCAAAAACAGGGACATAACTAACAGTCAGCATTTCTCTAATGTCTGTTACTTGAGCACCTCACAACTCTCAGAAACGCACTGAAATGTAGCTGTGTARCATCCTGGTAAAGCAGATACCTATCTCCATCTAGAATTGYGGAAGCTGAAAATGTAAGTTCACAGAGAATCTCTAAAATTGGAACAGAACCTGGGCAATTTCTCCAACTATTTTAAAACAAATAAAACTGTAATCACTGATTAGAGTACATACCTACAGCATAACTGTTTGAAGACCAAGAAGGTGTTTCGGGAATTGGCAGGCGATGAATTTTACAGAACAGGTGCCTAACAGCTAAGGGAGCTACCACTTACAGCCATGCTTCTTGCTTGAAAGATATATAGAAGCAGTTAATAAGGAGGAGATCAGAGACAATGTCTATGGACCGTGCTGCACCGAAGAGCCAAGCTAGCATACTGTAACTGGAAGAAAGCTCTAGGAGTGGCAGATTGGCATTTTTTCCTTTTGGACGTACTATTCTCGTGAGGCATTGGCGGGGAGGGGAAGGGAAAAAACAGTATGGTAAATGTTTGAGTTCTTCCTTTTCTTTTCGCAAAGCCGTAAGTGAGATGGTAAATGGGGAGATGCTGCCCACAAGCAGCAGAGGACGTTCTTTGAGTTTCTCCTCCCTTTGTTTTCGTTTTCTTTTTCTTTTCTTTTTTTTTTTTTTTTTTTTTTTGATTGGGTGGATGGCAAAAGTACAGTGGCATATGCAAAATTTTTCCTTTGAGGTGAAGCACATAATCCTCTGATCAACTTGGAAGTAAGATTAATTCAAGAAGGAGTAGCTGACAGCAAGCAGGAGGGCACCTTAAATGCTTGCTCAGGGACACTACAAAAGCCTCTTCCCACCTATACTTTTCCAGAGGACACAGGAGCCATAGTTTCTGCTTCTCCTGTAACCACTGCAGAACTTGATACAGTACAGTGGTACTTTGAGTTCGGTGGAATATGAGCACTGCTTCAAATGCAATGCTTAATTTACAGTGGCGTATACAGGTATCTCCTTAGACTTTGTTCACATGCAGCTGCCTCTGGTGTGGAATACCACCACACAAGACAGCAAATTTGGATAGAAAGCATAAGGAGGATAGAATATCCAAGTGAAATTATGGTTTGAGTTATGGGAATTATGGGAAGAAATATCATTATTCTTGCTGAATTCAGCTAAGGAGCTGTCCTTTGGCCTTTAGAAATCATACCTCATTCTAATTAAAAATGTCTACAGGTCCTCGTGATAGGTGAGCATAGATCTCAATTTTATGTCTTAGGTGGAAGAGCACCTCAAGCAATGCGTTGTCTTCTGAACTGTGCCAGGATACTGAATCCTTATTCTGAATAATAGTGTAATTTCTCCTTTTTGGCACATTTATGTTCTCATGAAATGGTAATTTCAGATAATGTGTGTGTGTGTAGAATATTTCTCCTAGTAAAAATGCTGGAAGAAAAAAGGTCAAATTAACAGTTTTTAAATGATGATTAATGAGTAATGAAATGATGGTTAAAAATACAAAATGGACATAAAAATATATACACCATGGAGTTATTGGTTGGACTGGAAGGGAGCAGAGTAAAGGAACTCAGCGCTTCCTCCTTTTGTTCTTTACACACGTTTTTATTGTATGGGGTCTGTAGTCCTTTTCTGCCTCATACAGGATAGCTCTATGTATTAGCTGGTGGGGGTGCTCGAAAGCATGAGTAATGGAGGCCAGTGAAGGACTTCAGGTAAGTTTTATGCCCACCATGTACCTGGAAGAGTAAGCAGTCACTTCCTAAGGGTGTTTTTGCAGAACATTTCTTTTCATGTTTTATCCTCTTCCCCAGAGATCCATGGCAGTGCCACCAACTCCTCTTCATACTGCGCGGGTGTTGCAAGAGGATAAAGACCACTGGGATGAGGTTAAGGTGAGTCAGTCATACTTCAGGTTTCCTGGGGTCAAATCTGATGAGACAGTAGAAGGGCTTTCTCTGTGGATACTTATTTCCCTTGGAGATTTTGGCTATTTTAAGTGGAAACATGTTAACCAAAGGAAGCTTCAGACCTGGTTAGGACAGCAGTGTGTATAACAACTACCTAGAGGAAGAATGCTATCTGAGCCTCTTTTGGCAGCCTTACAGCCATGCAGAATATCAATAAATAAAATAGTTACAATTAAAGGTATTAATGATGCTATCTGATGAACCACTGTGTGTAACCACGTAAGAGAAGGGACAGTGCAAGGGAGTTTGGAGACTGTCATGCTGAAGTGAAGGATAAAATGAAAATGTAGGGGGACAGAGTGGGAGGATTAGGCTGCATTCAGCTTTTTAATCTGTTCTTGTATTGTAAAAGAACATAAAACAACCTTAGCCTTGTCTTGCTCTGACAGTCGCGGGGGGGGGAGGAAAGGAAAAATGTATCTTTCCTTTAATCTAGCCAGGTGCTTCACCTACTGTTTGTACTGATGACAGTGGAATGCTTCCTGCAAAGTGAAAGTACAGAGTAGACTAAAAGTCATTTGCAAACCTATACTCTTTCCTGTTGGCCTTTATCAGATTGACATGTTTTTTGTAACTAATTTTGAATTTTCTGCACTTTGTATGTTGATATTTGCAACTTTACTGTAATGTATTCTACTGAGACACTGATTTCATTTTAAATTGCTGATGTATAGTGTCAACTGTTAAACTATGTTATTAAAAAAAAAAAAAAAAAAAAAAAGGACCTGGACAACATTTGCTTCTCAAGTCAAAGGGGTCATAAAAATATTTTCACTTAGTCTTCTTCATTTCAACATTTTTGAGAACCTTTTATGTTTTTGCTTTGTATAGGTTCCAAAGATACTCCCTTGGCCACTGGCATTCCAATAGTATTTTAATCTTTATTTCCTTCTGTGGACTAATCTTTCAGAATATCTAAATTCTTAGACATTCACTTAAGCAGATTTTTGCTCCTAACCTTACTAAATGTTTAAGATTTGCCTGCACTTGATTTTTAATTCAAAATAAGGAGGAGTGCAAGAGCATACTTTTAAATAACTGTGTAGACTCTTTATTCTAGTTCCTGCTAACCTACTTTGGTAACAGAACAAGGGAAGCTGCACTCTGACTGCTGTAAGAGGCCCAGATTCAGTAGCAGCCAGGAAGAAATGCCGGGCACAGGGACACGGTGGAATTTAGGCCAGCTGAGTGTGGTCCTGGCTGCTCACATGCGATGCACTTTGTGAATAGCCTTTCCTGAATGAGTCCGTGAGTAGAACGAAGCCTTTAGTCATAGTCCAGTGCAAGAGAAAGGGCTCAGCTATTTCTGGTCGTAGCCTAACAGAGGGTTGCATTCTGAACGTTCATCTCTTGGCGGTAACACGGAGTGGCTGTGTTGTCTATGCCTCGGGGTTTTCAATAAATTGCTTTCTTGGTTTCAGGAGGAGATGACCAGCGCTTTGGCTACCATGAGGGTGGACTATGATCAGGTGAAAATTAAAGACTTGAAAACATCCAACAACCGCCTCCTGAACAAACGCCGGAAGAAGCAAAAGCAGGCAGGCACCTCTTCTGCAGCCCCAGGGTGCAATAACCAGTGAGAAGAGAAGCCAAGGACCTGTGGGTGGAGGGTAAAAGCTAAAAGGAGCGATTTACAATGATTATGATCAGTTCAGTCCGTACAACAAAGGCCATGGCACTGAGACAGTGAAGAAGCTATCCTGCAAAAAGGGGGCAGTGTGAAAAATTACGTTTTTATGACTCGAATCAGGGCTTTGCTTTAAAGGCTAATTTATATGACATGATTCTGTTGCGTATTGCTAGGGAAGATACAACAATATCAGAAATGTTTGTGTTTTGGCTTTAACTGTATTGAAGGAAAGGAACAAAGAGGAGGCAGCCTGAGTTTATTAGTGCACTGAGGCTTTAACAGCCATCTACAAAAGTGACTTCTGCAGCCATTTTAAGCTTGGGAGTGGAAAAATGCCAGGTGTTCTGCTAGAAGGGTCTTAGGAGTTCAGACATGAGCATTGGGTAAGGAGGAAGGAAATGTCACTGCTCTTTACAAAAATAGCACAGGTGCAGCTCTACTTTGGATGTATGTGATTAGCATTTCATGCTAGAATTGGTAAGAATAGTCAATAGTTCCAAACTTACCTCCTGTAGTTACAGAATATGACCTAAACAGTGAACAACAGTTATTGCTGCTGTATGGAAAAAATCCATGCGTTTGCATTTTCATAAAGTCTTCATGTGGTCTTATGTGAAGAGCTGATTGGTCACAGTTTCTCATTTAAGAACTTGTTCATTTTATAAACTGTAACCATGATGTTATATCTGTGCCACTGTCAGATCCCTCCCTTGTAACATTTTTAATTTAAACAGTACTTTTTATATAAAGAGTTTTAATTAGGATTTAATTAGTCAGAAGTACCCTGCAGAGAATGTTGCTGTTCATCTTGGATCCACAGCCTTTAGGGCATGCAACTGGACATGCAGTTGTATACTGGAGACTGTTCTTGAAGAGACTTCTGAAGTTCGAGAAGAAATGGCAAGTGTGTGTCCTGTGAATGGGCCCCGCTGTCTGGCAGAATCCCTTCTGGTGATTACCTCCAGATCCTATGCCTGAGGAGTGCTACTCGTAGAAGTTTTGGAGGGCTGGGGTGTTTTGTTTCTTGGAGGGCAGCAAGAGGAGGGTTACTAATTTATTTGCAGTGTTGTGACTGTGCTTCTGAATCTGAAAAATTCTGCCATCTAAGGGGAGGTTGCCTACAACGATATCATTTTTTGCTCTTCAAATCTAAACATCTGTTTTACAGTATCCTGGCCATGGTTTGCTATCTTGTTTTACCTCTATGATCAAAATATTTCCTCTTGCTATGCATTTTGTTTTGTTTTTGTTAACTGAGATGAAGCAAATATTTGTGAAAGTATTATGAGAGTCTGGGATGAAAGTTAAGTGCTTCCAGTGATGCAGATAAAAGCTTCTTTGTGGTAGGCACACCGAGTACTTCATGGGTTAACAGGTTCAGAAGAATGTTAAAAAGAAAAACAAGGCTCCAGAAAGGATCCAGATCTTCTAATCTGACTGGAGACTCTGAAAGCCACATTGAGCTTGTTACTTCCACCAAAGATCTGTTTGAGGCTTTGGACCTTGTCTGGTCCCATCTTTCAGCCTTTTCTGGTCTCCTGTTTGGACCTTGTCTTACCCCATCTTCAAAGCACTGGACGAGACCTCCATTCTTCTTTGTAAATAGTCCTAGGATTTTGTAAACCGATTTTAATAAATCATGTTCCAGCATTCCTTCTTCCTGTCATCCCTGTTGAGGTTGAGATGTTGCAGAGTTGTATTGCTTTGCAAGGTACAACTGTGTTTAAGGTGAGGGGGAAGAGAAGAAGGAAAGTTTTTAATGATGTTTACACTCAAAGGCTGCCCAACTTTGACTTTTTTTTAAAAAAGTTCTCAAGGGTTTGTTTATAGATCTCAATCTCTGCAAGGATGAACATGAAATATTTTTAAAATTTATCTAGATACTGCCAGAGCGACGCACAGGGGCTCAGCACCAGCGTGTTCCTGCCCCCGTAGGGTAGGACATTCCCGTCGCATTAAATCCAGACTAACGGTTTTGCGTTCCGTCCTGCAGCGACCGCGTCGGCGAACGCTGCGGAGCGCCGCGGGAAGCCGAGGAAGGCAGGGCCCGGAAGAGCGCGCAGCGCTGCTCGGAGCACGGCCAGGAGCAGGGCCTCGTGCTGCGCCGCCAGGAGAAAGGCCGCCGTCCTGCTGCGGCGTGTGTGTGTGTACATATATA
>NW_028186474.1:439364-477121 GCF_003343005.1 Rhea americana | reverse complement strand
ACCTTGCAGGGCGTGATGGTGAGCGGCACCCGGTGGGTGCTGGCCGCGCCACAGGTTGGCAAGAGATGCRGCTTTCCGAGGTGCCCGCCGTCACGCGGGCTGTGGAGAGCGCTGGCGTGTTCATCATGGTGTTTGGCTGTCGCCTCTTCCCCCAGCCATTGCAGATCTCCCACGCAGTATGGTAGTTGCCTTAGACACTGCTGCTCGGAGCCCAAATTTATGGCCTGCCCTTAAAAAGGGTAAGACTATTATAAAACGGATTATTCACTTGCATATTCAGCAGCCGTATAGTGATAAAGAGCTGGGAAGGGCGAGACAAAATGAATGGYCAATAGAGAAGGCTTCGACAAAGTGTGGATTCGAAGGTCTGTTTACTTCCATAGGAGAAGCAGCAGAAGGGCTCTGCGCCGTTCCCCAGCCCTTTTCCCGACTGCCACATATGGGCTGCTGCCTTCCCCCACACGCCTTGGCGGCGCTCGCTCGCTCGCGTGCTCTTTCCCTCCCGCACACGCGCAAACGGGGGTAGCCTTTCACCCTCGCGCCGCTCCTTGACTCGTCCCCGGGGCCGCGCGCTGCGTACGAGGAGCTTCCGCGCCGCGGAGCCAGGCAGACCTGGCGCCAGTGGYGCGCTCTTGGCCCGCTTTCGCCCGCTGCGTTCCGCCAGACCCCGGCGTGCCGGCTTGGGAGTGCTTCTCTCCGACCRCTCCGCTGCCTGGGGTCTGGAGGCCCAGTTACGAAGCAGCTTCCGACTCGCCTGGCGCGAGCCGTAACGAGAGCGCTACGGACTCCGTCTGATCTACTTTCTTGTCCTCTTTTCCGTTCAGACTTTATTCAGCCCGTGTTTAGACAAAGGCGCCTTTGAGAAGAGCTGCAGTGAGCAGGAGGGAACTGAAGCCTTTACRTATTTGCATGTAATCATAAGTATATGCCAGGCTTTAAACCGGCGTTAACGATAGGGAGCAGGGGTTAATCTATGCTCAACTGCTTGCAGAGAGCCTAAGTAGAAGGAGAAAGAGGAAGCAAACTTTGCAGCAAAAGCATACTTGTAAAAGGCAAAAATATTGTTAAAAAGTTATTGCAAGCTGACAAGCAATATGAGATGCATTTTACTTTAGGTAGGTACTTAAAMACATCTCATCTCTGGAAAACTCTGGTTAGAGCAATCCTAGCTTAAAAAAAAAATTGCTGGAGAAACATTTCCTTGAAAGCTGTGTACCGGCTAGGAAAGCTCTTTGAGTACTAACTGCRGTTTGAAAATAGGAATTTTCTTCAGGCTGAGAGGTTAGAAGAAGTTAATGGGGCAAAGGGAGTAGAAAATGGAAATAGTATGTCATACTGAAAAATAAGATAGGAAATGTCTGCTCTTGTATTACACTGCAATTGATTTTTTTGCTGCAGGTACTGGCTCTGTACTGACCTAGCAGGGTAGAGTCAGCTTTTTATTAGAGCCTTATTTACCGCTGGAAGAGGAAGATGTTCTGCGCCCTAGAGAAACGTGGAAGCTCAGCAAGATCAGCCCTGTGACTATAGGCGAATCCGTGTCTTGATAAATCCGTAAGCAATGCCKAGTATTAACGTTTCTCCGGAAGATCCAACCTCGCGCGTGCAGGAGGTGCCACGATCTCAGAGGTCTGCTSTGACCACGCAACGGCGCAGAGGCAGYGGCGCCGGCRGGTTTCYCCGGAGCACGTGGCAGCGCAGGGGGAAGCAGTCGTTGAAGCGTAGTGCAGCAGTTTTAGCTTCCAGGAGCAGAAAGAGCCAAAATGCAGCTTTCAAACAGTTGGAGGTGACATGAAGGACCAGACTATTTTGTCTGAGGAGGAGTGGTACTTAAAGGTAGTGTAAAAGGATCTTGACCTTGCATCAGTTCAGCTTCTAAACCCAATGATAACCATACTGCATGGGGCTACAGGGTCCAAATTACCTGTAAAGTCTCTGCTGCTTGGGCAGCATAGAGTTTTCTACTCTTAGCATCTAAAATATACTTGGTTCATGGCTGCAAACCCTTTAGTGTTCTTGATGCTGGGGCTGCACTGAAGTGAAATAATTCAAAAGAGGAGGAGGCCCACCATTTTCTTCCACTTTAAGCTTCTAAAATTATTTTTGTTGAGTTTTACTGCATTCAAATTAGTTACAGGTATTGCCAGTGTGGCAACTGCTTCTTATCACCCCCTTTTTCTTCATTAACAAGGAGTATAAGAGCTTTTTTCTTTTTTAAGAGGGGGATGGAAGGAGCTTTTTTGGGGGGAGGGGCTTAGGAGTTTTATTCCGATTTTTGAAATTAAATAGCATTGCTAAATTAAATAACAATTTTGCCTAATATTCTTCTGAAACTTCCAGGCTAATCCRTTTGGGAAACTTGGAAGAATGTTCTCAAGAGACATTTCTTACTGCTTAGCTACTGAAACACCTGCTAAAGCCGAGCTCTTTAAAAAACTGAAAATTATTTAAATGTGAAAAAGAGTGGGTTGATCTGGAAAAGAAACTTCTCAAAAGACTAAAATTAGAATGGAATGTGTTAGAAGAGAAATACTGCTGGGGGAGGAGGATTCAGGTTGTTAAAATAAAAATGCTACTGCTTCGGTAATGATTAAGGAAATTCTGGTCAGGGTAATAGCTGCTGCTTCAACCCAGAGCATTTTTCTGAATTCAGAAAAAAATAAGTTTCCCTAAAGATGGATATACAACTAATACTTCTTTTTTTTTTTTTTTTTTTTTTTTTGCTGGGGTAATCTAAAGTAATGCTGAGTTTGATATTTATAAATGAGACTTTTGAATAAATGCTGTTAGTATACCAAATAAATGGCTCTTTTGTAGGAGCAGCTGACAACTGAACAAATGTATTTTGCTGATTAAGTTCTGCTCTCTCATAGTTGTCTGAATGATCTCCCCTTTTGCTTGCGAAAAGGAGACACCTGAAAAGGTGAAGCTAACTTTGTTTTGCTTTCAGAGATTTTGCATTTCTGTCTTGCAGCTCATCACTGTGTATGACTTTTGTCTTGCGTAAAACCCGAAATAGTTGTCTCCAGGCTAACATGCTCCATGATGCAAACTCCTCTTCTGTTTTGGCTCAGTTGCAGTTTTACTACCTCTTCTCTCTCTTCTGAACCTCTTGTAGCAGTTTAAAGTGTTGGAAGATCTTCAAGGAATCCCACTACCTGGCAGGAAACAAGAATCCACATTGTATGTAATATGGTAAGGAGGAGAAACACAAGCAGTGGGGAACAGTAGGAAAAATGTCCCTGTGCTATGCAAAACTGTAATTCTGCTACAACATGACTCTCGCACCGTTAGAGGCAATGGAAAAACACCTCACAGGGAAATGAGCCTGGCTAGAACATAGCATTTTTTCTGCCCATTTGAGAACGGGTGCTGAGTGTACTCTTAAGCACTTACAAGTGCCTCCTTTGGAGGTAACCCAGCAGTTTGCTGGTCCTCAGAGTCGTGGGAGTCCCGTTCGCGATGGTGTGGCGCACAGCCCTGCTGTGCTCCTGTGCCACGGAGAATTCCTTCAGAGGTTGGAGTGCCTTCTCCAGCTGTGGGTGGAAGTGGTGCCACCAGCCCTTCCAGCTCCTGCGTGGGATAGTCTAAACTNGCGATGGTGTGGCGCGCAGCCCTGCTGTGCTCCCGTGCCACGGAGAATTCCTTCAGAGGTTGGAGTGCCTTCTCCAGCTGTGGGTGGAAGTGGTGCCACCAGCCCTTCCAGCTCCTGCATGGGATAGTCTAAACTTGGGGGGGAGGGGTTAAGCTTTATTCAGAATAAACATGTGTTTCATTTTCTTAGGAAAATCTCGTATTTTAAAATCCCTTTTCCTGTGGGATTGTAACTTTTTTCAGTCAGCTCTTTCAATTACCATTCTAGGGTCATAAAATTGTTATTCCAAAAATTGCTTGATGTTGCTCGTGCATTTTCCCATTGATGAGTTGCCACTTACAGAAGAAATRCTTTTATTTTCCTCTTCTAGCTTTTAAGTCTATGTGTAGAATACTTCATTTTACGACAAAGAATAAAATGAGATGGACTAATGGTCTGCCTTTTAACTCCTATGATTTCCTTTTCCTTCTTCATTTTGTCACTCTGTTATATTTTACGCTGCTTGGGATTCATGGGTACTTTTTGTGGAATTACTTGACTGCAGTATTTCACTTTTTTCTCTAAACATAAAAAAAAATCCTGTAGAAGCTTTTTGCTCTAGAATATGTTAAATCTGAGGAGTAGGAAGGAATTGAATTTCCTGATTTAAAGTGACTCAGCGAGGTCTACCTCCTTATTACATAAGAGATTGTCTGCATCCAGCTGTAACCCAGGCTGGCACTAGATTGAGCCATCAAATGTTTTTTAGATGAATTTGTCATTCTTGCACAAAGTCATTTTCTAATCTACTTTTTGAAGAATGATGGATAATAATCATTAACTCTAGAAGAACCCAACTGTCGTAAGGCATCTAGTACTATCACTACAGACCTCCTCCATGTCAGGTTATCACAATTATATGCTTGGTTGACAGGAATCTTGTGATAATAAGAGATTCCTTTAGTTTGTTAATATTGTTTGCTTTCAAAGCTTAGGTACAGTCATCTTCCTCCAACCTTCTTTCCATTCTTCCAATTTGACATAGTGTTGCTTTTTTTCTATATGAAATCTAAGTAGTTCTGTACTGAGCAAACTCATTTTATAGCATTTTTTTAAGGTTGGAACTTTTTTGTGTAGTACTCCTGAAATCATGCATTTCCCTTTGAGGTAGGTTTTGTTCTCAACGTCAGAAAACTGTTTCCACTGAAGACTTAGAAAGGAAGTTGATGTTTGTACCATGTATGATTAAATATGTTAAACTAATAATATGGAAGAATCTAATTAGTCTTACCCAGGCAACTGAAAACCTTGAGCTTGCTTGATTAGAATTAACTACTCCATGTCTGAAAGGAGAAATTTAATTTAAATTTCTATTAATCAAAAATAGCATTCTGCCAACATGTTTTTTTTTAACAGCACACTAGTCTTCTGGATTTGCATGTCAAAGATTTCTGTGTCAAGACTGATTTTATGGGCTTACATCTTTAAGGCTACATGTCCTAAAATACATGAACGTTTTTCAAGGATAGTGGCTCAAATACTTTCAATTTAGAAGTACAAATTGAAAATATATATGCATGTATAGAAATATATTCTGGTGTGAAAAATTCTATACTGAAACCTTACTGCTTGTAAATGTTGCGTTGTTTCATGTCTTTCTATTATTTCTTTCCCTCCAGCCACTGACCATTGCGCAGCCCAAGAAGGGGAGGAGAGGAGCACTGGGGAAGAGATTTTGCTCTATCTGCCTTATTCTACACGTGCAAGTGAGGCAGGGCAAAGCAGCTAAAGGGACACAGAGAGAGTTGTCTATCTGTGCGTGTTGCTTAGTACCTGTACATCTGCTCTGTAGAAGATTAAAGTTTTGCAGGGAGCTGCCTGGCCAATAGTGCCCCATCATCCTTTCCGTGCGAGCTGCCCCAGTGCCAGCAGGYGCGTGTTGGAGGAGAGAAGGTGGTAGCACGGGATGAAACGCTGCCCTGTGACATTGATGGTGAGTAGGAGCGAGCAGTATGTGTGCTGCAAGGCTGGACCGATCATACTCGTGGCATCTGGGTGCAAGAACTTGCTCCTCCAGCCAGGCTTACTGAGACAGCCCTCCCCACACACGCCCTGCAGAGCCCGAGGCAGGTGAGCAGGAAAAAACCATCTTCGATAGAGCCGTGCTGCTGTCCCAGTATATGGTGGGAGCACGCTGAGCTGGCTGGCAGGAACAACAAAGGGAAGCAGTCGAGGAATGGCCAAACATTGAATTAAATGTCCTGCTGGACGGTAGGTTCGGTGAGCTCGGGGGCTGAACGTTAGCTGTCTTCGGCAGAGAACTCCATAGATCCTCTTTGAAAAGGGATCAGAGAGRAATGTGTTCTGTGTGTTCGTGTGTGTGTTAATGTGTTCATAGTATACTGAATGTTATTCAGCGTGCTTTCTGTRTGCATTATGTGATGATTTTATCAAGAAACCAAGCAGTATTCTTTCCTGTAAGTTGACAGGGAATTATTAAGCACCTTAGGGTGTTTCACGTGAGAATCCTAAAGTTTAACCCCATGTAATGTTTTCAGACAAGGCGAGAAAAGATTAAGGTGTGCCTGTGAGTCAGGAAAGAGGATGAAGCATGGGCTGCACGGAGCCTTGGTTCCTCTGTGTCCGTTTCTGCACCAGTGTCAGACCTAGCAGCGGCAGAGCAGCAAGGGAGAGTAGAACCCAGATTTCCGTRATGGCAGAAATTAGACCTTGAATTCCTTTCATTCCTCCATTGGAGGGCAAGCGGAGGCTTCAGCAATTTGTTCCTCATTCAGTCCTTCCTCCTCTGTTTTTATTCTTGTCACTACGCGTAGGCCCACTCTGCCAGCTATAAAATTTATAAAGAGAGACTAGGACGTTGCAGACCATATCTGTGATAAATGAGCAGCCCAAGCTGTGCAGACACAGTGAGCTCCAAAACCKGAGCGTACGCTGCGTTCCAGCACCGTGTGTATGAGGGAGTTTTGACCTTACGTGGCTGGGGGCCAGAGCCTGTGTCCAGCACCAGAACTCTGTCTGGGGCTTCTCCTAGTCATTGTTTTATTTATTTATTTTATAGGAAAGGTGCAGCCCTGTAAAGATTCCTTTGCTCTTCTTTTTAGCCTCTCTGTATGTGCCGTTGCACTGTTTCCCTGGMCAGTTATCTTGGCAGGGTGCTTGGGCATGAGCATCTTCTGACGCCGGGGTGTAATCAGAGGCAGACCTGGGCAGCAGCTATTGACAGAGGAGATAATGTCCTTTTGAATGTCCCCAATTAGGATAATTCTGGTTTTTTAGCTGTTCATTCATTAGCAGAGAAGTAAATAGCGCAGACAGAAGGTTGTGAGGCAGTGTTTATTCACTTGTTTTCTAGCCTTCTCTCTGGATTAATGAAGTGACTCATAGGCAGTAATAACATGTTGGGGGTGGGGGCAGAGATCAAACCAAAACTGTAGGTGGGATGTGTGAGGCCAAATCTTTTTGTCAGGACACCTAAAACTCACCATACCTACATACATGTCTTGATCCTTTTTATTACATGTAGAGGATGGATCTGCTGTGAAGGTAGCCAAAACCCCCAAGGCAAAAGGATCCAGTGACATCTAGTAAGTGCAAGTTGCTTTCGATCCGTGTGCAAGAAAAGGATAGCTGGTGAGAGTGTGGGACTGTGCAATTGCTTCTGAATGGCTCTGTGAAAAATTACTCAGAAGTGTTTTCCTCCCTTCCCTCTTCCCTTGACAAAGAGGAGGAAAGTGCCTCARCTGGGTGAGTGCTGCCTGTTGTCTCTCTGCCTCTGTGCACCTCCAAACATGTTCTCCGTGAGTTCTCTAAAATGCCTGTGTCATACCCGTGCTCAAACCCTTGCCAGTCCTACAAAATGCTCCAGGTAGAATAGCGAGGTATTTGAGTCCTTACTGACCTTTGAGAATCTGGAGCTGGAAGACTTGGAAAGGTTGCATGAAGAATTTTGGGCAAAGAGGTAAACTGAACCCAAGACTAGATATCACGGTTGCACTTTAAACACGGGGCCATCGGTGCTCACTACAATAACCCCCCCTCAACAAACCCCCGTCCGTCTTTTTGAGGATTGTGCATCTGCTTTTGAATCACATGCTAATACAAATACGTTTCCATAATAAAATCAGTGTGAGTGGCAGAGCACATCACTCACATGTTTAGTTGAACAGCAGGGTTTTTCAGCAAGGTTCAACAAACTGAAAGCRGAACAAGAGAGCAATAATTAGGAAATCCTGATAGGAATTAGTTATAACATATACTACCACGTGAGTCTAATGTCAGAAAAAAAAATGAGAAGCAGCTATGTAATGTGTTCAGGTACAGAAAATATTACTGAGCATTTGCATGAAATTATGCAAAAAAATTTCTTCTATCTGTAATCTAAAAGGAAATAGTATGTATAATGCAGTTGTACAGATCTCTCTGAATATGGCTGTTTCTCTAGGAGAATACATATCCCACTAAAACCTATAACCATGAGCCAGCTCCTGCTCCTACAACTGCTTAATTCAAAAATTCTTTTAAAATTGGTATTTACCCATGATGTTCTCCTATTTATTTTTACTTTAGTTAAGATAGTTTTTATTGGTGGTTTCTGGATTATGCTTGATTTTGAGAGGAGCCAGCGCATCGGTGGTGGAGCTTTAAGCTGCACAAGGTAAAAAAATTGGGATGAAGCTGGAGAAGGAAGAGAAGCTTGTCAAAGCCTGTAGAGAAGGAGTGAGGATAATTAATCAGACAAATGGAGATGGAGAGCAGGTGTGCAGAGGGAGTAGTCTGATGGCGCAAAAAAACAGTGGAATGAAAATGGATGTCAGAAGAGGTGAGTCTGAGTTTTGCTTTGTTTTGGAAATGATAAATGCAGCAAGAAAAGTTTTCTCTCTCAGCTTGATCTTTTATTTTAAAAATATACTCTTAGAAACATGAATCAAAGCAGGAACTTTTTTTGAATAGTAGAGTGTTTGTTTAATATCAGTAAATAAATTCAATGTTGACCCTGTAAACAGTGGAAAATGAAGTCTCTTCACAAGCCTATAGATTCCAGTAAATGATTAAAATATTTAACATGAAGTAGTAACTTCTATAATAAGAGTAAAAAAGGAAATATATTAGAGGTGCTAAACAGGGAAGGGGAATGTAGGGCAAGGGCAAAACCAATGTTCCCTGATGTGTTTGTAAACAAAACATTGCAGTATTCAGGTCAGTACAGGAAGACAAAATGTGTGGTACATAAACCAAAGTCTCAYTGAGTAAAGTTTCGTATGCAAGCAGACAGTCTAAGATCAATCCTCTYGTTTCTCTGTGCAGTGCAGGAGTGTCATCTACTTCTCCAGGGGGTAAGAACATTGCAGGCCAAGCTAGAGATCATCAGAAATGGAAATTCGTTCAGTGCTCATGCAGCTGGTATTGCTTGTTGTTGGCAGAGAGGAAAGATGCTCTTTGATTCCCTAACTGGTTACTTGCAGTTCCTATACAGAGCTGCGAAGGAGTCTGTTGCTGTACTAAGGCTTTCCAGGTCCTGTCTGTATTTTTTCTCTTCTCTGGATGGTACTGAAGTATTTTCCTCCCAGTGCTATTTTGTTGCTCCCTGGAGGCCAGAAGAAAGGATGTGAACCTGCAGACGGTTTGCAGAGCAGATCAAGGGCATCGGCTTTCTTAGCTGATCAAAGTGGACRAGGTGGCCGAGTGGTGAAGGCGATGGACTGCTAATCCATTGTGCTCTGCACGCGTGGGTTCGAATCCCATCCTCGTCGGCAGCGTGGTGGCTTTTGAAACACAGGAAGTTCCACTAAAATATAAGGAAGAACTTCACTCTCTGTGAGAGTGACAGAGTGCTGGAACAGGTTGCCCAGAGAGGTTGTGGAGTCTCCTTCTCTGGAGATGTTCAAAACCCACCTGGACGCTCTAGGTGACCCTGCTCAAGACAGGGAGGTTGGACTAGGTGATCTCCAGAGGTCCCTTTCAACCTCAACCGTTCTGTGATTCTRTGATCGAAAGGAAAAGTTTGGAGGGGTAATTTGGAATGAATAAAAGGAAAGACGGAGGAGGGAAACTTGAGAAATCCAAAGGCCTGAGAGCTTTGAGAGGCGCTTGTCTCTGATGATAACACACCTAAGCTGATCATTGCAGTGAGGCTAACGAGACTAACGTGGATGCCTGCTGCTTTTCTTGTGGCTGGTCCTTCTTCTGGCTGAACTGAGTGGGAAATGCTAACAGTAGTGATGGAACATCAGTACAGCTGAAAAAATCAGCTCCTGCCAAAGGAATATAGTTCTTTAGAAGCAACTGTCTAAAGTATCATCTCAGTCTACTTTGGGCAAGGAGAAACACAGAGATGCAAGGATTGTGCTCTCTTGAGACTGCTCAACTTTCTGCTTTTCATTTGATTGAGGTTACGCCTTCACCATAACCCTTTAGCTGACACTAAATAAAGAAAAACCTATATTTTGAGCCAAATGAATGTCAGTGTCTGGTAACTGATACTTAATAGTGTGATTTGTCATTGCCACAAGGATATTAGTAGGGGGTTAAGATGGTCTGTAGGTGTCCCCATCCTTGCATATAATACAAATATTTTGTTTATTTGTGAAAGATACTTGACTTAAGAGTTTGTCAGAATTTTCCACTAATCAGAAGCCAACCTTTTGCCAGAGAAATCGCATGCTATGTCCTAGTTAYCTGCTATGTAGGAAAGTTAACAGAACTTTTCTATTTCAGCTGCAGAGGAAGCAAACTACCAAAGTCGTTGCAGCAATGCTCCATCATTTCTCCAGAAATGCTTTTTAATCATTTCTTCCTTTTGTTTTCAAATTACTTATAGAAAATGCTAGCAGCTGAACAAATGAATATGTATGCAAATGTAGCAAGGCAGACTGTCTTTACTATCTCCCATCTGTCCCTGTGGATCTCAACCAAGATGCACGTTGAGGACCAGGTTCACCAAAAACAGAAGGAATCAGGTGCAATGAGATTACAYGCAGGATATTTGCAGCAGTTTGCCTTCCTTTAATCTCAGTGAGAGTTCTGAGCAGAGACAACAACAGGTAAAATCGTTGCTTCTTAGGTTTAAGGTAGACTGCCAAAACAGTTTTTTCAAGGTCATCACTGTTCTTGAATTCTGTGTTGCAGCTTCTCTGCAAATAGTGGAATTTTGTGCTCTGTATTAGCTAAGAACCAGATACATAATGGATGTCTAATCACGATCTTAAAGCTGTACTAATGAACCTAAAATCTAATCTCAGAATGGTATTTATTCCTGGAGTCTTTTGGCAGCTTTTTTAATAATTGGCCTGTGTGTGCTGTGCTGCCAGATGCATTTCCATCCTAAGGGTTTCATCATTCCCCTATAATGTGAAAGTTCAGGAATATTTTCCTATATTAAAAAAAAAAAAAGTGAATTTAGTACTTTTGGAAGAAGCACATTTGAAGGCTTTAGAGAGAAGTCCTCTGCTTGGCTGTAAAACAGACCTGTTGTAAACAGTTTCTCTCGGCCTGCAGCAGCCCTGCAAAAGATTTTCATAATTCCCTTAAAAGTTCCTCGCAGGTGGGAGAAGGCCGTCCGAACTCCACAGCCGACCTCGGCATCCGTAGTGACGTTACAGCGAGGTGCTGACTGTGGTGGTAGCATTAGTGATACAGAACCTGTATCTTGTAGTGGGATCAGAGCTGTAGGAGCTTGGGTCACGTCGCCTTGCCCTGCAGATGTGCTCATATTGAAAATAACTTTTTTTTCCCCTTTATTTGTAGGTAAACCTTGGGACAGCATTTGCAGTCCAGTTCCATTAAAAAAGTTAGCTATATCTTTTAGATTAGCTCTTTTATGTTCACTTTTATCATCAGTACCTGGAGACCTGTTACGTTGTATAAAGATTTGTCTGGATAATTATTCATGGTTTGCCCATAGGAGATGCCCCWAAACCAAAACAAAATATAAAATGCATAAAGTCTCCATGTAGATGCTGGTGGGCCTTGTTTTTTCTTCATTCCCCAGAGGAAGCTGTAAATTCCTTGTTACTGATCCAGTAAGTTAATAGCGCAAATGTTTAAAGCAATCATGAATCATTAATTTGCATTAACAGGAATCCACAGAACAATCAGAATAATAAATTCACAGGAAAAATGACTTCCATAGAGAAATCGGTTGTCTGTCTCTCTTCATACATGGCGTTTGCCCTAATCCAAGGTGAATTTCTTTTCATCCTTTAATGATATAAAAATTCGGAGTCATCTTTCATCCGCTTACTAGTGAAAAAAACGTTCCCAGAATACTACAGGGCTGCTGTGCTCTGCAGGGCCCCTGTTGTGCATGGTGTAATGTACTCATAGCCCACCGTGGGTGCTCTTACATGCCTTCATTTATTTTATGAAGCCTTTTTATTTTTAGCGTAAGTTTATGCTCTGCTGCAGGGTCCCAGAGTTCCACAGAAATGCAAATGGAAGAAGATTGCTACCATAAATCAATCTTAAAAGAAAGAGATTGCAGAAGTAGGACGAGATACTGTCTTCAGATGTTAAGAGGGGGAAAATGGAGCAGGAGGAGGGAATTATTTGAATTGATCCTTGCTTCTGATTCCTACGAAGATGTTGCTGTTTCAGAGTAGAATAAAATTGAAGCTCAGGATTGCTTTTTTATGAATTTATTTATTGTATTTTTCATTTTGTTTTGTTTTTTTTTTTGTTCCAATTGCATTAAAGCGAAGTTTACTGATGAAAGAAATGTTTTACAGTTAGTTCTTATGTCAGCCCTAAAAAATACATGAGTCTTTCATGGATCCGTGGTTGTGGCTGATTAAAACGGCTTTTCTTCCTTGGCCTGCCAAGAGACTGGAGTTCTGTTTCACAGACGATGTAGCGATGACCAGCCGAGTATAAAACATCCCAGGACGTGTGGTGAGAGCACACCAACCTCGTAAGTAAGACCAAAGAAATCGGAGGGAGCAGAGATTTACTGAGCAATTCTGTGGGCCTCTGAAGGTGGATGGTGCCCCACTGCACAGGTCACGCTTTTCCCTCCTGCTTGCATGAAACTGGCTTAGYCCGTGTCGAAGGCAGAGATTTATCTGCATGCTTCTGAACACCGAGCTTACAGCACCTCCTCAAAGCAGGGAAGATGCTGCCAGTTCCTCTTGGTCGAGCTTATTTAGCCTAATGATTCGAGAGAAAGCGGCTTTGCAGCCTGGAGGATTGTGCATCCGCTCGCAGGGAAGGAAAGTTGCGCTGAGGAGTGGGAATGACCTTGCAAGCCGTGGAAAGGTGACATCCCGGATTGCCTCCGTTCTTGGAAGCCAGCGTTAATCCGAAGAGCAGCACGGGAATCACGAGGGGCAGCTTGGCGGGATTTGTGMAAACGTGGGGCAGGAGATCTTTGTGTTGCAGCAAGAGAAATRATGTCTGCTGCTACTAGCTGCAACGACGTGGATAACCACTGCTAGTATTGTTTTTCCCATGTTGTTTTTCTCAAGTGTTTCCTTTTGTATCRTGGGAAGGACCATTTCTTTCAACATCTGTTTTGTTTCAACTTCATCYGATGTTGAGAGATAAAATACTTGCTAAATTCTCCTTTTTGCTCTATGATTTAAATTCTTTTGTATTTTTCTCGATAAAATGCAGTGCCTAAGGAACTTGCGTGTGTGTGTGCACGTATATGTTTATACATTTAAATTTTGGGACTTGAATACATACAGCACCCACACAGGGCTTAGCAGGAACTGAGTTGACAGTTTTGTAAGCAGGTGAGCATTGCATGTTCAGTGGTAGAGGAGAAAAAGGGAACTTTTAGGGCCTGCATACATTTGAAAATTAGCTGTAAAACATAAAATAACTTAATTTGGGGACCCCCTTCCTGAGAAGTAAGCCTCATTCTTTTAGCTTAATCCTCTCTTAAAAGAGGTAAAATCCCCCCAGACTAAATGTGTGTAGGAATAGTTGTTCTGTTTAAAATTCATGCAGTATTTTAATCTGATTTAACTCGCCAGCTAGTCGACCAATAATCTGTGCCTTATCTGGAATAATTCTAAGTGTGGATAACACTKTAGGATAAAGTAAATAAGGTTCATTTCTGATGTGTCTGGTTTTGTTTGAGGRTAAGAACAATTCCATTGAGAATACAGTGCTCTAGCACCTTTCTGTGGTAGCTTTCTACATCTCCCCCACCAGCAGTGTCAATAGGAAGTGATCTATGCTTGCTTTTTTGCCCCTCTTTCAGTGTTATTTAGAGCTGRTGGAGGTGATTAGCTGGGAGATTCAGCCTGATGGTGATCCCTCCTTGAGTCTGCAGCTCTTGAAAATGATTTGGGATTATGAGAATAAACCTTTCTCATGAGTAAAGAAGTCCAAAGGGGAGGTTTGCAGGCTACCTACTTGCTTCCTTTTGGTTTGGTAGTTTTGGCTGAAAGAGTTTTGCTGTTACGTTTTTCTGAAYGTATTTTATTTGGCTTTTCTGTTACTGCTGCACCATCGCTCCAATCATCTGAAGATCTTTTCAATGTTGTTCTAATTATTCTTCTGAGTTTCTCTTCTCTTGCTCTTTTTCTCTCCTCCGTTGGTGTGTCTTGGTCTTGTCTTTATTGATAAGCGCTTTGTGGCTTCAGAGTACCCTGAGGAACAGCAAGTTGCTCAGAGAGTTCCTATGAGGCAAGTTGTATACCAATGGGGATAACTTAATTAGAGGAATTAAGTTGTGTTCCTCAGGGGAAATTTGGTGTGCAGAGCAGGGTGACAGATCTAATCCTAACCTTCTGTTTTGTGATTTGGGCAGCACTTGCATCTTTTCTTTCCTGCCTTCTCATCCGTACGGTTCTGACCTGTATTCTTTTCTTTTTTCCTCCCGTTTAAATTCCTTTTTATTCACAAAGCAGCTCCCTGAGCAGGATCCTTGCCAGATGGCTTTACACCCCACAGTTAGCTCTGGAAAGGCCGATTCAACATGGAAAGAGGTCTCTTGGTGATGCTGGCAATATTCCGTTAAAATGGATGGAAAATACGGTAGAGCTGGAAGAGCAGCCAACACAGCAGTCGTGTGGCTGATGCTTCTTCCCCGAAGCTTTGGGTAATGACCTAGTGACGCCGTTGCCCTTAGAATGGGACTTCTCCTGCAGAACTGCCAGGTKTCCTGTCCACGCCGAGGAGGACTCTCAGGAATAGGCTCCCAAGGACTATTAGGCTACAATTTAACTTAGGGTTCGGTCATGTGTCTAGTGGCAAATCTTCAGTGCTCATTCTGCACCATGTTGACTGTTTACAGTCAGTTTGGGGATTTTTTTTTTCTCCAAACTTCAGTAGGTAACATTTCTTCTTAAAAGTGAGTGATTCTGTTGATGTAGGTATTTGCTGATCCCTTCTGTCCCAGAAGAAATGAGGATAATGGATAAAGAGGTCCCCTCTGGTGTAATTTTCTTGTGAAACCAAGAGTTTTTTGACTCTTGTGAGGGAAAGTAAGGTTTTGGATTTTCAGAATTCATTTATTGGTTTTAATATAATTTCACAAATCTCAAAATAGAGGCTGCTCATGAAGTGCAACTTCTCCCAAGTAATTCGTGGAAAATAGTATAAGCTATCTAGAATAGTGTAATAAAAAGAGGGGAAAAAATGCCAGTATGGCAGAATTTGGTTTATCTGCATTTCTTCTGCGTCCTGGCAGACCGAATCCCATCCCCGTGGATCTGCGAGAGGAGAGAGAACTTTCTAATGCATTTCATGGCCCAAATACCACGTTAATAGCTGAAGTCCATATGGTGGGGAGAAGCTGTTAAGCACCATGCGTTCCGTCTCCCTTACTCTAAGGCAAAAACAGTGCATCTGTATAGCGCTGGGCAGCTAGTCCTGATGGGTCTCAGCTCTTCCTCTGCAGAGAGAGGACGGGGCCRTCTCAGGGCGGACACGCGACGGAGACGCGACGGCTGGGAGCAGCAAACTCGAGCGAGCGCTCGAATCGAATCCGGCTGTTTTAACGTACCCGGAGGTAATTGCATCCAAGCAGCCGTCAGAAATACGGCTGAGCGTGTTTACAGACTGCCTTCCTGGGAGTTTTTAAGTAAGAAAATTCAAGAAGAAGTTATTGGCCCTAAYGCTCCGTTCAGAACGTGCCGTGGCAGATGGCTAGGACGGCCAATTAAGCCAAGTTTGTGTGTGCAAACTTGTGTTTCTGTTTCGATAACAACAGAAAAAGGCAATTTCATTGTTTTAATGCTGAGGAAGCTCAGAATTTAGGACGACTCAGYTATGCCTGGTAGGAAACTACGTTTATTTTCAATGAAGTATTTCCTCTTTACTTTTCRTAATTTCTCTTTGAAACGCTGCTTTTCAAGCTCGAAAATGTGCTTTTGTCTTTATAATGACAGTGGTAATCATCGGACTTCTTCATCTCCCTTGGAAATTGTTTTATTATCTGAATGAAAGTGAATATAGAGGAGTACAGAGGGATTAGAAAAGTTCCTAGCCCTCAGATACAGCAAGTGGCTTTGGGTTTTTGTTTGCTTGTATTTAATGTAGTCTGCAGAGGGTTTTGCGGCAAAGTGGTTTGCTTACGCAGTTTCTCTGCATACAAACTTCTGTGACAGCCAGAGGAGTTTAGGAAGTGTAATTTTCCTTTTCATAAATTTCTTCATTTCAGAAGACATACGTGTGTTTTTTTTTTTTTTTTTACAGCTACTGTGAAAAGTCAACTTTCAAATCAGACTATTGAGGAGGTGTAACCCTGCAAGTCCCTTGATACTGAAATGCGGAAAAGTGGTTTGGTATACAGGGAAACCACAGCTGTCACATCGCTTGCTTTTTGCACGCCATCTCAAGATGGATTAATGATATAATGTATCGTATTTGATACAGCTTTCATTTTAGGAACTCCAGAGGGTATGCCAAGTGAAATGACTCATTCCTAGTTCAAACACAAACACCTAAAAGGTGAATTCACATTTATTGGCTCAGTGTAGGACAATGTGACCAAGACTGTATTTGGATAAAACTGTAAGTGAATTTAATGAGATATAATGTAACTGGGCTAGACTATTACTTAAGGGAACACCAAAAAGCCAGAAGATCTTTGCTGGACTTACCAACTAAAAAGGATTAAAATGATCGCAGGATAAAATTTATAAGAATCTGAATAGTCAGTTATTTTGAAATACATCCTTTTATCTCATGACAAACCTCTTAAGTCCTTTTCAAAAATTGTAGCCTGACTTCTGAAAGGAATTTAAGAGCCATCTGAAATCCCAGTCTCTAATGAAGTCTGCGGCCCTGCGTCRTCGGACTTGAAGTAGGAAATCTGCTCCCTATTGACTCTCCAAGGACATACAGAGAAGAGAGGACCTCCTGGGTAAGAGTCCAGGCACTTTCTGTCATTAGCAATCATATGATATAAACCTTCTTCTCTGGCAGATGGATTAGGCTCAGTCTCAGAAACTAAGGTTGTCCCTCTCACTCCTATTGGAAGGACCTTAGCAGAACCTTGTTCCAGCTTTTATTTTGCTACAGTCAATTTCTGTCTGTTGATTCTTGACGCAAGGGTTTAGCCTGGATCCTTGTTTTCTGCTCTCCTCTTCACCTATCCAAGAGTATGCTCTTATAAAGTACTAAAAGAAAATAATTGTTCTCTTTGTTTAGGCAGAATAAACAAGTCAAGCTTTCTGTTCTGCTTATGAAAGACAGGCTTTCAATGCTTCTTATTTTTCTAGTATCCCCTCAGACTGGAGTTGGTGCAGGAGATTATTCAGGAAAACTCATAGTATCGATGCTTCTCCATCTCGGCTTGACAAGTCCTAGCACTGCGCTGTCTCGTTTGTGACTGTGTTACACAAGGGACTTGAGGTCATCTTCAAACCTACTAATAAAGAGAAGTCTTCCATCTCTGTCACTTGCAGCATATAAGCCTAAGGCTTTAAGTAATTTTTTGGGGTAACTAGTTGCTTAGTATTATTAAATCTTCATCTGYTTTGCTTATTCTCTTAAACAAGATCATCTAGGAATAAAACTCCTCTGTAAAACTTGGACGAAATGCATCTGCTGTCAGTGCTGCTCTCATATCATCAGGAAATCCCACGAGCACTCTCCTACTTTTTGTACCAAGATTATTAATTAAAATACTAAATAAGAATAGTCTGAAATGCAAAGCTGAGAAACACCAGCAGCGATCATCTTCATGCACAGGGTTTGCCTGCTCAGTACAGCCTACTGTCAGGTTTTAGCTATTTTTTAAACCAACTTCTTATATTGATCTCTCCTCCATTTTCGTCTTCCCRTTATTTCTCTTATGGTTCTATATTGACTGTTTTACAAAGATGCAGATTATTGTACTGTGTTCCTCTTCCACTCAAGTCATAACTTTCCTTAGATGTAAATAAGCTTTTAATTGGAAGCAAAGCCTTAGACATTTCTCATCTGAAGCTACTTGTGCCAAGGTGTTTATAACATGTCATAAAATCTGGGAAAGTTAATCTGTTTTTCATGCTTTAAATAGGTTTTATTGAAAGCAGAGTAAGGAAGAATTAAGTTACTCAAAGATTAAAAAAAATGTAACCAACTGATTCTGTGAAGACTGAAATAATAAAACAGTTCAAGTGCCTGTATCTACAAATTAATACAAAGGTAATGAAGACAAAGTACAAAGTTAATGCTAGATTTTCTAGTCTTGTTAAATAAGATTTACACTGTCTAATCTGGAGAGAATACCAGGAGCCAGACTCCTTTTAAGCAAGTACCCCAGCCACTGCTCTTGCTAATGTGGTCTAATGATTTAGCAATCGATAGGCATAAAATAAGCATCYTGCAATTTCTCTTATTTTTTTCTGGTATTAAACCCTCCCTAAGAGAAGCTGTTAACTCTGATGGTAAAGGCTGATTTTGGTTGCCTTATGGCAACTTGGGGTTTTAATTTTTGTAGTTAAGGGTATGATCTCTTGTCAGRTTTAGTCAGCCTGGCCATAGCAAGAACTGAAGTCTATCACTTTTCCTTCTGGATGATCTATAAAGAGAAGAAAGGGATATACGTAGCTTCAGACATCGCCTCCCTATGCCCTTTGCTTCTTATAGGTGTCATTTCGCGTTGCTCTGCTTCAGGAACTGCGCCGRTGGCCTCAGGGTCTGCGAGAGGAGCGCAGGTGTTACGGATCGTCAGCAAGAGCAAAATCATGGAGGTGAATCGGGGTAGAAGTTATTTCAGAAGCGTGGAGAGCAGGATATGTGAGTGGTTGCTTGCTGGTAGTGTTACAGTACCAGCCTTGTGAGCGAAGTAAGGGGTAGACTACCCACAGTCAACAACTATAATTTCTTAGAAATAGCTGATAATCTAATCAGCATATTCTTACCATGCACATATTCTTTTCATGGCAGTTTTTATAGCATGCTCTCACTTGCTCTCTTTTAAGCAATCCTCTGAGATCTTTTTGTAAATAAAAATCAGGAATAAACGTAATGAAGCACAAACTATTTTTACGTGTTATTAGAAGACTTTGCAAATGCTATTAAAGGTTTCAGAGGGCCGACTTAAATCAAGCCTTCTGTTTCTCATCTGCCGAACGCCTTTTCCCCTTGCAGGAGGATCTCTGAATTTCTTCCTGCGTACTACCGATTGGCCTGACATTGCTTTCCTGGTTTCATCCAATCTTACATCTGGATAGAGATGTAAGATTTAGTCTGGCTTTTGAAAGACAGATTAATGATCTAAAATGCAGTAATAAATTGATCGCTGTCATTAAAGAATTTAAGTGAAAAGGAGCAGTGGCTTCGAAGATTCAGACAACTGTAGTAAGCCTGAAACTCTCATACTTTTAAGCATGGACCCTCTGAAGGAAATTCTTTTACCTGGGGAAAGAACAAGTCTATGCACCTCTCATGGTGAGCGTGCTCCCTGCAGCAGTAACTGGAGTGCTGAGCACCATCTGTAAAGAAACTGGACCTCAAAATAATGTTTCAGGCCAACAGCAGCCGCAGCACAGCAGATCCTACGACACCGTGGCTGTAATTGTGCCACCGGAGCAAGCAAAAAGCCTGGGAGAATTCCCACCTCCCGAGCAGCTTTCCGGACTAATTCAGCTGCGTGGGGAGGCACTGCCGGCTCGCTATGTGCTGTTTTTCAAATAACAGCCTGGTGTGCAGCACCAGGCAAGGGACCGCGAGAGTGAGATTTCCCCAGTGGTATTTTTAAGCATTCTGCTGCGTATCCAGGGCTGTTACAAGAGCGTGATGCGGCGTCGCAGCTGCTTTTAAGCACYGACGAAACATTTGGGTCCCTTTCTGGTCCCTGCTCGGGTTGTCCCCGTGCCGTCCCACGCGTCCCTTCGGGGCCGTGGGTGGTCAGGGCTCCTGCTTCGACRAGGCTCCGGAGGAATTTGTGCTTTTTCCCCTGCTTGGGCTTGTTTAGTTTTAAATTTTAGTATCAGGGAGGCACAATAATAGCAAAGAGAAAGGCTAAAGGATACCTGCAGGATGGTTTTATTTGATTTTGCTTAAGAGAAAACAGATTTTTTTTTCCTGCAGTGTGCAATCCATTTATTCTATCCAAAAGAAATGAAAACATTTCTGGGAGAAAAGTGTAACAGAAAGGTAATTTCTGTGCACACAAATTATAGTATCACGGGAATGACTCAAGTGATCAGTCTGACTCCTCTTTGTGCAAACGTTTTATGCATCAGAAATTGTTACAACTCAAGTTTAGGGAGCTGTTTTGACTATGAGATCTTTACTTTTGCTCTGTAGCCCCCATATCCTCCTAAAAGCAACAGGAGACTGATGTTAGATTTTCCCTTTGCAGGGAATTTATTTTTAAAATGAGCAAAATAATGTAGTTTTCCTTACTCTAGGAAAACCTTACCCTGTAGGAAACACTGAAAGGGAAGATTTTCCAGCCAAATGGATAAAGTTTGGCAAAATATAAGTAACTGAAAACTGAGTCTCGTCATGCCACATGTCAGGACAGCTTTAGTGTATAGTATTAGTTCTGCTTTTGCCCACAGAGTCCTCAGTGAGTCCTAGGAGAAGTAGTTTAGAGCAGCTCTGATGTCTGTGAGAGTGAAAACCAGAGTTTTTTCTTGTATGGTTTAAATTTGTGTGTTAGAGTCGCGCTACCCAGCACAGAGGTCTAAATGGATTCCCTCAGTGACAAAGTAAAATAGTATGTAATATTTATACATATTTTATATATACATATATGTGTGTATGTGTGTGTATTTATTTTTATATTTATATTTATAGTGTGTGTGTGTATATGTATTATTTTTTATATATTATGTAACAGTGATCCCATAGCACCAGTCTGTAGCCAGGTCTGCTGCTAGTAGAATGACGATAGCTTACAGGAATAACTAATTCAGTCAAATCTGTATTAAAAATTGTTCAAAATACATTRTTTTTCAGGAGACAAAAATACACCAACAGCATTGATCGTAGTGCCGTATGATGTTCTGKCTGAATTCGGACGCGACAGGACCAAACGGCCACGACCGAGCGTGATCCGGCAGCCTTTGGGAGGAGGGATATCGCCCCCTCCTAGCGCTTCGCCTGCTTTTTTCCGGCTGGAAGAAGGTGCGAAAGGGAGAGGCTCCAGGGGTGCTGCCAGTGTGCCTGCGACGAGAGAAGTTTGGTGTTTGTTTGCTTTGAATATCAAACTATTCCTTGAGGCCAGGGAATAAAAGCGGTTTGATGGCAAAAGAAGGTGCTACTTACAGTGAGTAGTYCTTGTTTAAAAATGTAATTCTTTTGAATAGTATACATCTCTCCTCCTCTCTCTCCTTCCCTTTGTTCCTCTCTTTCTCCCTCTCTGGAACTTCTACTTTCTCTCTTTTTTTTGTAAGAGTTAAAGCATTTTCATGCTCTGCCCTTGTGCACCAAGAACGAAAAATCAGCCACATCAACCATGTTGAGTGCGACACAAAGTGATGTCACTCAGAGAGTAGCTATATAGAAAGATTCCTGTTTAATATGGAAAATATATATGTTTATATATAGATATAAATATTAGAGGTTTATATGTATATTTTCTATAAGCAATTAATTACTGAAAACTGAATAGAGCTAAACTAAATAAATACGTCCCTAAACAGTACTCTCAAGATCTCACTCCCCAGCTTTGGGCAGAATTTTGCAAGCAAAGTTAATCCGCGTTTGGAGCTAAACACAAAACTAAAACTTGCCCTGAATACAGAAGCTGTAGGTGAAGGTGATTAGACATACTCCAGTTTACTGTAGTTTATCAACCAATGGCAAAATACACATATCCTGCACATCCATACGGCGATAYGCAAAGCGTCTCCAGCCAGCAGCGTGTTGAAAAACGTCCGTCCATGCCAGCGCCCGAAGCGGTTTCGGAACGAGCCTTGGAGCAGCGTCGCGACGGTCGCGCGTCCTCTTCTGCTGAGGATTTCCAAAAGCAGCTGCCTGCGTGGAGCTGTGTCTGCGCACCGTAGCCTCTCGCGTCTTCCGTTCCAGGGTCGAGGGTCTTGGGTTGGTTCCCCAAGTTGGTTCCCATCGGTGTTTCTTGCAGTTGTTTGCAGCGGATTCTCGTTCATTTATTTCAGCAGCCAGAACAGCTTCATCTGCGTCTCTCGATTATGAAGCCAGGTCGGGGCAGCTTTCTGGGAAATTGGATGTCGGGAACCTGCTTGTGCTCCCATTTCCTCTGAAGCTGGCAGCTAGGGCAACGCTGAATATGAAAAGGCAGTTCAGTCCTTACAAAAAATCATAAATGTTTTTTTTTTCTCTCTCTCTGTAGCCTTTGTGCCACATTTGGGTGAGTTTTAAAGCTATTGGAGCACCTTTAGCAATGGCAGAAATATATTTTTGTGTACCTGCTGTGGTTCTGCGATACTACAAACTGCTGTCGGAGCATTTCCTTGAWTATCGTTTCCAGGTCTGTGTTTGAATTTTGCACACAAGACTTTTTCTGCTGGAGAGGATTCGAAACCTCAAGAGGGATTTTTTTCTCCCCCCTCCCCATTACGAGGCTAGGATGGTGTGTAATACCTTTTGCAGTTCTGGCTGCCGCGCTGTCGTCATCTCCGTCCGTGGTGCTGCTGGCACCGTTTCATTGCCCGTGTGCTGGGAGACTGCCTCTTCTCCTGCTGGTCCTCCAATGCAAGTCGCGGGATTTTCTTCCTTCGCGGCAAAGCGCGCGTTGTGGTTCGGTCRTTGCAAATTCTCCTTTTAGTTCAGCAATCCTGTTTTTAGCTTTCTCATCCGCAGGCTGCGAGGAGCCGTGGCCAGACCTGGGTGGGAATACGGCTGCAGCGGCACCTGCGTTTTTCGAAGCGGGCCTCCCGGAAAGACGCGAGGAMGCAGGTGGATTTGGGGCCAGGAGTGCTGGGGGTGTGACGGTGGCTGCGTTTTGGGGGTCGATTCTGCCTTTTGTACAGTAAACAGAAGCTGGACAAATCATTGGGAACGATGGTGAACTCGGTGGTTAGGAAGAGTTCAGCACAGGCAGGTGGCCGTGCCTAGCGGAGGGTGGTGCCTGCTACAAGATTCTTACCTGTGTCTGAGTTGCCTTAAGGAGCAGGCACATTTGCATTCAAAACTGTTCTCACATTACACAGAAATGGGAGGAGAAGGAAYGTTACTTTGAGGAAAAATTCAGAAATCTGATGAAAGACAAGTATTTCATCTGTTCAATATGGAGCTGTTATTTTCCAGAAGGGGGGGGGGTCCAGAAGTTTTTTTTTCCCAAGCGGTACTATGTTGAGCAAAGCAATTTATGTAGTTTTCCAGCAATTCTAACTTCCATTTCTGTTCTTAGTTTTAATCCTTTCCATTTTGCAGTGAAACAGAACATCATCCCACGTATGCCACATGAAGAAGTCACGGGCGAGTCATTACAATTTTATATGGTGACTGAAACTTGGATTTTTTTTCTTTTCTTTTTTTTTTTCTTTTTAATGGCGGGATGGGGTACTTTGCTAAAAGTTAGCTTAGAACTAAATAAGCTTAATTTAATTTCAGACTCAATGTAACAAGACTCTTCTACTGTAGAATATGCACCTGGATTACAGCTTTGAAGAGCCTGTAGTTTGATTGCAGACAATTTATCTACTGAATGTGTTAGGCCAGATCCTCTGCTGGAAATTATTTGGGTGGAGCTAAACTAATTTATGCCAAAAATAGGTTTATTGTTGATGTCTGAAGGAAGGAGCCATGGGCAGGGAATGTACTGACTGTGAGACCTTGGTAAAACAAACATGCTATGGATGGTATTTTTTGAACTTTTCAAAATCATAATATGGAGGGGGTGTCTGACTGCACAATAAAATCAACATATGTGGATGACAGTCTAGATTAGAGGAGAACATCCCATGAACGGCCCCTGGCATGCYGTGTGCAGAGTCCCAAAAAGCCCTTCAGGGAAGATGTAGATTAACAGCAGAGAAGAGGGTTTGGGTTTTTTTATTTTGTTTGTTTGTTTTTCCAAAGGAGGAGGATCTAGGGATTTCTTCCATTTCCTTCATGTCTCTCTGAAAGTTTTCTTATTTCACTGCAAATCTGCGTGGAGTGGAACTTTGTAAAAAAAATATATATATATATATATATATATATATTCATTGAGATACTTGGGCATCAGTCAAGTGCAAGCCAAAGCATGCCAATTTTGAAGTATCTCCATTCTTTCTCAAAAGAAGAAAGAAATGAAGTGAGCAAAAGAGAATAAAAAGGATCAACCTGTGAGACTGTCCAAGGTTGGTGACCCTCGGTACTCCATTGCRTATCACGGCTATTTTCAAACCTGGAGTTTTGTGAAACTTCTTAGTTCAAAATCCTTGTTGCGCATGCATCAAGCGCAGTTCCGTGCTGCGTTTTGCCTCTTGGAAACGGCGGGCCGTTCCAGGGCTTGCGCAGCCCCTCTTTTTAAACTAGTACAACCAATAGCGAACGCTGTTTAGGCTCGTCTCCAAAGACTGCCCTCGGGCTGTGTCGTGGCTTTGAGACCCTCCAACCTGGTGCTCCGAGAGGTGCTCAGACCTCGCTGTTCTGGTGCTGCTCGCGGTAGAGCTGCCACCCCCAGGGCCGGCCACGAATCCCTTTGGAAACGGTTCTCTTAGCTACGTTGCCGTTCCTGAGCTGCAGCGCCCGATGCTTGCCCGTCCGGGAGCTCGGGCGAGCGAGGAGAACCCATCTCTTACCACTTGGGCTGACTCAGACAGGCGACAGTTATTTTAGTGCCAAGTAGCTGAAGTGATTATCGCTTCTTTAGAGGAGTTTCTGAATGTAAAGAGCTGCCAGGAACCTTTAGAAGAGGTAACAGATAAAAACTGCTCCATACAAAGTGTGGTTACCTGCAAAAATTTGAGGAGTTTTAATGCTCAGCCGGGCAATCGGAGCATTCGAGCATCGCCAGCCGAAGACGACAGGCCTTTTCTTTGGCATCGCATTCGTTTCTTCTGAAGCTGCAAATTGATTAAACCAGATCAGTGAAAGGCAACTAATGACATGTTTTGCTTCTCTTTGTATTGCAGCGGCGTGCTAATCTCGCATTTGGAGTTCGAAGCACACAGCAGCTGGCTGCTCAAAGGAGCAGTTGGTCAGGGTCCAGACACGCACAGTGCGGGGAAGCTTCGGACCGCAGCCCTGGAACGAGAAGACAAAGAAGGGAAGCAAAGACCTACAGTCCTGCCTCGCGCTCCTGTTTCTGGTGAGGGAATAACACAGCTTCGTTGCAGTTGTTTTTCCTAAATAGTTGTGTGAAACGTCACCGATATCCTCCAGTTTGTAGTGCTGAAACATCTCTTCCAAAAAACCACTATTCTGTTCACTGCACTGCACTGAAATTTGAAAACCACTGTGTGTTGCTGGACTCGGGGTTTATGCAAGTTGAAGCATTAGTGCCGGTTGATGAAGCCGTAGGTTTTTCCCTATATGCAAATACCCGTGCACACAGGAGATAGCTGCAGCTGACCGTGGCGGCGTGGGACCTCCTGCCGCAACGTTCAGTGGAGCCTCGTCAGGTTTTACTCCTTCAATGCTCTTCAGCTCGGGTCTGGAGCAAAGCTGCCCTTTAGGCTTCCTTCTCACCCGCTCTCTTCGCTGAGCTGCTGCAGCTCGTCGTACCTGGTGCGGATGTTGTACCATGGCGCCGGTGCGATAGCTTCTACCCCCACGTTTGGTTTTACGTATCACAGCCCTATCTCTAGCTTATGTCTGAACATTAGATTGGAGCCGTCTTGGGGCAGGAGCTGTTACCACGCACGCACGGGTGTGTGCCCACGCGCGGCACCTGCGCCGACAGCGACTCATGGGTTTTTGTGTTGAGAGCCCAGGGGAGCTGCAGTAGATACCAAATACTTAGYGTAATTCTGAAGTAGTTCGCATGGTCGCATTCATGCTCATTCAGTAGCCAGATTAACGACAAAATATTTAAACGTTTACGTGGTCGCACAATTCCCTTGATGTTAAATGACGTTTGACGTTACATGAAGTTGCACCTTAAAAATCCGTGTTAACCTCGAAAACTTTTTAAAAGAGGCCGAGCTCAGTATTGTGCCCAAACTAGTGTTGTTTACATTTTTTTTTCTCCCCATTTCCATATAATCTGTGATGGCTTAGCTTCCCATTTAGGTTCCCCTCCAGAATGCGATGCATGCCTCATTTATACTCTACCACTGCCATTAAATGAAATTAATTCTTGCAACWGCTTCACTAGGGAACAGAACAGATACGCCTATATTTCGAGAAATACTCACTGCCTTTGATCRATTTTGCCCAGCTGCGGTGTAGGTTTTCTGAAGAGCTTGTTTGCTGTGTGAGCACTGGTAAGAGCTTTTTTTTCCTGAAAGTGTGATGGATAATTCAGCAGAGTAGTGAAGCGTTTTGCAAAATTTGGCCTCAGTTGCCGAGGCCGAGCCCTGCAGTCTGTCTCTGAATCATAGAGGTTATAAGGTTTTATTTGCTGAAGTTCTTGCAAAGCTGGGGGATGAGGAATCGCTTTGTAGTATATAACTAGACTCTAGATAGCTCAGAAGTGGAGTATTTCTGAAAATTACAGATCGGCGCCAGGACGGCTCAAAAGCCGAAGGAATTGGAATAACAACAGAATGAAAGAAAAAAGTCAATCAAATTTTAAAATTTAAATTACAAAAATTTGACTTCTTTAAAGCTTTAAATATTAGGYCATTTTGCTAGTCAGTAAAATACTCCTGTATTTATTTTAAAATGCAATTCTACAGCGAGTTCAGGATCTGCATTTTTTCTTTTTCTACAGCCACTTGTGCACAACCTCTGCAAACTGCCTTTTCAGAGGAACTTTCTAAAGTGTCTCCTGTTCTTAGCTGAGTCTGGAAACGCAAACAGTCATCCCTAAATAAATCGCACTTCTTTTTAACCATGTGAATGACTCTATGTTGTAGTAAAGCTGAGATAGTTCCCCTGATTGATTCCTTTGCATCTCTTCCTCCCTATAAGATTTTTGAAGGCCGKTTTTTCCTATAAACCCACTTTACTCTGTAATGCAGCAGAGCTGCAGGAAACCAGGGCTCCTGTGCAGGATCCTCCCACTCAACGTTGCCTGGCAAGCYGAGAAACTTGGTATTTTTATCTCTAAACTGATTGGGAGCTAATTGTAAGTTTGCGTTTTACCAATCTGTTTTCTGTGATGAATACCCCACTAGATCGTTGTTAGATCAGCTAAGTCTCCATTTATGTACACCATACCCTGGCTTTTCTGCTTCCTAAGAAGTGTTACAGATGCAGCCTTTCTCATAATACTCTGCTGCTTCTCGATCTTGGGCCAGCAAATTGGGAAATGGRTTCACTTTTCCACGCAACACAGGCTTTTCTAGCATGCTCCTCGCTGTAGTATGCAAGTACCTTTCTATGTTAATCTATCAAGGTGCCTTCAAAGCAAGGGCTCATTTTAGAAATTCAAAAGTTTTACTTCAATTCAGTGTTCTCTGGTTTTTGGGTGGAAGGGGGGGGTGGTCGATTGGTTGGTTTTTTTAAGCTCTGAGTCAACCACGAGGAAACATTTATTTTAAACCTTGAGCTGCAGATGCAATTTTGAAGCAAATCTCTCATTCATTCACATTCACTGCACTTCAGTTCACATCACTGAGTGGTGTCATAGCRCACAAATTGAATTCCTTTGGGTTAAAACTTAACTGGAAAATGCACTCCAGGAGCAGACTGTGTGTTCTCCAAGCGCTGATGGGCACTCGGCTCCCGGGAGCGCCCCGGAGCTGCCCCAACGCGCCGTGTATTGTAGATGCTGGGTTCTCAGCCCCCAGTGCTTTGCTCTGCAGATGTTCTCCTGTTCTGCTGCGYGGTGCAGAAATGTTGAGAAGGAAGATACACATGGGCCGCTTGAACGGAAAGTAGCGCTCTGATCTGAGAAGGTTCTTGCTGCCCCAGGTTTGGGATGGAGAGACAGGAGGAGGATCGGAGTGGTACATGGGCACCTACGCAGCGCTACTGATTATTCGCTGTCCTCTTCCATTTCTGTGCCTACCCCATGCTCAAGGAACTGAAAATCTTGCTGAGAGGGTTTTGGTTAAGGCTACTGAGCAGGTATCTGGCTTCTTTTAGCAGGGTGCTAGAAAGACTCACCAGGARAGAGGGAATACCCTGGCTCTCCAAGTCTGCTCCGTCCCTGCAGGTCTTCGCTGCCTCCATACGACTGCTGAAGGACAAGGTAAGATTTGTCTATCCATATTGAATCATCTGCACGTGAGCTTTTCGTTTCTCTCCAGCRAGGTCACTCGAGTAAGCAGTTCCCTTGCCCGGGCAGCTGCGTTCATGGAGTCATGTACTGAGAAGCCTCTCACAAAAGAGAACTTGGAAGTCGCTGAGATGACGCCTCTTCCACAAGCCTGGTGATCAAGGCCTCTGCTGCGGTAGACGCGGAGCGCTGTAAGTAACTGGTAAAGACTCAGGTAGGTTTAGTCTCATCTGAAAAGAAAAACCCTAAAACGTTTCCTGCGCTAGCTGAATCGATGAATTGCGGAAGGAGTAAAGCATGATCTGAATGTTGTGCCCAGGAAATRGAAATACGCCTGCAGTATTTCGGATGGGCAGCCCTGGCATGAAGCCAGACGGGCTGCTCGGAGGAGGAGGAGGAGTGTTCTGCACGCGCCATGGGGCAGTTCCCGTAAAACCGAGGCCCCCTCCGTCTGCTGCTGACCGTCCCTTTGGCAACGGGAGGCGGCGTGCAGGCGTGAAAATACCCAGCGTGGCCGCTTTTAGCGTCGCAAAGTCACAGTGTGTCCGCTGATGTTACTGGAGATTTGTTGTGCATCTGAGCCTTCACCACCTGATAGCAGATGGATTTCTATGATCCAACAGCAGTAAACCCTACTCTGAAAAACACRGACCTAAGAATTTTTCCTAAGAATTACATCAAGCCCATCATTTCTGGTTGAAGTATATGAGTATATTTCTGTGCGAGTTACGTGTTTGAGTTAATGTATTTTCAGCGATATCCAACTGCGACGAAAGAGCTGAAATCGTGAAGAAACTTTTACATCTTTTGCTAAGTTACACTAATTGCTAATTTTCTCCCATGGTTAAAACCCTTTACCTCTGCCAGACTGAACAGGCCATGAGTATCTAGCCTTTTAATCTTGCAACAGCTTTGTCTGCTAGATATAACGAGCCATCAGAAATCTCCTTGTATATATGCCTATAGACATGATGAGATCATGTTTTACCCTCTCCTTTGATAAAGCTAAAGAGATTAATCTCTAAATTCTCACTTTAGGAAGAATCTGTAAATTTCCACTTTCCTCAAATTATTCTTTGGGATTTTTTCCCTGAACCTTTCCCAGTTTCTCACTGTCTCTTTGGAAGCGTGGACACCAGAAGTCGGCACAGTGTGTTGCGGTGTCAACGGGCTGCAAAGCTATGTGCTAAGATTAGGTTCACGYGATTTAGCTAGAAATAATTGTTTGCCCTTTGCATCTGAATCCAGATCCAGCTCCACGTTGCTCCCACTGAGGCTTTTCACAGTATGAGGTTTGCTGTGATCAGTCATGTAGCTGATTATGGTCCGATAGTTTCATTCAAGGGTCTGGACTGAGCTGCTGCTAGGTGCAGTAATAAAACCCTCACAATGTTACATTAATCTTTAATAAATCTGTAATGCCCAGGGTGCACAACAATGGTATTTTAGGAACAACAATTACCATTATATTTTCCAATATTACAGTACTTCTATCCCAAAAGCATTTTAGCTAACACATTTGTATGACATTAAGTGGGAAGCTTTCTGTGATTCATGTTTGTTGTAAATAGATTTTTTTGTAATATTTCAGCAAATAATCCTAGAGAAATTATGCATCTGTGGCTTGTAAAGATCTGAGTTAGTGAAAGTCATTTCTGGAAGTATAGCAGATATCTTACTGCTTCAGAATACTGCTTTTAGCCACTTCCTGTGTTAGCATCTTTATTTGAAATTACRGTTCCCTGCATGGGGTTCATCACTATTTTATAGCTTGCTTGGGTAAATCCTATGGCCGTGATTGGTCTTAAAATCAGATATTTCTTAAGCTGCAATTCCCAACAATATGGGTTTCAAATCAAACGTGACTTCTTAACTTTGCGGTAGCTCTGCCAGATCCTGCCTGACTTGCTTTGTTGCAAGGAAGCTGATTTACTCTGTGCACATTTCTTGTAGTTCCCTGTATTTTTATAGGATCATTTCTAGTGTAACATTTCTAATACTCCAAAAAGTTCACACGCTGCTCTTGGCTATGATCGGTAGCTGGGATATTGGCTGCAGCAGTATTTTCTGATGTGGTGCTAAATTTCTATGGAACTGTCTGTGAGAGGATGTTCTCTGCATCAGACACGGTCGGGACTTGGGCAGCACGAAAGGAGGCTCCCGTGCAAACGGCTGAGCGTACGTTCAGGGTACGTGTTCTAGCTCCTGAGCCTAAAAATATATCCAGTTACAGCAGGCAAGAGGTGGGAAGATTGACGCTTCTTCCTCTGGGTGTTTTTTTTTTCTTTTTATTAAGGAATAATATGTAATGCTCCCTCCTGCCAAAAGAAAACTGTGATAAATGTATTTAATTAAAAAAATGGGGCAAGTGCTCTGAATAAAATATTTATTTTATTACAATGGCGATCTAGTACAAGATAAACCTTTTTATAGGTGTGTATAATGCTGTATAACAAGGTCTTTCTAATGAGCCCTGAACTGGCCCCAGTTTTCTAACAGTAACTGTCMCTTCTGTCTTCTCTCATGCAGGTAGTGGATTTGTCTCCTTTTAGGACTGCAATYGAAAGAGGAAGTGTATTACAAATTTCTGATTTCAGAACCAGTGCCAAGGTGTCCAGGTATTTTGGAAACTGCAGATGCACACTGAGGTTCCCGACYGGGTTGTGTTAAACTCTCTGACTTCCTACACATACGATATTCGTTTCATGTTTACACCAACTGGCTGGTGTTAATTTGCTGTTCAACACGTGAACCTGCTACTCAGCCTTACTCAGAATTGAAGAAAAGAGTCTTTTTTCTTTTTCTCCAGATTATCTTTACTCTCTGTCCCATTTTCACTGTGATGCAGCCCCAATTATTGCCTTTCAAAAAAATACGTCTGAAAAATCTTTGTTATTGTCCTCTCTGAGATTTAGCTCAGGCTAATTTGGGGTTTCTTCTTTCACTTTTTTTACTCCTAAATTGTAGCTCTCTCTTTACACCTCATCCTTTTTTTTCAAAGCGCTGTAGTTTTTTTGTTTGCCCTATTAACTTCCTTTGAGGTGTTTTATTCATTTGGAGCCCATTTCTACCAAAGTCTCTTTGCTTGGCCTACAAATTTTACAGAATCTATCATTTTCGAATGAGATAAATTGCAGAGCTTTGTGTTCAAGTTTGTAAGTTTTTCAGCCCAATCATTTTTGATAAAGAGTTACCATAGTTACCCAAAGATTCTGCTTTTAAAATGGAGATTAAGCCCCATGTCTGCTTATCCCTCGGTGTAATTTAAATTGAATCGTCCTGTGTTCGCTYRCTCCAAGGTTACTCGATGAGCCCTTTCACAGCGTCCTCRCTGTGCACCGAAACCACGTTCRCAGCAGTATCAGCTACCGYGAATTCACTGAGCRCTTGGAAAAGGAACCTGGCACCTCTCAGAGCGACGAATACGTGAACGCTGTCGCCAGCGGGAATATTTCCTTTCCCATCTCTGCCCGGAAAGCAAGTTTCCCGTATTGACGCRATTACGAATCCTGTTTTGCCTGTGCTACGCGGGTTTCTGTAAGCTCGCGTCTCCTTGCTGTGCACTGCCGCTCAGTCGCCTTTGCTGTACTTCCGCGGTTTATTTCTGTAATTTATTTCTATCACCTGTCGTTATCATTTCAGTTGGATGGTTTTATCAGACACATTAGACGTACRGGTTAATTATTAGTTAATGCAGCCATCTCGCAGACAACAGTAAAACATTGCTCTTCCATCATACTGCTATATTTTCATTTTTTATTAGTTATATTTTATTCTTTGGGGATAAACTGTATTTCATAATTTCAACTGTAGGGATGTTATATTTGTGTAATAAATTCCAGTCCCTTACAGTCATTTTGCCTCTTTATAGGMAGTGGTAGTAACTCTAATAGCATTATTTTTGCAGTGGCTTTTGTGCCCCCAAATTGCTCTATTTTTCTCCTTCAAAGTTACGTGAGCTGGCCTAATGAAGGATGCCTATGCTCCCTACAAAACTTTCCTTCATTATTTATGATAGACTAAGTGCAAACAGCAACAATTAATTTGAATTCCAAACTAGCTAGCAGGGAATAGTAAATTTTTTAGTGGAGGAATTGACAGATTTTCCCAGGTTGCAATAGAATTGGTATTAGCAGCAGATTACCTGTCCTCTAGAAATCCTGCCGTTAGCTCCTCCASGCTGTGGCTTGAAATCTTAAATCTCTGCCGAACGCATCCTGTCCAGGGTGACGGGGAGCAGCCGTCAYGGCTCGATTCACGCTAACACAGTCCAGCGTTTGGAGAAGCGAACCGTGGTTTGAACTTGCGGTGGCGGATGACAGAGAAATCGGGCGCCGAAAGAAAAGATCTCGTATTAACAGGAGAATGCAATAATTGGRTGAAAATTTGCGGCCTTCTCGTTCCAAACAGCTACGTGTTTGGGGTGCGCGCTGAGTCGAAAGTCCTGGAGATCGTTCTCCATCACCAGCAGGGAGAAGAAAGAGCTGTTAAAACAGGTCCGGATCTTCGTACTCCGAACAGGTTCAGTTCGTCAGGGAGCCCGTTTGCAGCGTGTATGTTTGCACTTTTGTTTGCCCTGGCAGGTACGTTGAATTTTTGTCTTAGTTCCTGATTTTAGCACTACTAAACTGAAAAACGGATGTTTATTTACGCCGTCTCACTGCTGTTGTAATACAGTAGTAGAAACGTGGTGCCTTTTCCCTTGTGCAGARGAGACTGTGTGAGAATCGCCGTAACTCATGGGCACCAGCTTCAGTGTCACCCAAATATCTCTTTTAAAGACTGSAATATTGTAATGTCCGTGGAATTCATTTTGGAATCGGAAGCTGGTATAGGGATTTACCAGCARTCTGCTTGGTACGCGGAAAATCTCACTGTGGGCACGTTATGCTAGCAACTGGGAACRCCGGCTGGCTGCCTATCGGACTAGTCTCGTTTTATTTTGAATTGCAAACTCTGTTTCTAAAATGTAAACACTAGATTTCACRTGAATCAGCATATATATATGCTACTGAATTCAGGGGCAGCACATGGGGGCGTCTCGGCATTGCAGGGTGCCGCCGCGCGTCCCGTGCCGAAGYGCAGCGGGCGAGACCCTCCAAAAACCGGCGAGCCCCGGGGCGGGGGGGTCATTTGATGGTGAGGCTGCCGCGACCCACGCGCGGGGCGGAGAGGCTGCGGGCGAAGCCGCGTGCCGACGAGAAGGTCTTCTGGTGTTGGCCGTGCGGGAGGTCCACAGCAGAGCTGCTGCTGCTGCTGCTGCTGCTCTTCGGCCGCTGCGCCCAGGAGGTGGCTCGGACTGTTTCCTTCGCTCCGAGCAGCCGCTGGGAGAGTCGCCCCTTCTCAGAGGTTTTCTCTCTCTCAGCATCAGGGAGAACTTTTTCAAGGAGTACAATAAGAAATACGGAAGATTAGAAGCRTGGGGGGAGAAAAAAGTGACACTCCCAAGCGAAGTTCACAAATGTTTCTGAACTCTTAATTTCAAAAAAAAAAAGAAGACAGGCGCTAATTGGTATGTTGGTAGGGTTTCTCATGTCTGAAACCTTAAAAGAAACGAATAGGAAAAGGTATCAATTTGTCACAAATGTGCTAATTAATGTTTTATAATTTCTCACTCTTTTAATAGATGATTTGCTGTAGTGAGGATGTTAGGGATAAGCAGGAATGAGGCTGCAATAATGTTTCCCTCAAATTTCTTGATTATTTTTGAAACATGAAGATTCAAGCAATCCTTTTACAAATTGACAAACAAAATATTCTGTTTCTTTAGAATTATGAAAAAGTTTCTTCAACATAATCTTTGATTTTAAAGGTCCAGTAGCCTAAAAAAATTACTGCTTGTTTATGAAATTTCTGAAGTCATACTTGATGTATGTATAAAAACATTAGGCAGTCTATTCTTTTTTTTTTTTTTTTTTTTTTTTTTTTTTTTTTTTTTTTGCTAATAAAATTTAAGAAATATTTGTCCTGACTTAATCCAGACATCATCTAGGCAAGCAACATGTAAACTTCTTACAAAGTGTTTTATGTTGGCCTAGCAGTTTTGAGAGACACTTCTACATATGCAAGTATGCAAGTCCTGCTCTTTTCTATTTTTATAATTTGTTTTCAAGCAATATTACAAATAATGTTAACTTTTGAGATGTTACAGTATGGGTAACTTGAAGTTGTATTAGTTATTCTTGGTTGACTTCTTTGGTCTAAATGCTTAATGTTCTTGGAGGCATTTGAAAGCACCTTTGTCTCCCTTGTCACAGGATGACTTTAGATTCCCTTTCTCTGAAGATCACTCCAAAAATACAAAAAGTACTGGAATGTTTTATGCTGATTTCCACTTTGCATTAAAGTGAAAATGTTGGTATTAAATGAATATCAGTATAGAACTATTGTAATTGAGATGTTCCCAGGATACCTGAAGGCAACTTTGCAACTCGTGCAGAGTTTAGATGTGTCCTGGTCACTTTGGATCATGAATTATCAAAATCTTTCCCAGTCCTGAGCAGTGGTCAGAAATTGTCCTGGTGAAGGAATAAGCAGGTGGATCAAGCTGCAGGACACAAACATTGTGATGGATGTGCCTTAAAGGGAAGAATTGCTTGCTGTAGAATTTTGCTGCATTTAGATTGGCAACGTGATTGCTTCTTTCTTTCTTCTTAAGGGGAAAAAAAAATCCATGAGATGGCCCAGTGTGGCATGACAAAGAATATATTTTGGGTCCATACACCAAGAGCTGAGACCTTCTGCTCAAGAGTCAGAAGATGACTACGACGAAGGAGGAATAGCCCAGTTCTTGAGATACAGGGATCCCGATTTTGAGAGACAAGGGAGAAACACTAAATGTTTCAAAAGGATGTGCAAGGTTCTGAGAGATGATAATAGAGTGGATTTGGCTTGGATCCTTTTGTTTCTCTCTGCAAGACGAGGTATTTATAATGCAATGGGAAAACCAAGTTGTTTAACAGCCTAAACCACCTTACTAACAGGGAGAGAAAGGGAAYGCTGAGGGAAGCAAGCATGCCTGGTTGGAACCTCGAGTGCAGACAGTGGGATACTACAATCAGGTAAATAGATTGTTACCCGGGGTTAAAATTCATCCCTGATTTTTTTTTGGATAACAGTGGTTCTGGGCAGTGTTTCTATWCCCCAAGCTTACAGGGATGATGGAAGTACCAGCGACCGCAGCCYTGACTGTGGGCAGAAAGGGCAAAGCGTGGGGACGCCCTTCCCTGGAAGAGAAGGCAGAAGGGTGACGTCTTCCACGACACCTGGAGGCTCGGATAGCTGGGTGAAGCTTGCATGCAGGGCTCTGCTTCCTGCGCTCGGGCCTGCCGCTGCCCCTTGCTGAGCGTTTCAAAGGATCGCACAGTTCTCTTGATCTATTTAAGAGAAAGAAACTGTGTCAAACCTTCCCATTCCCCAGCCGGCTGTCTTTCAGACCACGTCTACAGCAGGGCATGGCGATATGATAGAAAACAAACTGTCTGAAATTAATACTGGGTTAAACGCTAGCGTATGTTAGGTTTGGACAGGCACAACTGTGTTTGCAGTGACCAGGCGGTGAGCAACGGAGAAGCGCTCTAACTGACCTTCTCCTGTACACGGGAGTGGGCTAGGAACTTCGAACCGTGTCCCGCAAACGGRTTAATGCTTTTTCTGACTTGTCTGTTTTCAGTAATCTAATGAACTACATGTTAGGTTCCAGTTTCACTGTGGTAGGTTTGAAATGTGGACTTCTTACAATAAGAAAGAAATAAAAACAGATTGAGGAAGACAAAACTTGGAGGTGCAGCCCTCAAAATGTCTTGTTTATGCTTTGCACAATATTATTAGGCTTTTCACGTGCTTTATGCCTCAGTAGGACTATCGAGGTCGGTAGGAATGAGCTCCGCTAGGAGAAGGAAGAGACAGAAGAAAGACAAGCAGCGGGGGCTCTTTGCTTTGGTCCGTCTCCGTTGCATGTGGATGACCCCGAACACCGACGTGCTGCCTGGGAGATCAGCGCTTCTGCCGCCTTAGGGAATGAGATGTTTGCTCAGTGCAGCACTTAGGCGAAGAGTATTTACTAAAGCAATCAGTATTTGTGTAGAGGGGGCCGAAGACTCATTAAGCTGCTGACTGCATTTATCATAGGAACAGGCGTAAATATATTTGGCACTTTTAAATTATGTAAACTTGCACTCCACTGGCTCTACGGTAGAACGTACTAATTTCTTTTTCAAGTGGGTCCTATGTCCCATCGATCATCAGTATAACCRGATCTGTTAACGCTGTAATTTCTGTGCCGTGATCAGGAAATCGGAGATGACACGTTTCTAACAAAATACCTGTTGCATTTTTAGTTGCTTGCAGGTCCTCTTCTGTCAACTGATCTGTAGACCTGTACGTCCTCCACGGGCTTGTCTAAACCTGCACCTTGTCTTCCCCAGCTCATCTTCATTCAATATTTACTTTAACAGGGAGAGCGAGCTCAGATACACTTGTATTTCGAGGAAAATCCTGCTGTGCTCTTCCTCAGGAAGAGTATCTGTGTATCGCTACTAGTCAACTCGGCAGCGGGAAAAACACRTAAAGCTGGGAAGCCGTAGAGTGAAGAGGCAGAGAGCTGGAAAAAGGAACCGATTCCCGTCCCTAAGGAGTTTGTCTGCTCCTAAAGTACTAATAGGTGTTTGTTATTACAGCAAAAAACATCCGAAATTCTAAAATGCCAGCAGCAACCCATCTCCAGCAGATGCACCTTGATGCCTTGGTCAGGTTTTGTCCCTCTGAAAGCTAGTTCTGCGTGCGGTGGGAATGCCTCTGGGAGAAAGTGAGGAAACAATTGTAAATACATCTGCACATATATAATATATAAAGGAGGATCTGATAGAATAAGTTGTTTTTTCTAAGTCAATAACCAAACAAAACCCCAAACAAAACCCCAAACAGAGAAGCTGCTTAGTGCAGAAAGCTAAGTTGCACGTGTTAAAATACATATATATATAAATAAAATTAAGGTTTCCACAGCAACCTAAGCTCTGTAGTGCAAATCGATGACTTTCATTCTGGTTTATTACATAATTGTAGGACGGATATTCTATAAAAAGTGTTGGGCACATCTGGAGTTATGTTATTAAAAAGTTCAGTGAAACCATAAAGCTGTACATAAAGTAACTTCTTGTTTGTTCTGGCAACTTTGTTTCTGGAAAAGCTGCGTGAAGAGTGTTGCGCTCTTCCTTCGGCTCGGGGAAAACGCGAAGCGCAGCGGGAGACAGCTTTAGCCGCCCGTCTGAAAGCTTGCTGCGTGTGCTGCTTCTCACGCAGCTCAAATGCCCCCTGTCATCGGCGCAGCTGCGCGTGGCGGTGTGAAGACCCGGCGGGATACCCGCTTTCGCTGACGCCTCGCCAGACGGCCGGCCTGCCTCAGCTCCCGCCGCTCCGAGTCCTTCGCGAACGCTTCCCGCGGACTCGCCCGCGGGCCTGCGGCAGCGGGTTTCCAGGCGGAAGCGGCGCCCGTGCGCGCAGCGGCTCCGCGCGGGGGGGCGCGCAGGTGCGAGGCTG
>NW_028186474.1:225078-438559 GCF_003343005.1 Rhea americana | reverse complement strand
CCCCGGCCGCGCTGCGCGCTCCGCGCCGCCCGGTTCGGCTGGCGTGCGCGTGTTTTGCTGCGGGCTGTTCCGCGGCGAGGCGAGGGGCGGCGAGCGGGAGAGCGGGCTTCCGGGGCCCGGCTGGGGTCTGCCGGCGGGAGCGATCACGAAACGAGTCGCTTAGCCCGTAATCTACTTAGGCGTGCAATTCCCCTTTCCCCCCGTTTTAATCTGTGGTTTGCGATGATCTTGTTTATGTGGAGTTTGGGGAAAGGGGCTGGTTCTGTTGCGATGTCATTAGGGGGCGTCGGTGATGCACCTGTTCCGAGCGGCGGTCTCCTTCCAGGGAGGAGAATCGGCGAGCGGCGGAGGTGCGTGGTCGGAGCCAGCGCCGGGCGGCTCGAGGTGTCTGGGCGGCTGCTCCGGGACTGCCGCAGCGCCTGCTCGGAGCAGCCCCGAGCTGCGGCGTCCCTGGGGCGCCGCGTTACTCGCRAACGACGCGGCTGTCTGTGCCGGCGCACGGCGGCGGCGTTTTCTCTTTGTTTATGGCAAATCGGGTTTGACTGTCATCTCAAACAGTCATGCGTGCGTTATAACTTAAAAGGTCATCAGTGGTTGTTCCATTTCTTTTGTTGTTTTCAGGGCCGTAAGTGTACAAAGTAGTTTCTGGTAAGAGTAGAAACATAGTGCATTTCTTTTTTTTTTTTTAAAAAAGACACTTTCTTTAACCTCAGATTTATATATTTTGAAATGGTTAATATTTGTAATAGAATACRTAAAATTGCAGGTGGTATCTACTCTGATTACTAAATATTACCGGGCTTAAAAGCTATACATACAATTAATAACTATAACTTCAGTAAAGAATCTAGGTTAAGTAATGATCGGTCTTTGTAAGTATTTTAAAAATATAACCRAGTCTGCTACAAAGAGCTGTTAACTTCTATTGCTCAAGTGCCATTTTGACAGTTGAATTGCAAGCAGCTGGAATGCCCCTAATTTTCAGCTTTGGAAAATGTAGTCAATAAGCAATAAAATATAAGCTAGTATTTTCAATTAACTTGTCACTTTCTGTAGCTAATACTTTGCTTAGCATAAGTGCCACAGATCTTTGAAACAAATAAAATAAGGAATGCAGTTCTAGTTTTAAAAACAAAACAAAACAAAAACATGCAATTGAATATTCTTGTTAAGTGAGAGCCTATAGTTGTACAGCAGTAGACGCCAGTGCTATAAAATAGCACAAGAAAGTTGCTGGTTACAATACTGTTCCTATTTGTCAGTCTCTGAAAGCACATATAGTTAAGAAGTTCTGTTATATCTCATGTGGAYGTTCAGGAAATACAAGTATCAGACAACTGCTCTTATGTTGTCTGTTGGTAAAAGACCACCTTTGTCGTCCTAGTTTTATATATAAAGTTTTACAAAAAAACTTACATCTTTTAATTATCATTTTTTCCTCTGTACTGTGTTTTTTTTTCTTTGCTGTGAAATACCAATATTACAGGTTTGCTATTAAGAGTTTTTGTATGCTATTTTGATCATATTCTCAAATAAGAAAATTATTTGCTGTCTTAATTGAAAAATAGGCGCACTGATTTTGTTTAGGGTGAAGGAAGGAAATCTCCCTTCAATCTCTATAGTAAACAAGCCTAGAAAAGGCATCTAGAGGACTGAGAGCAGCGAGTGAAAACAAGTGTTATTTCAGAGCAGTCTAAGAAACATTGCTCTGGTGATAAGTTTCTTTTTTCAAACCATACATGTGTYTGTAGCTCTGAGATGATAGTGAGCTCTTAAGAATTTTGGGGCTCTTTTAGCGTGATCTTTTATTGCTGAGTAGCTCCAATTAATCTTGCTGTAAACGAAACTGGTTGTTAATCTTGCAGAGAGGGAGAATAGGYGAAAAATGTCACTTATGTCTGGAGTTTAGGTACAGCAGCTCATGGGAGAAGTACTARTTTTTCCTCAAGTAGGTCTGTTATTTGCTTATTTTACCAGTTATCTTCATGCGTTTTGGAGAAACTAGGTTGTAGAAGGTGTAAACACTGGTAAAGTTTACTAATGTTAGGAGTTGCACTTGCCAAACAAGAAAAAAAATTTTTTTTGATGGTTTAAGTTATCCTAATATCTGAAATAGAGTGATTTATATGTGCAAAAAAGAATTTTCTTGGCATGCTTGTTGCTTGTGTGAGGTTCTATGTCAGACGTTAGTAGTTTTTTTTTTATTTCAACCACTGTCAAGCCAAAGAAACTGAGCTTGTTCACTACTGCTGCTGTTACCCCAGGAAAAGCTTGTGATGTGCCCTGGGATTAAGGCAATAGACTTCATATCCTTATGGATTGAAGCTTGGGTGGGGAAAAAAGATCCAGTTAGCTCAGTACCACAACCAGCTAGATTTCTGGTGAGATGCAGAGGTATCTCTGGGCATCCAGGCCTACCTGCCTATTCCTACATATTAGACAGCATGGAAGAACGAGATGCTGTTCTCCTTGATGTAAATTGTGGTGTGTCATCTTCTAATCTAGATAACTTGGCTGAGAGGTTAGAATATACCGAAACTGTTCTTTCAGAAAGATACCGCATTCCCCCTCTCAACGTGTTGATGTGGAAGGCCCGTATAGTCTTCACTGGCTTTTCAAAAGTTCTCCTCCATTTGCTGGTACCCCTTACAAGTGCACAGACCCCTGACTGGAAGGGAACATGTTAAAGGTACTGACATGGGCATCGGTGACTTTTGGGCAGTTTTGAAGTTCTCTTTGCCCATCCAGCTGCAATTTTAGGACGTTTTCCATGTTTATGGTTGTAAAACTCTACTGTAATGCCCAACTCTCATACAAGTCTTTGTGCACTTTTGCAACAAAGATTTTTGGGTTTTCTTTTCCCCTTTTTAAATTCTGAGCAATCTTTTAATACTACAYTGAAATTCTTTCTTGATTGTGTTTCTTAGATACTCTCTCCTGTCTGTTATGAATCATACCTTTCTGTTCTATTTGAAAATACTTTAGTCAGGAGCAGAGGCACTGAATATCACTTTGAAGACTTCAGACTTGTTGCGGAAAGGCAAGCAGTTTTTCSGTGGGCACAACTTAAGATGACCGGTTGTAAAAGCAGCTAGTGAGACTTTCTAAACAATTATTGAACCCCCACCGCCTCCAACTTTCTGACTCCATAGTGTTTTAATATTTTTTTTCAAATCAATTTCTGTCTCTAAAGGAACAGTTATTAAAGCGATGTGCTTCAAAAGCCAGTATTAAATAATAAGGAAGATTAAAAAGAAAAAACTAAGCAGGGGAAAGAAAGAAAGGAAGAAGTCTTTAGCAAATAACTGCCAATTAAGATTTGGCAGACATGTGTGAGCTGATTACATACTTCATTAGGCTGTCAGTTTCTGCTGCTTTGTTTCTATAGTGCCAGGAGCACATTTAGGTGCTTCTCAAGAAGTTATTGTTTGTGTGTAGTTAGTCCTGCATGTTCCATGGTTGACCATATTAAATATGTGTAAGCCATGGAGAAGAAGAACAACCTGCATGAACAGCACCTATTTTTAATTTGTTCAAAAAATTCTTGAGTTGAAATCTGTGTTTGTAAACACTTTGAATTGGGTGGTGAAAATGAAGATCAATTTGTTTTAAATAAAGCAGTGAGAGGTAAATCCRTAAGCACAAATGCACATAAGTAATTCCTCGCTTGCTCCTCTGAGGAAAGGATGCAACTTCTTAATGTCCTGGCTGTTCTTCTGTRTTGCAGCCTCCTTCCCCTCCCCTCTTTCCCTCCCTCCCCACTAAATATATTGGCTTACATATKTCACAATTCACATGTTGGGAAGAACAGGTCTGCAAAACTTACAAGATGTTCCTTCCCCCAAGGCTTCTACCAGTCTGTTCTAACAGGTTTATTTAGAAGGCAGCTGATAAATGAAGGAGTGTTTTGAGCTGGTTGATATTGCTGCTTCTCCATATCACTGAAGAATTTTAAACCATATGTTTAAACACCTTAGRTGGAAAAAATTCCCTCCTCAAAATTAGGAAAAACTCTGTATTCAATAATCTTGGAAGCAATATAAATCATTGCAATGGGGTTCTGCATTACAGAATATATATTATAATACTTTATCTTCTCTCTCACTTTATGACTAGGAACTATAATTGTCTGGCAGCAGGAGGGAGGTGACTAAGGATATTCTTCAGTGACGTGTCTTGGGACCAAATCTGTATGGAGTGATGTACYTATGAAACCTCTAGGCAACACTGTATTGGGAGGTGATGGTAATACTTGGGGATGTGCTCATTAGTCAAGAAAACTAGGTGATCTGTGCATTGGAGTAATTCTTAATGCCATTCACTACCTTGCCTTTAAAGGCACATTTTTAACCTTTGGWGTTAATGAACAGAGGAACTGGTCAGTCAGAGGTATCTGAGGAAATATATATGCGTTGCTTGACTGAATGAGGAATGAATTGCACTTTGAAATGTCTCTGGAAAAGAACATCTCCTAAGATGTACCTGACTTACCTCACTAAATTTTCCTATCCGTACTGTCTCAAAGTAGTAGGCAGTTTTAGTCTGTGTAGTGTAAATGTTACTGAGATGACTTGGAGATTAGATATAATTTTATGAGCAGGGTTTAATATGTKTTGGCTCATTTATCCTAGAAAAAGATCAACTAAAAGAGATCATGATTACTGTTTTTTGAATACTTCGTCTGAGGAGTTGGATGAGAATTGGTCTATGGGATTTTACTTGTTCAAACTCATCCAGGTATTAATTGTCTGCAAATGTATTTATGGTAGAAGTTAGCCAAAGGTTCCTAAATACAGAGAAGTGAGGCTGAGAAACAACTTTTCAAATTGTGTGCAAAGGTGAGAAGCTGGATAGCTAAGTTTAGATTTATAAAGTGGTTTGTATGAGGAGTAATCTTAGAGGAAGAAGTGGTAGTATTAGAATATGGCTTTTTACTCTTGATCMTTTGAAATTTTTAAGAGAACTTGTTCTCTGTTTATTCATAGTTATGCTGTATTTATATATAAAGACCATCATGATTTCAACTGGGTTGCCCATGGGGATGATGAGAAAGCGATTTCTTTCCCCATCAGCCCTGTCCACAGTGTAAAATGGCTTTTATTTTTAGCTTGGTTTCTTAAGGGTGGAAATCCTTAACTGTCCCTAAGGCTTTGTGTCCTCACCTAACAGCACCTCTCATCCAGTAGTGAGCCAYGCTTTATCGTGAGGGTTGGCAGTCTTAAACCCGTATTCCCTACAATCTTTGTGAAAATTACTGGATAGGGAAGAAGGAACCAGTGCTCCTGTGGATAGAAACRCAGATGGGCAGACTCGCTGAAAAGAACGGGCAATAAGGATTGAGCAGAACTTGCAACTTGCCCTAACGCGACGCTGCCGTTCCCGTGCTGGGCAGCGGGAGGCTGTCAGCGTGAGCACCGGAGTGAGCCGGCAGGAGCGCTGGGGAACGTGCCCGGGGCGGAGAGGGACTCCGGGTCTGGCGGAACTGTTAGGTGTGTCGYGGCGTGAGGAGGAGCGCGTGGGAACGGGAACGTGCCTTCGCAGGAAAGCAGCCTCTTCGTGTTTGTTCGAGGAGCAACTTCTTTTATTTTCGTTCTAATGCAGCAGGTATTAAATGCAACTAAAAATGGGGTGCGTGCCACTATGCCTTACATGATCCTAGTTATTCTTGGAAAATTTAGGTGCTTGTTTTGTGTTTCTTATTTGTATGCTTGGGGTTAAATTCATTGTCAAGCCTGTGGGGCAGGAAGCGCGATTCTTCAGAGGGAAATTAGTGGGGGGAAAAATGAAAATGGGGTTCTCTTTTGAACAATGTAAGACAAGGCAGACTGGKGGGGGGAAGGGGGCAGTGCTGGTTGTGATCTGCAGTTTTGTGTTGGAGGAAAAGAGCAAAGTTGRTGTTTTTGTTAATCCGTCTGAATGTAGCATTTGTTGGTTCTTCCCTTTCCACAGTCAGTGATAGCTCAGCTGGACTTGAGTCGCAGTATCTTGCGAACAAAGCCTTTCTATTCAATAATCCTATATTTAGAAAACCGGAGACATCTTATGAGTCCAAGATAAACACTAGGGAAATATAGAAGAGCTGTTGCCAGAACCTATGATCTTCTAGAAAATTCTCTGCCACATACTTGGTGGCATTTAAAAGCACACGATAAGGGGGTCGTTGGCAAGGAGGTGTTTCCCCCCTCTTCACAGGCATGGTGACATGTAAATACACTAGCTTTTCTAGTTAGTATGTTAAACTGTTATTTAGCATAATTCTTCTATGGAAGGACTGTGAATGCCTGATGACCTCCAACCATTAGTCTCACCAGTGGTCATGTGCATTTAATAGATTTGTTCTTTGAGAAATGGGAGCTCTGTTGAGACAGGGATGTGAAAGCATTGGAACGTCACCGAAAGGTACTSGGCTCCTGGAGATTCTGATACAATGTTTTCTAGTGCTTCAAAGAAATTTTTGTCTACTTGGGTGAAGTTTAGTGTCTGTTACTGTCTTCTAAGCTATGATATTCAGTGAGGATGAAGCTAAAGGAATCATACAGCATACAGCAGGGTCTTGGTTCAAAATTAGTTGCAACTRATGACAATATTACCACTTTTTTAAGTTATGTATCAGTCTCAGTATTGCATCTTTTTCATGTTCTGTATTAAGATTTACAAGCTCACTGAATCTCGAGGAAGAGAGATAAAATATCTGTTAAAGGTCTTGGAGGTCAAAACGAACCTTGTGAGGAATTTCTGGCGAGGTCCTGAAAACATCCCTTGAGCTTTACGTGACTATAATTCTTTCCTCRTAGACGTGCTTCTGTGTTTGCTGAAACAAAGAGTCTTTAGTCAGACCTTACTGGAGGCGTTAGGTAGGCTGATGCCTGTGGRTCTGAGCAGACCAAGTGCCTTGCAGTGTAGCTGTGCGATGGTGGCTTCCTACGAAGGTGAGGCTTCCCTCTTGACCAACTTCTGCACTTGACTACTTTTCTTCTCTTGACTCTTTCTGGCTATTAAGCGTTAAGCTCATGACAGGCGGTGACGAAAAGTGGGTCACTCTGCTCTCTGTGCTACTCTGTGAAACAGGGTCTGTCTAGATACAGCTTTGGGAAGCTTGTGACCTAAACACACTTCAGTGTTGACAGTAGGTAGTTAGGGTGGGTGRGGGTGGYTTTTGATTTGCTTTAAGTGTAAARGCTTCTAGTATTGTCCTTGGATACTCASTGTGCTAAAGTTCAGTGAAGTGTGCTTTGGCAGGTGGCTTGCTATTTGAGAAAGCTCTTGTTTCTGTATATTTGAACAGCAGGGGACTCTCTTTTCCTTATAAATATGTTTAGAATGAGCTGTTTGTGCCAGCCGTTAATTTAGTATATCTGCCCTTTCGGTTTTCCGGTCTTGGTGAATGAACCCTTGCATAATTGTCAGTGAAACCTAGAAGAACGGGTAATTAAACTGGAGCCAACTGAAGACAATACATAACTTTTTACTGACCTGTTTTCATGTTGGGTTGTATAAAGGCCTTTGTCTTACTGGAATGTGTGCKCTACCCTAGCAAGTTATAAACGTAGCAGAGATCCTGTATGGGAGAATACCAAAGACAGCGTTCGGTAGTGCCTGCAGGGAACTGGTAGGTGTGCCTGCAGTAACTGGSTTTGGGTCTGGGAGGGCAGATGTTCCTGATGTGCTGAAGTTTGTTCTTTGTAGAGAAAAATGGCTATGGAAATGTCAGCGTGAAGTTGCTCACTTCACCTATGCTTGTGTTCCCGTTATATGTAAGTTAGTATATGTGGAGAGAGAGCATTTGGACGAGTGAGAAAGTGTTAGCCAGCTTGGAGAAAATACTCCAGAAACATAAGGATTATTGTAAAACAAAGTTTATTGAAAATAGGGCATTGAACTTGATTCCTTTGTTTTGTTTTTTCTTTTTTTTTCCCTAAGTGCTCTTAAGCTGTGAGTGAGTAGTAACTAAATTCTTGATAGCAAACAGGCAGCAATCAGGTTTTGCTGCACTTGATAAAATAAGATCAACATTTCTGTGAGTGTTTTGCTCTGTTGTTTGCATATACACACTTACGTGAGATGAACTGCATGCTGCTTGTGTGCCTGGCCTCGCATGGGAAGAGCAAGCAGGAGATTCACCTACTTCTGTGTGTTTTGCTTTAAAGCTTGTATTGACTGGCCATTGCTCTGACAGTGATTGCTTAATTTCTCTGTATTGAGAAGAACTGACCTGACATAGCGAAGGGCTAGTGGGGCCTGTTGTCTGCTGACCACGCAGCTAAGCATCCGCTTGGAAGGGCTTGTTTTGTTGCTGTCAGTAGTGCTGCCTCATTGCTCTGTCATGTGCACTGTAATTTGCAGCTCTCCGTTCTGACCGCTTGGTGTTTTGTTTCAGCCTTCCTGAGTATGCCGAGCTGATCGGAATTACGGATAAAGTTGCTCTGCTGTGGGGTTTTTCTTTTTCTGATTATTATTTGTTTTTCTTTTTTTTTTATGCTTGAGTTTTTCCCCAAGGAAGATTGCGTTTGAAGAAAGAGGTCTTGCCAAAACAGCTTCTTTTTTTTTTGTTTCTGAGGAAGTGGAGGTGGAGAATTGGCCTCTTTAATTTTCTTTGTCACAACAAGACCAAAACCTGCAACTTCTGACCTTGGATATTTGCATTTTTTTTTTCAGTTCTGGAGTGACTACACTTAAGGTCACCAGCCCAAGATAGTATTTTTCTTCTGTTATTAAAAAAAAGTAGTGATTTCCACCACCACTCCCGGATGGGGCATGCAATAAGATAAGGAAAGGATTTTACCAATGTTTCAGATGTTGATAGCATTGGATAATGTATGTTTGCTTAAGATTAGAAGAAGGAACTTTTTAAGYCCTCATGAGAAAAGCAACTTTGATTGTAGCAAGTGAACATTTTATTATGTGGCATTTTAGTAGCAAATAGTTGACTGAAATGTCAAAGTTGCTCTGTGAGAGTTGAAAGATTTTTTAAGAGTCTTGTGAGCTCTATTTGGGTTTCCACAAAAAGTTCTTGTGTGCCAGCATAGGGTAAAGTGTGGGCAGATCTGGAGTTTTTACCTAAAATGGAGAATCTGAGGTACAGACAAATACAGTCTTATAAATCTGCTRTACTCTTCCTATCACACTTTTGATGGGAAATGAGAGAATTTATCATAAATGCCAAGGGAACTTCAGCATATTGTGAATTTATTAAGCGTATAGGCGATGGGACTAAAAGTTCAAATCTCACAATGTAACCAGTGTGAAACGGGAGAAAACATGAAGCGTTATGGGATACCTRTATTTTTGTCTTTGTGAACTCAAGTCAGTGGCGCTCTCTTGTAGCTAGTGTGTACCGACTGGCATTAGCGTGTAGCCAGGAGGTTGAGGGCAGYAGTGGTTACCTCCTTTGGCACTCGTGAGGCTGCATCTAGACTGTTGGATCTCGGTGCAGGGGGCTTGGCAGGCTGTAGAGTTCAGCTGCTTAAGTGGCGACGACACCAGAACTCGTGATGATGGGTGAGGAGGGGCTGCACAGCCTGGGGTCCGGCGGCCTGGAGCAGAGGAGGCTTGAGAGGGAGCCTTCGGCTATTTGATACGGAGTTAGGGAGAAGACAGAGCCTCTGTGCAACTCTAATGCACAGACTCCAGTGGCGTTCCTTCTCTGTCCCGGTCGGGTACTGGAAAGGGGCAAAGGCGTCAAGCKCTGAAGCAGCCTTCATCGCCGCTTCAAGCGGGGGAGAAAGCCTGCTGCGTCTACTTTCCTCATACAGAGAATGATGCGTGGGTACTCCTCTGTGCGAGTGGAAGTTGACTGAACTGAAAGCTGTRGGAATGGGATTGACTGTAGATTTGCAGGAAGGGGATGATTGGTGCCTGCAAAGCTAGAAGCTCAACATTAGTTCCTTAATACTGCTGAGAAAGTGGACAACGCTGTGGGCTCGCGATCTTTTTTTTTTGCTTTTCAGTTCTACCTCTTGTCACCAGGTTGTGCAAAACTTCTAAATAGCTCATGATTTTTGAGTCTAATCTCTATTTTTATCTTGGAGGGGAGGAGTGTTAGCAATAATTCACCTTGGTAGTGAGTGATCACCTTTCTTCTCAGGCATCTGTTTCTTTTTTTACATGAATATTTTCATAGTGATGGTATGACTCAGTAGAAAGAGGCGGTGTTGCTAGGCAGCGGTGTGAGCACTTTGCAGATGCCATGTGATGGCAGTAAGCTGCCTTGTAATAATCCATTGGTGGCAGTATTCCTGGCCGAGGGTCTGTACTGCAAAAAAAGAGAAGCATCTCTAACAGGAACAGATGCTGCCTAGCAACTRCCAGTGCTCCCTGACCAGCCTGAAATACTTTCACTTAATTGTAGCATAATTTTGGTAATATCCAAAAACTTAAGAGTAAAAGATCTTTGAGTTGAATGGTGTATTTTTTCCCCTCAAGATTTTGCAGAAAAAAGTGCATAGAGACCATTAATAATATAAAGAAATTCTTTAGCCCTCTTTTAAATTATCTTTTATTTAATCCCTGCTCTTCGATTGTAATGTCTGGATGGCTTTTAATCAGCTTTTRGTAATCTTTTTTTTGTGTGTGTATTACATTAGTGCCTGGCAGTTCCAATCGGATTAGAGCCCTGTTCTGTGTGGTGCCATACCAGTATACTTTGTAAGAAATTGCCCTTGCTGCAAAAAGCTTGTGTTGCTTTACTTGCATTGATGGATCTTTTTTTTTTTTTTTGGGGGTGTAATTGGATATATCCTCCTCTCCTTCGTACATAAATTCTTTATATTGTCCATCTTGCTTAAACAGCAGAATGTTTTAGAAGTACTGGATCTTGGTTTTGTTCTTTATTTCCTTTGTGGATTTGACTTGAACTTGCAAATAAATTTGCATATCTCAAATTCGTTTCTGGCAAATAACTGAAATCCCCACCCATAATTAATCATTTAATACTTGGGATCTATACTGTGGAGGTGAAGACATTTTCATTTTAATTTCCTTGTGGTTCTACTCCCTTGTTGTATATCATCAGAATCTGACTGTGCAGTCTCTGAAGCTGCCAGGTTTAATCAAGCACTTCCACTAAAATCTAATCATATCAACCTTTAATTCTTGCAATGAAAATGTTTTGTGGGGGAGAGTTCTCTGTAAACTATTTTGTGGTCTTTTAAGTGGTCAGACCCACAGTTTTCTGTCTATGAGGAATTATTCCTTCAAGCTACATCTTGAAACTTTGGTATCTTTTATTCTGTGGAATAACTTTTTTTTTTTTTTTTTTTTTTTTTTTTTTTTTTTTTTTTTTTTTTTTTTGTGCCATCATATTGCTGTAGCTTAAAGGCCTTTCCCTCTCTGCTATCTGTAAATAGAGAAAAAATAGCTCTCTTTCCTTATCCATTTCTTTTACAGGAAAGATGATAGCTTGTCAGATTATAAAATTGTGAATGATGTGGAGTGGAAGAGTAGAAATTTTTGATAACTCTTTTTCTTGTAATATAAACCAGGGACATTGGTGATGCAGGATCTGAAAAATTAAAAAAATTTGAATGATGCATAAGTGAAATGTGGAGCTTTGGCATGATATGGATGCTAAAAGTTGATAGGATTCAAAATCATTTGGATGGATGTGCAGAAGAAAAAGTATAGAGAGCTATTAAATACATATTTTAAAGTAATGATAACTTCTACCTTAGGAAGTCCTGATCTGCAAATTACTGGAGTTGGGGAAAGTTGCATCCCTGCCTTATTCCAATATCTTCCTTCTGGCCTGTTGGGGGAAAAGATACTGGATTTAGAGCCATCTTTGGTAGAGTGGTTCTTTAAGTTATGCTACATGGATCCTTTATTGTCATTCAGAGACAGGGAGGAAAAATCATGATCATCTTACTGAGCTGTTGGAAACAGCTTATGCTTTGCGATGTGAGGCTCTCTTAATAGATGAATTATTGTGGGGAGAAAAGAGCATTTTAAGAAAGGATGCRTCCTGCATCATAAACATTGATTGATCTTTAAGAAAATACTATAAATTATTCCAAACTGATAAATTAATCTTAACAAATCGATTTCAAAGATTGACCTACACTGCATGTTAACTAATAGTTTATTATGAAATTAAAAATCTTGCAGTGTAGACTACAAAAGAAATTACAGTAAGTTTTTGTGTAGTGAGAGTTGGGGTAAGAAGAGATATTTAGTGGGGGATAAGTGTCATGTACAAAGTATCACTTTGGAAATAAACTATAGAGTTGCAGAAGTGAGTTTGGAATTCAGATAACTGTTACTGCTCTGCCTTTATTCATATAATAAGTGTTTTTCAGAAAGATCCATTCAGTCTCTCTGATTTGCCTCGTGTGCTTGATTTTTTTTTGCAGTAAAGAAGTTTGTAAATTTAAAAATAGTTTGCTTAATTTGCAAGACTGTTGCACATGACATCTTTGTTTCAAACTTAARCAAAAAAACTTTCTGAATTTCAGACCCATTATAATGAAATATAATACATTTATGTGTTTACCCAATAATAAACATAAATACAGAATACTTGGCTGATGTGATAGAAGTATTGATACAGTTATGTGTTATAAAGCCTAAAATACATGCAGCATCAGAAAACTTCAGAAGAACTTTGAAATTTGCAGCACAGAGCAAAATTCAGTGTCTGTGCAGAGATTATAGATTGGTAAGGTGTAGAGCTTGTTAATGTGGGGAAAGAATCACACAAATGCAGCTATGCTTCTCCTCTTCATTACCTTTGTCATCGCTTCTGGAATTAGTTTGGCTGAAGATATACTTAGGACATGATTAGTACCTAGCCTGGGTAACTGTGAGCTGATTGTAGTWCAAAGCAGCTATGAAAATTAAGTGACATTCTTCAACCTGAAATACTTGCCTATGGTTTGTTCTAGTCATCTAAAAAATATTCCCAGAATTTTAGTGAGGTAATATAATGAGTGGAGAACTTGAGAGGGAGGGGAGGAAGAAAAAAACCCAACCCTGTCAGAAATTTGAAGATGATTTCTCTTTTGAAGCAATGATTAAAACAAAGTATGTTGAAAGTTTTGCAAAATAATGATTATTGCAGAGAATGTAGCTTAAGATTTTTTTTTCTTTTGACGCATTATACAGCTAAAAAAGACCCAATGAGATTTAATGGCAAATTCACAGCTAATAGTATGAAAAGTTATTTTTCTAAAGTTAATCTGTATAATTCATTATTACAAAATGTCAACGAGGCCAAGATTTAAAGAATAACAGRATGTATTTTAGCATGCTTGGTGTGTTCTAGCAGCAGTACTTTCTATTGCAGAAGAGAAAACATGAGAAATAAGCAAGATCTAAATAATTACTAAAYGCAACTTTATGATTAGAGAAATATAATTTAGATCTGGAGAAGGAAAAGAGGATAATGTGATCATGGAGRTTTCTTGAACCAAATTTGTTTCTCTGTGTTTAAATAAGTGCTTGGAATTTACATTGACATATCAGGGAAGGCAGGAGAAGAAAGGGTGGTAAAATGGCTCTTTTCTGTGTGTGTGTGYCTGTGTGTAAATGAATATTGGCTTATTGTGGGCTGAAACGGTACTTAATATTGTAAATAGTGCATTATGCAATGTTAAAATATTTTTGTAGGCTTTAGTATAATGTTTAGAAATAGGTTGAAAACAAATTAGAAATGAAATGCAGGAGGCGTGTATCTATGCTGGTGCACTGTGCTGGAAAGTAGTTTTGTTTATATACTAAGAAAATGTGGTGTTTGGAGGAACTAAGCAGCTAAATTCTGCATGACCTTTTACTTCGATGTGCTGTGCTGGACAGCAGTCTGGCATCTTCCTGTTTTTCTTTTGCTTTTCCCAATGGTCATGGGAAAAAAAAGTGACCCAATTTTCTTACTAGGTTTTCATGTAATTGAAGCAATCCATTTGAGTAGAAAAATGGTCTTTGGAAGAATTGAGAACCAGGTGAGGCTGGGTTGGGAGGCTGGCGTGTATGAAGTTGGATTAGAAAGAAGCACAAAAGAAAAATTTATTTTAAATTATACCACAGCAAAACAAAATTTAGGGTTTCTGTTGTTTAGGTAGGCAGCGGAGAATAAAAATGACACGTGAAATCTAATGTAATATTTCTGTGACTGTGGATCATTTCCCCTCTTTTTGTCATAACAGTGCTAAGATGGGGCTGCAGCTTGGTGGATAGCAAGGGCAATAGGAGCTCAGACGTGATTCCRTAATAAGTRTTAGAAAGATCGTAACAGTCCAGTCAAATATCCATCTCGCTCAGCATCCRGCCTCGATAGCGACGAAGAGCAGAYGTTTACAGAACAGTCGCCCAACAGGATAAGCACGTGGGATGCTTTCCCAAGGCTTGAGGAATTCGTGGGTCAGGGACTCTAGCCTGAGGCAGTACGCTTCATAGCTCTCTGGCTTTGCTTCCATCAGTTTGTCCCCGTTCCTTGTGAGCTTCTAGCAGCCACAGCATCTTGTGAGGAGTTTCAGACTTTAATGAKGCCCTGTGTGGAAAAAGCGCTTTTTAAGGTTCTGAACTACTTCTTGTTTGACACTCCCCTGCTTCTTGTACCAGAAGAAATGATGAAGGCTTGTTCCTTGCTCACCTTCTCCGTGCGCTGGCAAGTGTCAGCAGCTCAACCTGCAAGGATAAAGCAGCATAAGAAAAGGTAGAAAGAGGTGAGACAAGAGATGCCAAAGACTGCTGAGGGGCTTTTATATGATGAATTATTAACCAGAATGAGAATCAGTCAGTAAGACTGATGGGTAAAAGGGGTGAAGAGAGCCTGGTTGCACTTCTGTTAATAGAATTGCAGCATTTCACTCAATGTGGCAGTAACTAGTTGAGAGCCCATCATTTTGTATGCGAGGTTAGTTGTGAAACCCCATATAGGTACACGGGGATGGTGCACATCTGCTGTTCCCGCTCCTAGTATTGTTAGATCTTTCTGCTACTCTTCCCTACCCTGAATAGCTTAAATGACATCGGCAAACTTTGTCACTTGCCCGTTAACCTGATTTTCTGGATCATTTAAAGRTCTTTTAAACAGAACAGGCTCCAACACTGATCCCGTAAGAGCTTGCTGATCAGTCTGTCTTTACTAAGAAAACTGAACGCTTGCTTCTTTTGTTTCTTAACTTTTAGCTAGTTATTTCTCTGTGCAAATACCTTGATGCTTTATCACAGTCAAGCTTGATGAGGAATGACTTTGCTTATGCCAAGACGTGATTGACTCTTTCTCAAGGTAGCATGTCCACCTGCCCTTTAAGTCTGTTCTTTTAAAACTATTTCTCTTACCACTAGTGACTTGCAGCTGCTCATACTGTGTCAGGGCATGTGCTTAGCCAAGGAAAACACTTTTCAATCTGTCATCTCCTACTATATCTAGCCTGTGTGAATATGTTCATGTTTTCTTATTAAGAATTTGCAGATGTGTAGAGGTAAGARTTTCTTTTGCTGTGGACCACTTTGGTACAGTTCAAGTGCCACAGTTAAGGAAGCTCTGACTTGGAGATGACTCCTGTAGGTGCTACTTCAAAGCATTCCTCCCTAGTGGAATGGCTTCAACAGCTGGCCAAACCTAAGTTTCGTGGAGGAAGCTATGGCRTCCTTATAAAACGGAAGGACGGAGAAGGGGTTTAATGTCTGAAAATAGTTGCTGAATGTTACCACAGCCTGGCTTGAAATCCAAGAGAGATCATGCAAATCTGTTCCCTGCGGGGTAGAAGTCAGGCTTTTTAGCTTATGGCTATTTTGATGATATGTTACTTCTTTACTCTATGGTGACTAAGGAGATGGATCTTGTAAGAAATAACTGAGGCCTGTTGATTGATGGAGAGTTTGTAGATGACCATATTGTTATAAAAAAAATCTCCATTTTGCCTCCCATGGGAACGGCACAAGTCAGTTATCAGAGTCTTCTCTGTAATCTGTCTTCTCCAGAACGGTTAAATTATTCTGTATTTTCCATATGCATTTATGTGTTTAGATTAAAAATTATAACTTCTTCGCAAGTAAAAAMTGAATCTAGTATGCTGACAAGTTTATTCTTGCATTATTTTTTTTCTTGGATTATATTCTCTGTGTTACTGCAATCTAGAGCCATTTTTTTAATGTTTATCCTGTCTGACATAAACAAGAGTTTTAAAACCTGCTTTCATATGTGGTGGCTTCTGGGCCCTGAGAGCCAGGAGAACAGTTTAGGTCTGTTGATGGGATCTCCACTTTCCCCCTGTTAGTTAAAACACTCTGCACCTAGTCTCACTGYGGAGGAACAGACACCTGACACTGTTTTGTCCTGTTTAGATTTTGATTCATGAATTTTCTCGTGTTGCTCTCCCCCATGTGGGTGTTTGCCAGTGTGAGATCTGAGATCTGCATATGAAGCTGAAGGTTTTGTTTGGATTGACTTTGTTTTGCTATTCTATATGTTTTTTGGAAATTCAGCGTTCGAGAAACGTACTTGGTGTTAGATGGTGCGCAGAAAGTCTTAGTTTTCATGGAGTTCTTCCTCTGGACTTTAGGTTTTCTCATTAGCTCCTCTGAGCCCTGCACAGAGAAGCTTTACTGCTTGGAGGTTCAGTGGCTCTGACAAGGGTCCTCAGGGAGGACSTGAAATGCAGCTCTGTCACGTGAGTTGCAACCATAGCTTAAGTAATGACATTTAAAGGGGAGCATTCCCCCTTAAGTAGGGAAAAAGTAAGGACACTGCCCACTGGAGGTCACTGTTTCAACTCTTGGGATTCTGCCAGGTGTGTAGGTAGAACACAGGGAGCACTCCCTGTCTGTGTGTGTATTTATTTAGAATAAGGTACTTGGGTGATTACATTAAATCTGTGTCTGAATGAGTTTTTAAACATTGGTGATGAAACTTGACAAAGGGAAAACCAGAGGAACCTTATTTGTAGTTTATCCTTTGTTTTGATGTGGCATGCTTCCAGGAACTATCCATAGCTATGTCCCTATTGTGTTTTAATAACTGTTGTTTTGGTTAAAGAATATATTATTATACGCGATTACAACATTTTAAAGTTTGTTTGTAAAATTGAGGTTTGTTGTATAAYTTTTTTGATTAGTATTCATGTTTTCTGATTTTTCACTGGATAATGAAAACTACAGATACTTGGGAAAATGATATTCAAGATGAATACCATCTTGGTTGCTCAGTGTTTATGAAAAGTGTTCTTGTGTACTGTATCATACATTCGTATTAATATACATGATTATATTTAGGATTTGTGCAATATACTAGCGCCATATATTTTACTTAAAGATGAGTTGCAATTTTGGAGGAAAGTGATTCCTGCCAATGACTTTCYGTTATATTGTTTAACGCTCAAGAACAAAATTCTTGACTCTTGTTAGGTCAGAACTGCCTGTTCTGTTGGGTTGTAAGAGAGTAAGAATTGTGAGACAAGGAAGTCTTCATTAACATTATGAGTTCATTTGGGGTTAGTGATTAAAATCATTATAAGCTTTGCTTAATTCAAAAATCTTCTAAAAAAAAAAACCCAGCTTTTATGTTGCTGCTGAGTTTAACTTGTGATACGGGCTAAAATAAAGATAAGGAAAAGTGGGCTGGCAGGTTTGCTGGGCAGCTGTATAGTACCTATTTTTATGTAAGGAGCGAACTAACATGCTATGCTTAGAAGAAAAATTCGTGCAAAGATTCATCCCTCATGTGTCTTTCTCTTTTCTTTTTCCCCACCCTCTAGTGATATGCAGCTTCCGAGGAGCTGTACCACAAGGTTTAGTTCTGGAACTAGGTGAAACTGTCCAGATCCTAGAGAAATGTGAAGGTAAGTGTGATGCCCAAAGAGGACCCTATTTTCTATATAAACATATACAAATGCTTTAATACAGCAGTTTTTAATAAGTTGTTTGGAGTCATGATGCATCAAATCAAAGCACTTGGATAAGACTTAATCTGACCCACTTTCTGTAGGAAAGACTGAGTGCTGTTGGCACTAATCCAGTCTGATAGGGGGTCAGTGTGTTTTAAGTTAACCATCTGTCCAGAAAATGTTGAACCCTGACCTGATTGTTTTATTGGAATTGGGTCTTACAGTGATTTTCATCGTTTTTAAGTGTAGAATCAATATTTGGATTTTTTACCATATTTTCTCRCTGTTTTCTTTATATATTTCAATTCAATTTACCAATGTTTATTTTTAGAAACATCTGAGCATGTGAAAAATATTAGTTATGAAATATAGTAGCAGATGATTTGGGACCACTACTGTAAGAAACAAAATACTGGTTTAAGGAGGATTGTTTTGCATTTATATTCCTGTGCTCTTTTTCTACCTAGAGGAAAATGTTACTGTAAATGTTATAACCACAGTTCTTCCTTATGTGGTGGGTATGTCTCTGTGTGAATAGATTGAATGTCATGGTCTTTTGTTTTATTCATGTGAATAGTCTAATTGAARTTGATGTATTTAAAACTTTAAGGACAATGATTTTTAGTCTAATGTTCAAAATAAGTATGTGATATGAAACGTTTGCAACATTTCTGAGAACTAGGTTGACAAGATACAGTATGAGAACACATTTCACTATAGTCTTTGAAATGGAATGCTGTAACCTTAATCCTGAAATGTTAAAAGCATAAATTCAGACTTCATATTCTCAAATTAGGTTTCCAGCTTGACATTCTACAAAGCTGTAGGTTTGGTTTTATGTTCTAGCTTATGTTCATTYTTCATCTGCAGTGTTAATTTTGCTACAGAAGCCTTCTGCATGCTTCTTCAGGAGACTACTTTTCTCCTATCRTGCCCCAAAACTATCTGCTGTTCTCAATGTTTTTTTTGTTGTATTCAGAGATTTTGTTTACATGCCAGCTTACCCTTTAGAGGGGAAAAAAAAAAAAAGACCTCATATACTTTTTTCCTAGGAAAGTAATGTAGCTTCTTCATCTACATGTATAAAAAACATTCTGTTGAATGAGGGTTTTGCAATTCAGTGCTGGTGTTTAATCTGCAAAGAAGCAGGCTGTAGTCARTATGTGTATTATTACACCTAACAACATAAATATTTTTTTTAATGTRTGTTGTGATGAGGTAAACCTTACTGCAGCACTAAGTGTTGCTTGTGGTCATGCTGCCAGGTCTGGTGAATTAGTAAGGAAGAGGTAATTAGTAGCATAGGAGGAACTTGTGTATATTGAAAGCTTTGATGGTCATCTTATTTTCAAACCATTTCTGGTAATCCAGGATGCTTTCAAAACTTTGGAAAATAAAGGGATGATATCAAAAGTGCTGCTTGTTTACAAAAAAAAAAGCCAAAGGAAAATGCAGTATCTCTTTACAATGTTGTAATAATTATACTCTGTATAATTTCCTTTGCCAGTATTTTTAAGAAGATTTCCCAAAGGAGCTTTTCCTCTGGGAAAGAGTTTTTCTAGCTGAGGGGAGGTTTCTGCAAATGTGTGGGGTTTTTTTTTTGAGGGATGGAGAAGTTCTATCTATCCTGTCATTTTGTTTGCAGGGTCTTTAGCAGTAAGAGTTAGAAGACTGAAAAGATGTATTAATTTCAATAACAATGTCTGGAACTGCACAACATGGTACGCTAAATATTCAGGTAGTCTGTGCTACAGCTTTTGCATGCATAAATTATGCAAAAAAACATACAAAACATGCAAAGTAGCTTATTAAACCAAAAAAAATTTGTTCAAGCATTCTGGTTTAAGTGGTTGTTTAACGCATTACTTGGTTTGCCTTGCAAAATTAGGATGAAATGTGACTTCATCTTCTACCTCCGCATTACTGGGATTCTCCTGCTTGGATAAATTAATGTTAACCCATACAGGTCAGCGGGAGATCTATCATTGTTTCAGCTTCTCTTTTTGAAACAGTGAGCATAATTTTCCACAGCAGGGACTTTGCTTCTGGACAAAAAGGGTTTAACACAAACCTTCTAGTGACTTAAAGAATGATTTCTGAGACTCACTGTTAGCACCCATGCTAGCAAAATTCGAATACTAGTTGTACTTCTGAACATACATACTTTTAATCGTAATGAGTTATTGAATAACTGTTATAGAAAGTACTGTTTTGGAGTGACTGGCATAAAAAGCAGTTACTATATTTAGAGCACATTCATTTAGTGAGTAGGGTTTTTCCTACATCAAGTTCTTTCTCAAGTACCCTTACAGCTAAGTTTATATAAAAAGGAGTAAAAGTGTGTGTGTGTGTGTGTGTAGAGAGAGATACATATGCAAGAAAGGAATGGAGCTTTTGAGTGTTTTTTTTTTTTTTAAAGCTTTTTTTTAGGGCTAAAAAGTGGAAATACTATCTAATAAGATATTAATAAATCTCTTTTTCTTTGTGGTTGTCTGCATTTTTTTTTTTTTTTTGGATAGGTAAGGAAGCATGGTTGTCTCTTGTTAGTGTGGATTTTGTGCATGTGCTTGAAGTTGGAATTTTTAAATTTCAGTCAGTTATGTGTCCTGTTGCTCTKTGCACTTTTCAAACTGGGTTACAGAGTTCTAAATTGCTATTTTCTAAGCCTGTCCAAATCTGGCCCTTTACCTCCTCCCTGCCCCAGTAATTCAACGTGACAGRTTTTAAACCCATGGAAAAGTGAGCCTTCCTGTGAAGCTGCCAAGAACTCCATCTAAGATTTCACCAAACCTTATGCTATCTCTAAAGCGTGTGACACTACTAGGGCAGTTTTATAGTTAGCTTGCATGAATTGGCACTCCAGTGGTCTCACTCAAAGGCGTTCCTACTGGTAACAAATATTCTTCAGGATGTCAGCCATACGTATGTTTGCCTTTCACAGCTTTCCTCTCTCTGTCTCTGAGTCCTTCCTAGTATGACCCTGCCACTGAGAGAGAATTGAAACAGTAAGTAGTGTTCTCCGCTTTGCATGCCATGCATTGAGGAGGAGGAAGGGAATGGCTGTAGCATGCCATTGACAGATGCTAAAAAGCAGAGCTTTCCAGTCTCAAGGTACCCGGCTTGAGTATACTTGCTATTTGAAATATATATGCAGACTACATATCTCTATGCAGACTACATATCTCAAAGAACATCATCTATCTCGAGTCACCTGGCTGTTGCCTGTCACTGATAGATTTGCAAAATGAGTATCCTACTTTGAACTGACACGCCGACAGTAACCCGAGGTGGGGGGTGGGCTATCGCAGTAAGCTGGCAGAAAGGTTACTAGAAAAATCCACAGAGGAATTTTCTTCCCATGTTTAGATGACAAAGTTTCTTTGTTCCTTGCTGACGCATCATCTTAAGTGCAGACATTGGTGTAATCAGTTCTCAGCCAGTATGGCTATGAGCAGTGGCATTCTGAGTAAGCRTAGAAAGACTGTCTTGTCTATTTATTTCTATTGCTAGGAAGCAATTTTCTTTAGATTAAAAATGCTACAACTTCAGTGACTTTATTAGCTTGAGGCCCTGTATATTCAAGAGGAGAAATTAGTGTCTGAAGCCTCAAGCACCAATTAGAATATTACCTTGCCCATGCAAATTCTGGTATTTATACAAGTATCTTTGATCACATGGTTTGTGTGTATAATGGTAATAACATTCCCAAGCCATGCAGGTAATGTGTTTAAAATCTTCTTCTATTATCTCCAGCAGTGAAAATGTGGCCAGATGAAGGCTTTACAGCATTCAGGACGTACAGAAGTTCTACAGCTTTCTGTAAAAGTTTTTTTTCCCTTCAAAGGTTTCTTTGGGGGTGGGATGGGGAGAGGGAAGGGTAAGTTGAGTCCCTAAATWCATTTAAGCAGCAGATACTGCTTACACTGAGACACAGACCTTTTCTTTGCAGCAACCCTAAAGGTTGCTTTCTAGACCCTCCCCTTCTTTTGATGCACAGCATCGGTTATCACTCYGTTTTCTTTTAGTCATTCTGCTGATTGAATTTTTTGCTTGTGTTTTTTTTTTTTAATACATTTGTAGTAATTTTCCTTGCCAGTTTGAGGTTTTAATGCCTTCATAGAATGTTTCTGTTAGTTTTGCTGCCTTCCATAAGGGTTATATTCTACTTCCAGCTTGCATCTAGGGGTGAATGAGGAATCACATTTTAAGACTTTCAGTTCTGAGGGAATAATGCAGGTTTCTTGCCACCCGGATTCAGGAACTCTCCTGGAGCTGACTTGGCCAAATTGACTCCCTCTCATTAATGTTGATTTACCCCAAGAGAGATGTCCCTGGTGAGATATCCCCTTTCCTCTTTGCCTTTTGTGCAGCATGCCAGTGGAGCTGACATTTCCTGAACCCTCACAGCTACTGTGGAAAATCTTACCTGGCTATTCAAATTAGCCTTTTGGAGCCCAGGAATGGCTTCTTGACGTCTGTCTGTTTGGCTAAGGCCAAGAAAAACACTAAGATCGCGTTCTACCTCGTCTGCTTCTGTTKTGGCATCTCTAGCTGCCCTATTAGCATCTTCCCGTGGTTCTGCTGGCACAAAGCTGYTCCCTGACATAGTGTTGGCAGGCTGGGTTGGGGTGTTCATCTGCTGTTCATCTAGTCCTGGCACTGCTGGGGGCATCAAGCTCAGAACAGACTGGTCTTGGCATTGAGTAGTCTCAGCATCAGGTCTTTAAAAAGCTCTGTTACTATCCTTTTTCTGGGTCACTTTGAGCACCTTTAGCTGTGCACAGAGATTCTGCAAGTCAATTATATAAAGTTTAGAAGGTAAAAGGAATTATTTATGGTCTAACATAAGCAAAATTGTAGTTTTAGCTACAAGGGTAAGCATTACCACACCCATCAGCCCCAGTAAGACATCCAGAGAGATGGGAGTCTTTGGCCAGGTGCTTGTCAGTCAGGAGGGAAAGTGTTGGCCTCCACTGCTCGCTGGAACAGTTCCTCAATACTCACTAAATCTGCTGGCATTTACATCAGTGACTGACAGACTCCTGTTGTTTCCCCACCACCACCACCCTGTTAGGATTTTTACATATTTCTGTACTGGCGTTTCTCGTGTTGAATAGTTGAGCTAGTAGTGGTCCCTGTCTCCAGAATCYGGTCTTATCACTGGCTGTAGTTTTCCTTTCTTTTTCTTTTTTYCCCCTTTTCTCCTTGCAGACTTTTCCMCAGCTTTTTCTTGCAGATTGACAGTTTTCTTAAAGTCTGAGCCAAGGTTAGGCAGCTGTGCTGTATTGGAGGTAGTCCTTGGAACATGAACACCTTAGGAGGAGGAAGGAAGGGTTACAGAAAGGGAGAGAGTAACTCCAGGTGCTGGGTCTCAGAGCCCTCTGGTTCAGTAGTTAAGAATATGATGCAGTTCTCAATATTAATGCAGAAAGTTAGMGCACTTTCCAGACTTGAGGGGTCATCGTGTCATTCTTCTGAGGACCAGATGTTTGTTAGTGACAGGTCATCTGCCTGAGCTAAGAAGGAACTGGGGCCACATTTACTTTTAGGACCTTTACCAGATGTTCTCCAGAGATTTCACTACCTCTTTGGACATTATTCTTTGAGGACACTAAGGTCTACTGGTCTACAGGAATATGCTGCAGCCAGGGAGTATCCTCTGCTTTCTGAATTTGTCTACAGGCCTGTCAGTGGGGTCTTTCTGCAAGCTGTCCGTATGGCAAGGCAGTCACCAGCTTCTTGGTGTTTTGCTTTTGAGAAGTAAGAGTTTTAGCAGTGGCTTAAGAAAGACATGGTGTAGGCGAATGCCTTCTTGATACTGTCTGTGATTGCTAGCCCTGCTTCTGTCTAGTGCAGAAGAACGTGTTCTCGAGATCAGAAGGCAAGGAGATGCCACAGGAAAGAGAGCTTATTTTTTCCCCCCTCTATCCTATTCTACCTGGTGAACAACCATAATTTGTTTGCCAGATAGGAGTTTAAGTGTTTTAGAGAGGTTTCTGCTTCAAAACATTTCCTGCCCTGTCTTGAAAGCTTTGCAAAATGCTTCATATGCAACAAAGTACCATTAAGGTATATGTGTAGGCTACATCTCAAAAAGTAGCATTTACCTGTTGATGATCTGCTGTTCTAGCTCACTCTTACTGGTCTGTCCAAAACTTTGTCTAATTTACTTTTGCTATGGTATGTGTYACTATGCTTGTATGCTTTCTATCTCCATTTTTGTCATAGTCTAGCTGTTCTTGTCTTCTGTAACACACTTAATTTCTGTAGTCCTGTCAGGGTTCCTTTTTACTTTTTTTTAAGTGCCTTTTTTGTGGAAACAAGGCCTATGTGATAGATTTCAATCGTTTTTTATTCCCTGTCTCTCCAGTAAATTTTGGGCAGTAAATTTGGAGTCTATCATTGTCACTGAAGTGTTTTGCCTTAAAGGCTTGCAGAACGTAATAAAGGGGATTGATACGTTTTTCTTTTTGTGTCTTTCTATGCTTGTGAGGTTTGCAAATATGTTTACAGCATCCCAAGCTTGATTCTTTGTATGGCTGATGGCAATGCCAAGAGATGGGCAGCTAAGTCCCAGGGGCATCCCCTGCTTGCGTTTTAAGTATCAGTGTACCCTTGTGTTGGTACCCTTATTCTACATGCTGATTTATCTATTCCAAATTCATACTTTTCATTTTCTTCCCAGTTTTTAGCAGTGACTCTTAGTTATTTAGTTATCTGAATGCTAACAGAGAGCAAACTTCTCATTTTTCTTTCTAGTCTTTATTTGGTTTCTGTGTCTATCATTTGCCAAGTATTCTACCTGGAACTGTACAAGTTTGTGGTTGACCATCTTACTGTGGTGTGTAATGCTTCTCTAAACAGTAGTTAGGTTATTGTTGCTATCCTTTGGAAGCTGGTTTGCAGACTTTGCCCCATAAGATTGTACTTGGCAAGAGCTAGAATGAATGTGGGGGTGTTTTGTTGTTCTGCTTCCCCCTCACACACMCCTTTCCTTTCTGGTAGCTACTTTGACTACTTTTAATAAATCAGCTGAGGAACAGTGGCAGTTTGCAACTTCAGTTATATGCAACTACTTGGAACTCCTAGTGAGAGTTGAACATATGGAGGCAAAACTATTGGAAATATGAAAAAATACAACTTTTTTCTACATGTTTAAAGTCAATTTATACTGCTTGTAGCACAAATAAGGTATTTTTTCTGCCAGACTTGAAGATTGTTCATAGTACTGGAAAATCTTACTAGTCTAAAGTAAGAATAAGTGGCTAAGCTTTTTGTTTTGTTTTTCTTAATAAAAAAGAACACAGTTCACATGCAGATCGTTCCTTGGAGAGCCATTACCTTTTTCTTACGTGGTTTTAGTATTAGCTATCAAGCAGAGAAATGGTTATCTTTAAATAATAAAGTATTTTGGTACATTTGCGATAGAAATTCAGTCTCAAGTTGTGGATAAAGATGGAGAGAGTAAGATGATAATTGGGTTTTTTGTTTAGTTTATAGATGGCTGTAGTATGTTAGTTTTTTGCTTATCTAACATAGCGGTCTCATACCTGAAAGTTGTGCTTTTTGTAACACTTTCTTTAAACACAGAACAATCCCTTTAGACATTAGCCTTCTGCATTTAAGAATACATGTCTTTGGATTTAAAAATTAGAAAACTTCTTAACATATGAAGTTGGGAAATAGTGGGGCTGCATGTTTTTTTTATTTAAAAACAGCAACTCTATATTTGCCTTTCTTTTTTTAAAGATTTTTCAAAATGTRAAATCTTGTTTTCACATTTAATTTTCACAGTTTAATTTGTCACTGGGATGGGAAATAAAACATGTTACCTAGAACGTATGCCCTAGTACTGGTGCACTGTTCCTTTTTGTTTTATTTTCTGGAAATCGCTTCTGCCTGCTACAGTGGTGTCTCAGACTGGGACAGTGACTGTTCCAACTGTTGGCTTTTCTTGACATCATGAGGATGATAAAAGAAGCTTGGCCATGGCCACCATATCTTGTCAGAAGAAATTTGCTTCCTTTGGGGATCAGGTTGTTTGTAACATGATTGCTGCTACCTTTTACATCAAATTCCCTAAATCTAAAAATCAAATCTGTTTTTGAAGGATGTTCTGAACCACTGAAGAGTGGGTCACGTTTCCAGCCAAGTTTTCAGTAAGTTTAAGGGGGTAGAGGTGTGGGTCTCATCTGGGTCTGGCTCTACTTTGATGTTTCCCTTTCTTGGCTCCCTCTGCTAAACATCTGGAGGCATAGGTTTTATTTCATTTACTCTTTTGCAGATTTTTATCATATCATTTGCTGTTGTATATTCTCCATTTCCTTGTTTATATTTGAACCTGAGGGTTCCCCCCCCCCCCCTTGGCATCATGACATTTCCATTTTTGGGAGACTTGAGCTAAGAACCTTAGGGATTTGGTTCCAAAACTGGTGCTTCTAATAGTTTTACAAGGTCTTTGTTCTTAGTCTTTGACATTTTTCCTCAGTAGAAATAAGTAAAAGTAGATAAAAGGTACTGTCCACTGATTATCAATCTTTTTGAGTTTGCCAATTACTAAAAATTAAAAAAAAAAAAAATCCCTGCAGCTTATCAACCCTGCAGGCTAAACTTAGATTCCTTTTCATTGTATATGATAGATCTGGAAAYGTGAATTTTAAATTTGGGGCAAAAAAGTAAAGACTTGAGAGAGAAGTTAAATAATGCAAAATGTGMTTACCGAATTTCTAGTAGAACTTTTCATAGTAATAAAAGTTCTAAACGTGTTTGGGAATTCACAAATGGGAACCTCATCATTAATTTACAGCTTGCATATACATAAAATTGTTACATATTCTGCCACAATGCTGCTGCTCTTGTAGGAAAATAAAGTCTAGCTGTTGAAAGTGTGTTTCTCTTGAAGAAAATGTCTTTTTAAATTCTGCATTATGATGAAGCATATAGTAACCACAGCATTGTGCTRTGGGGTTCCAAGTTTAATATTTGCTTTCAGTACTTTGTCTGTAGGTGTTTCCTGGTCTACCTGCATCCAAAACATGATAGGCGAAATATTTTTTACTATAAAATCTTTTGTATATTTGCCCTAGTATTTCTAAAATGTACTCCAAATCCTGCTTCTTTTGTATGGGGCTCATTCGGCTAAAATCAGTATGATCAGAGACCTCCCTTCTAGGATGAGGAGCTTCTTTCTGCCAGTTTGAGAACGTAAAGCAAAGGTCAGTATGGGAGTGCTGGCTTCACACCAGTATTGGAACTTGGAGCAGTGGTTACGTTACACATACACTGTTTTACTACTTTGGAAGAAAAGGTATCTCAGTAGTAACACGTGGCACTGCTTTCCTTCAGCAGATTGTGGATGTGAGATTCTTCAGGGGCAGGTATGTTGCACTGAGTTAATTAGTAGCTTCCAAGTAGTTCTAATTGGTCAGTTGTTTTGGGCTGATGGATTATAGATGATAACTGTCCCAGTGACTTTAGTTTAGAGCTTGGCTGTGTCCTAAAGATTAAACTTTGCTCTAAAGAAGTGCTAGTCTCTCTACTCTAGATACTTGATTCCCAGATCAGGGAAGTTTTAATACATGAAAATAAAGATGCAGTCTCCTGACTTTCTTTTCTACACAGAGTTATCCTCAGGATCAAATAGGCTAAAGCCACTTCTTACATGGTTAGCCCCAATGAGGTTTCAAGCAGCTTTAATTTCTGGATGTTTGTCTCTRCTGTTATGCAAAGCCCTATATCTACTCTTAGATCTTACTACAAACTTTAACTCTTCTCATCTGACAGCCTTACCGTTGCATGGCCATGGGACTAGAACAGATTTGCTCAGAGGAAAGAGGCCGTCTGAAAAATATTTAGCTAGTGGTCAAGTTTTGTGGTTTTGATGGGAAAAGCATTCTCTCCTTTCAGCTTTCTTTTCCCCCACCCCGAGACTTCAGGCTGTGTTTAGAAAGACATGTTCTCTTAGTTTGGATGAACTTAGTGGCAATTCCTGCCCTGCATCCACACACTGGAGGCATTTTAATTTTCTGTCCCATCACTGGCCTGTTTGTGAAAGAATTCACCTTCCCCTTGGGGAAATGGCACTTTCTCAATGGAATTTAAACCTCATATATGGGTCTTTAAATGGGTCCAGCTTTAAACACTTTGACAGGTGGGCTTTATTATTTATTACAACCAGACTTCTTATGGCTGTTATTTTTGCTAGGGCTGTGAGACTTTGAGTTCTTGTGGTGGATCCTAATAGTGCTGCTTCCCTTAAGGACGAGTTTATGTTTAAGAGTAACCATAAATATTTACATAATGTATTTCCAGAATATTATATGGCAAGGATTTAAACGGTCTGTGGAGTCTTCTGGTTTTCCTGCTTTGTTCTTCTACAGCTGAGTGGGGGGCTTTTTGTTTTTTTGTTTGTTTGTTTGTTTTTTTGTTTTGTTTTTTAACTCAGCCTGGATGTTTGAGCCGTATTGTTTAGAAAGGCAAGTCAGTACCTTTCCTGAGGACCCCGTTTGTCTGCTATTGAGTTGTCAAAAGGACTGGCTTTTTCACAGAATCATAGAATTGGAAGGTTGGAAGGGACCTCTGGAGATCATCTAGTCCAGCCTCCCTGCTCAGCAGGGTCACTTAGAGCATTTAGACAGGGTTGCATCCAGGTGGGCCTTGAATATCTCCAGAGAAGGAGACTCCACAGCCTCTCTGGGTAACTTCTTCCAGTGCTCCGTCACTCTCACAGGGAAGAAATTCCCCCTCACGGTCAGGCGAAACTTCCTGTGCTTCAGTTTCTGCCCATTGCCTCTTGTCCTGTCACACGGGACAACTGAAAAAAGTTTGTCCCCGTCCCCCTGACACTCTCCCTTCAGGTACTTGTAGAAATTGATAAGATCCCCCCTCAGTCTTCTCTTCCCCAGGCTAAGCAGGCCCAGCTCTTGCAGCTGTTCCTCACAGGGCAGGTGCTCCAGCCCTCTGATCATCTTCATAGCCCTATGCTGGACTCTCTCCAGTAGCTCCATGTCTCTCTGGTACTGAGGAGCCCAGAAGTGGACACAGTACTTGAGATGAGGCCTCTCCAGGGCTGAGTAGAGGAGCAGGATCACCTCCCTGCTGGCAACAGTCTTCCTAATGCTCCCCAGGAGACCATAGGCCTTCCTGGCCACGAAGGCACATTGCTGGCTCATAGTCAACTTGTCATCCACCAGCACTGCCATGTCCTTCTCTGCAGAGCTGCTTTCCACCAGTCAGCCCCCAGCTTGTTCTGGTACATGGGGTTATTTCTCCCATGCAAAAGCTTTCTTTTTGCTTAACTGAGAATCTGAAAAGGATTATGAGGTGCCTTCAAGAAAGAGTAGCCTGTTCTGTTCAAGGCACATTCAGGTAAAGATGAAGCAATGATGGGAGCTGCTCTGCAAATTGAGGCACGGAGATACGCCGACCTGCCGCGGGGCTCCATTCCCAGTTCCCTTGGGGMTGAGTTGTTGCCAAGACCCCTGAGAACAGTACCATCTTTGGAAAGGCCCTCATCTAGGGGTGTGGGGGATTCAGCAATTTGGCTTCAAGTTGCCCACACTATGACTTTCTGTATGAACAGATGTGTTTAAAGGAGAAAGGCATGTTATTTAACATTTTTGGGGGTGTGATGTTGGTATATACTCTTTTTTTTTCTATTTTTTTTCTTTTCTTTTTCTTGTCCTGCCTCTTCAAAAGCCTTGTGGCATTCTAGCACTCGCTCTTTCAGAGGAACTGAGCAGCACAAACCTCCTACCTGCTATAGCTGAACAACCAAACAAGCAAAGGGAAGGATGTTTTTGCATACACTGTTAAGTAATCTTCAGCTTCTAGTACTGACTTGCAAGTACCCTACAGTGTGAACTCTATGTATAGAGAATGTGTTTTGAAGAAAAAGTTAYAGGCAAGTCATCTTTATAATGTGTGGGGAGAACAGGCAAAGTGCTGGCACTTTTGTTTTTCTGCAGTTTTCTAATCATGGAAGTAATTCTTCCTGCAGCTCTTGGAGGGATTATTTGCTCTGTAGGGTATAATAAAGGAGGCAGAGCTATAGACTAGCCTRCTTCTCACTTGTCTTGGCTTGCAGTCAAATACCATTAGATAGTATTGAAAAAAGCARTTGTAAAGGATTGTAATTTTTTTTCCCTTAAGTTTTATGTTTCACCTTTAGAAATGTAATGTTTAGGTTCTTTGAGTTTAGTTGGCACAGAGCACTGTTCGGTGTGGCTATATTGCTTCAGGCAATGTGCCTAGCTTATCTACTGTACTGTGAAGTAGGTAATTCTTGTGCCTSTGTGTGTGTGTGCGTGTAAATACAGCACTGGGGAGCAGTCTCTGCTCCTGGACCAACAGGGAAGGCACCAGTGACTGCCAGCCCTGCTGCTACACTCAGAATCTCATTCTGTTCAACCTAAGTCCCCAGGTGACCAGCTCTGCAACGCAACTGCCCATGTGCCAACACTTTTCACCAGTCCAGGAAAACAGACTGCAAGTGGTAGAGAAGCTCAAGGCAGGCATAGAAATGCCTCTGCTCACCACCCCCTGCCCTGGGCTCAGGGAGGACGATATTCTGCTGTCTCGTAGTGAGTCTGTGTAAAAGCAAAACTGGAACAAGGCTTAAAAATGCGGTGACTTGTCCAGAATATGCTGGAATGGATATGGTTGATTTCAGTTACTGCTGTAGTACTTGGATTAAACCTTTGTCTTCTGCATTTTGAAAATGTAAAGCATTGAGGTGTTCACAATCAGTTAAATTGGAAAAGTATGMATAACTCMCACAACAGGTTGCCCAGAGAGGTTGTGGAGTCTCCTTCTCTSGAGATATTCAAGGCCCGCCTGGATGCAGCCCTGTCTAACATGCTCTAGGTGACTTGAGCAGGGARGTTGGACTAGATGATCTCCAGAGGTCCCTTTCAACCTTACYGATTCTRTGATTGACGGTTTCTATCTTACAAAGGAGTTATGTCTCTCATATTACTGATTTCTTAAAACAGTTTTTGTTTTGTTCTACACCTGCTGTAGAGTCATAATCAAAATTTCTAAAGCAGGTGACTTTGTCATGGCACGTATCCATAATCACACGTAGACACAATGTTAAGAGACAAGCCATGGCTTTGCTCATCCCCAGCTTCAGGTGTAATAACGCGTTGTTTGGTTGCCACTGTGCTATAATGTAAGCAGTATGCTCTTCCTGTGCCTGTCTTACCTGGCTCATCACAAAATGATGAAGACGTCCTAGAACAAACAGAAATGCCATCAATGATACCAATGATACCCCAAGCAAGCTGCTTTTATTTACTTAATTTCAAGCATATGTAGTATTCAAAATAATCTGACTTGCTAAGGATATATTTAGTGTTCTTCTAGTTGCTATCCCATGTAGACTAGGAACTATTTAGGATGTTGCTTATAATGGACCAATTTTTGGTGTTTTTACAGTAAATTCCGTGCTCTGTCAATGTATTTTGAAATACAGCATTAGCCTGCCATTGATATCGTAACAACAATACTCACTTAAATGCATTCATAGTTTCCAAGCCTTCACTCAGAAGATGTTACTTTATTGGGGAGGGRGGACAACTAATTTGGTTGAGTTAAAGCTTGGCAGAGGGTTGGGGCTGAATGTCACAGCTCATGTGTGTTCAGCAAAGGCTGATACGTGCTGCTTCAGTGATGGAAGTCCRCAGATTGYATCTGCTTTGAACATGCCKCTCTCCAGGAAGCCATAGTTGATCYTGACATTTTGTGTGTCTAGACTGCTGTCCCATAAAGTGGTAGAACTTCATTCAATCAAATGAACTCACCTGTGGTTTCTAGTGCTTTCTTACTGACTGGCATGCACTGTAGAGGAGAACTCAGTWACTGATTGAGCTGTAAGGGAATAGGAGGAAGAGGAGCTGCAGAAGCAAAAGTTGTAGAGGAAAAAGGGGCAGAGTCAAGTGATGCAATTGAAAAAGACATTAGAAAAATTGGGAGAGGAGACTGTACAGAGGAAAGTGATAAAAGGAAGAAAAGAAAAAGAGTAGGTAAGGCAGAGCTGAAACCAGTAACAGACTGAGCCTTTAAAACAATTAAAGGACACGGCCCTCCGAATTCACTTGCGTATTTTCCATGYACAGATTGCCAGCTTTCTCCTGTTGTCTGACAAATCAATATTCAACTCCTATGGTAGAAAATCAGTATAGAAGACTTTTTTTTAAGCTCCTATTAATTGGGTGGACTGAATACATTTTACTGAAGTCTTTAATTATGTTATCTCTTTCCTGTAAGATATTGTTCCACAGTTGCAGCACGTGTGGGCAGGATGTTGCAAAGGAATCGGGATTATGTAATGAAAAAATCTGGAAAGGATCCTTGCATTAGCTGTTGCAGATACTGAAATGCTAGCAGAGCCAGTCAGTGCAGAAGGGGTGAGTTAGTGAGGAGGTGATATTAATTCTTGGCACTTCTTAACTGCTCATTAATTAACTTTGCAACTGTTTTCTCTTTTGTTTTATAGTATCTTTTTATATCAGTATAATGTAAAATATTCATTTTAMGTACAAAAAGGAGAATTCATTTTCCCTAACTTTGAAAAGCTATTTGACCATACTTGCTTCTTTCCTACTCCTTTCTATTAGTAGCCCCCCACTCCCATTTTTAAATTCCATTAACAGTGCTTCATTTTCCAAAGTGATCAGTGTTATCTGTCTGCTTTTTGCTAGATTCTACAGGAGGTCAGGCAGTTTGAGAATATTCTTATCCCTCCATAAAGGAAATGGAGACAACATTATATCTATGGAGCATAGTTTTCCTCTATAGAGGGTTTTGGGTATTCTAACTGTGGTTTTATGTCACAGTTTTTAGTGGCAGTATTTAATTATATCCATCCTCAAATTCTTATTAGTTGGTAGTAATTAAATAAGTATTATTCATATAAAGTAAGTTTATATTTTTCCYCTAAGATGATCAAATTGTTTTGGTGTTAATCTATTTAAGACCAGTTCCTTGATAAATGCTGAGTTGAATCTAGTAAAAATGTAATAYATGCACACTCTTGATGATCACTGTACCTTTTCCAATTTGATAGCTTTTACTTTGAGATACGGGGTGGGTTTTTTGGTAGTGTTCATTGCAAGTAAATAAGGAATTTTGTGTTACAAACTACCTCTTTCAAGGCCTGGTGAGCGCTTCTCTCTRCTTACTGTATGTTGCTTGAATGGAACTGCAGGAAACTTGAAGCAGAAAAAGGTGATTCTAAAAGAAATCTTCATACTAAGAAAAGAAAAGGAAAAAGAAAGAAAAACTAAGAGTATGACCTAAAAGGAAAGATTGGGGAAATACTTTACACATTTTAGAACTGGTGTATCTTCAGAAGGCAAGCTGGCAGACTGGTTTCTATATTCTCTGAAGAATATATGCTTCTGCTGATATGGTTACCATGAAGTTTGACCAACTAAGAAGTAAACTGAAGATTAAACTTTGCTTCTGGAACATATGCAATAATTTCCTGGGAAATCAAGTCTTTGTGTTATGTCCTGTTCTCATGAGACATACGTAATAAAGTATCTGTCTATATAAAAAAAGATTAAAAAAACTTTTTTGCTTTACATTCTGGAGATGAAAGTTGCTCTTTTTCCATTGAGAGTGTTTTCAATGCTTCCCCAGTGAGTTGGTGTCTTGCATGGAGTGACATAAGTTATTTACCTGTGGAAAACAGCAATTAGGCTCTTCAGTTTGATTTGTGGCCTTTGCAGCTTTGGCTTTTACTCCKGATTATTATCATGTCTGGGTCATGATAGGGGATGCAAGAATATTATTTGAATTTATGAAATTAGATCCTGAAGTCTGTCCTCTAGGCTCTCATGCATGCGTAAGATTAGACATATGCAAAAGATTTGTATTTGTTTAAACAGTATGAGAAATGTATGATTGTGTCTTTTTCCTCCTTGACCCTTGTAGCACAATACAAGAAGAATGCTCAGTACAGATTCTTGCGCAAGTGCCGAATATATCTTTATCGCAGCGGCTGATGATTGCGAGTAAAGTTACAAAGAATACTAAGCCGCTTTTATTCCATGTAGGAAGTTTGATCCGTGCGAGGCACAGTGGTTTTTCCGAAWGATCTCAGTAGCTACATAGTTTTCAGTCAGACTTCTGTGTGAAGTAAGCAATATCACAATTTAATATAGTGTGTTTTATCTGTTTTTAGGTTGGTACAGAGGTGTTTCAGTTAAGAAGCCCAATGTAAAGGTAAGCGTGAAGACATTTTCTTAACTTAGTGGGAGAGATTCTCTACTTTGCTGTTACAGCTCTGTAAACTCTTATTTTTCCTTACTACTTTTTCTCTTTAACCTTCATGTTGGAGAGTTGGATTTATTCTCTAAATTGATAGAACAATACTTGCACAACTATATTCCTCTTCTAATGGAAAAGCCTAAATTCATCGTGTGTTTTGTCTACTGCTTGCATATGTGCAGAATTTTGATAAGAGAACTCTTCAAACCTTCTGTAGTTTCTTAGGTAACCAGCCTAATCAGAGGAATGGACTTCATTAATCGAAAGTGAACCGAACAAGCAAACTGAAGTAGTGTTTCTTCCTTTTCCACGTTTCTGTATTGCTGAAAGCATGCGTGTTTATTCTTGACTTTCAGAGAAGCCGTTCCTGTTAGTTTCATGATTTTTTTTCCTCCTCGATTTCAATCTTGTCTATCAAAGAGAAGGATTTTTCCTTAACATATTGAATAGTCTCTATTTAGTATTTTTTTCTTCCCCTCCCTCCCACCATGAAAAATCAGTCTTCCCAAAATGTGCTAAATTATAAAGCTCTGAAAACTTACAGTTCACACTCAATTACTGTTTTTTTTTTTTTTTTTTTCCTCATCGATTTCAATCTTGTCTATCAAAGAGAAGGATTTTTCCTTAACATATTGAATAGTCTCTATTTAGTATTTTTTTTCTTCCCCTCCCTCCCACCATGAAAAATCAGTCTTCCCAAAATGTGCTAAATTATAAAGCTCTGAAAACTTACAGTTCACACTCAATTACTGCTTTTTTTTTTTTTTAATTTTAATCTGCATATTAACTACGCTGATCTTGAATTGACCGTGGAACTTCAGATTTACCATTCTTGAATCAGCAGGGCTGMTGGGGAGGCCTTACCTGGACTCATACCAGTGTTGTGAACTGTGCAATAGCCACTTTGTAGCTGCCCTGCGTAGTTCATACGTCTTCAATACGTGTCCCTGGTAGTTCTTCCTGTTGGTCATTCCTTTCTGCTGATTGTCCTTCCTAGCTGCTCCTTTCTCTTCACCCTTCCTGCTTGTTCTACCTCTTTCCTGCTCGTTTCTCATCTATTAGCCAGTTGTTGGGTTCAGACRGTCTTTGCAGTAAGAAAGAAGTTTGGTAAACTTTAGTTTTCTCTTTTATCTCAATCTTGTCTGCTCCGAGGCAGTTGGGTAGAATTAGTGACAGCTCTTCATTTGGTTATGGTTTGCCTGCTATGATTTTTGCATTAGAGCATATTTCTCATACAGTGGTGTTTTGAATGCTTTCAGAGCTTCTGAGAATAGAAAATATTCAGCTTGAGTCTTTGTATGGTATTTTTGTTGAGTAGACTTGCAAAACTTCCTGATGAGGACATTGGTCTTTGAAGACTGGAAGGTTGGTTCAGTGTGTTGTCCCATTCTAACATGGACTAAAATCATCAACTGCAACTGTGGTTTGAATATTGACTTTTGATTGCAGTAGCTTCTTTTGTGATACAGTAATAAGATTTTTTTAATGTTAATTATTTGAATTAGCCTAGAATATAAATGCTAAAAATCTATAAATGTATTTATAGGCTTTTTTTCCTCTTGTAGGGGATTTTTCCTGCAAACTATATTCACTTGAAAAAGGCAATTGTGAGTAACAGAGGGTGAGTGCTTTTCCTTCTCCTTAAGAAACTGCAGTGTTTGTATAAAAGAGAAAGGAATTTATAGAGTGATTTGAGTTCATCGTAGTTTTTATTCTGTATGATTCTGTGCTTAAATTTAATGTTATTCTGTACAGCTTTGTTATAAATTCATTAATTTTAAGGGCTGTTTTTAACTATAGGAAGAGCCAATTCTGTCTGTCCATTCCCTTTTGTGCATAAAATGTAACTTCAGAGATATCACTTGTCAGGTACAYGTTTTAAAGAGCTTCATTTGCTTTTTAAAGCATCTAAGGTCCCTTCCACCCTTGCTCCCAACCTCGACCCCAGCATTATTTCCTGCAATTATTATACCTTCTCTATCTTTATATGTGATTCAGAAAGGCATATTTGGGCTAGGTTTAAATTATCTAAGGTGAATAATGATAATGATGGTAACGTTATGTCAGTGATTTTATTGTAGGTCATATAACTTGTAAAGGTTCCTATGAGATTGACTGAGGCTCCTGAAATCAATATCCTGTGTCTTCACTGCTGCTCTTGCATTTTCTAGATGAAGGCTGCTTTGGGGGACTGAAGTGCAGCATTTAAAACGATGACCTACTGGCAGCAAATTAAATTGGAAGAACAGAATGTGTTAAATATTTTTCAGTAAGGTGCCTATAGAAAAATATGTGACTTCTGGTAGTCTTGAGTTTTATGATTCTTCTAAAAGAGACTGCGTAGAGACAGTGAGGGCAACTGTAACGCTGATGCTTCGTAACTTTGGACTCTATTAGAATACATATATATGGCACAGAATAACTACTCTGAAAGTTTACCCCCTTTAGRGAAAAATCAGTTTCCTATAATCTTTAGTTATTAGTACTTGATGTTAGTTCAGAATTTAAGATGACTAGTGCAGCATATTTGGATGTTGATTAGGAAAGATGGTGTAATTTTTCCTAAAGGAGTATCAAAGACTGATAAAACGAATTGATAAAACACAGAACATAATGCAATTCTGTCACTGTCATGTTTTTTTTTTTTTAAAAAAAAAATCTGCCTCTGTATTTTAGAATATACTCACAATGTATAAYGGCCTCATATTTGAGTATAATGTAGTCTCAGTCAGTATAATGGTCTCATATTTGAGTCACTGACCCAGTGTAATGGTATTAACATATAGGAATACTATAGAGAAAATACAGCTTTATGAGAATGCAAAGCATGATAATTAAATTGTTAACTATATTTAACTCTAGTCTTGCTATGCAATCTCTTTAAATCCAGCCATACTGTTGAAGGCTGACCTTCCAAAATGTCTTAATTTTTCACTGATGCCAAGAACCTGTAGATGCAATTGCAAAAATAGTCTTTAAGGGACACTTTTCTAATTTAATTTTGAAATTTTTGTCTGTATTACCTAAAGTATATTGTGCTTCTTTCATTCTTTTAGTTTTCTATGGTTTCTTAAGGTCATATTTTCAATCCATTTCTTACGATGACATTTTTCAAAGATCTGAGAACTGAATCTTCATCTAGAAATGGCTGCAGCATTTTTTTTAATGTTGTTAGCGACAAGGAAACCTTTGATATGTGCTAACTGTAGAATCTTTGTTAGCCACTGAAATGGTCTTTGACTGCAAAGTAAAAAAAAAAAAAGAGAGAGAGAGAAAGAAAAATAGGTGTTAGGCTTTTTGTCGTGTTATGTCACGCTTTAGATTGCAAGCATGCTCAGCAGAGTCTTAAGACATGAGTTGAGATTTCCCAGTCTTCTACTGTGGCCAAATTTCAACAAACGTTTGCAGTAGAAAGGGGCACGGTCTCAGAAGGCAAGTCTGTCAGTGTTTCAGTTTCTTGCAAGAAAATGTGGGAATGTAAGGTCATTGATTARTAGAAAAAATTTTGGTTTGTCTTACTGTCTCAAGATGTATACATATGAATTTGTGATACCCAGTCCAAGCTTTAGTGGGTTGAATGCATACCTAATACAACTATGCCATATTTTTAAGGTAGTAATTGATGTTCCTTAAAAAATAAATAAATAAAAAAAAAATGGGAGGGGGGAGGAAATGTGTTTTGGGTCCTAACATAAGATTTACTTACGTCACTAATGTAAACATAAGCTTAAGGTCACTTGAAAATGAAGAATTAAGCTTTTGGGGTGGTACTTTTTTCTTTTTTTAAGCAATATTTAAAAATAACCACACTTAATCATTAGAAGAGCTTATTTAAAGCTAAATACATCTCGGTGCTCTTATTTACTTGTAAGAACCCGCTTAACCCTTTGCACAAAGGGCAGGGCAAATAGCCTGGACTGGTTGTGGAATGGAGAGTCTGTGGTTTGCCTTCTGTGGGATTTTAAAATAGCTGCCTGTATGCGCAGGGAAATGAGCTGTGCTGCYTTAGAGGAAGGTCTCTGCGCCCTTCAGTAGTGTGGTTGGATGTGCTGCAGAGGCTGTCTCACTTGACACAGCTCCTCCCAAAACATTTTTTGAGGCAGTGTTATTCAGTATCATTGCATAAGGACCAGTGAAAAAATGATCCAACACAGCCAGTTTCAGAAACTACTTTTTTTAATGTTCCCCCTTAAAAAAAAAANAAAAAAAAAGATAAGGCACTGATGGCTCAGACAATATAATGTTGTTACAATATATAAGTAAGTGTTAGCACACTCAACACTTAAGAATAAGGAAGTAGAGGAAACTTGACTCCTTAAGTGGCTGTGGAAGAGCTTGACTGCAACAAGTCTTACTCATTTGACTGTTGGGTAGCCCACTAGGGTTTCATATCCAGTACTGAAGATGCCTGCTGGATAGGGATGGCTCATAGATGGTGAATTTTTGGGGTAATTGTTCGTAATGGCCAAAGTATTAAATGACAGAGAAAATGGTTAGAGCAGTGTAAAGGGATTCAAACTGTCAAGCTCCTCATTTTCTAGGCAAGTTAATTTAGCGTGCTATAATCATGAAATGTATTTTAATTGACCTTTATTAGAACAAAATCAAATATTGAACTTATAGCTAGGAAATGCTTCACACAGTCTGATTCTTGTGGAATGTRAGGGAGGAACAGCTGATGCGACTCCAGAGCATCGTGTCCTCCAGCATTACAACAAACAGAGTTGCTCTTAAAATATTTCCCTTTCTGTTAACAACTCAAATTAAGTCAGTTTTTGGCATTTTAAAAATTACTGTTTTGCCAACATTTCTTTCTTATTGCCCTTCTTTCAGGACATCTTTTTTACTGTTTTCTCCCACCCCCCTCTTTGAATAGGCAATATGAAACGGTCGTTCCACTTGAAGATTCTGTTGTCACGGAAGTCACGGCAACACTGCAGGAGTGGGCTGTGCTCTGGAAACAACTGTATGTGGTAAGAACAGTGCAGTTTTTCTGTTATTTTTTTAAATCAACTGTCTTTGAGAGATGTTCCATGTACTTTGGTCCATTAGGAAAAGATCATGATTAATATAAGAATTTAGATTCACTTTATCTGGTGATGTGTAGGACTAACTGCAGAATCATTGATCATGTGGGGTTTGCATGCATGATGGTGGAAGCTTAAGCAGATTTGAAATTGTGCCTTAGATCCGAAAGTGTCGTCATTACAAAACCAAATGTTAAAAGTGTTCTTAAATATGTAAGAAAGAGTATRTGTGTTCAATAACACACAATAAGAAAAATTTCTTAAAGTCCCATCAAAGGCTTCAAAGAATTACTCAGTACAGGCTGTAAGTATTTGTTCCTAGCATCTGGAACTTAAAAGAGGAAGAAGTCAAACCAAGTTCTTTACATGCTATGTTTCCATCATTTAATAAAAACAAAGATTCAGGTGATGTGCATTTGGTTTTGTACTCATATTTATGATATCATTTTCAAATGCTGCCATATAATGACTCCTATTTCTGCTCTGCTCTTCTGTTCCTCTTATACTTTTCTAATGGCCAAATCCCATGGAAGAGCAAATAACAAACTTGCATGTTTAAGAGCAATACTTTCCCTTTTTTTTTAAAAAAAGCTTTTTTTAGCTGTGTAACCTAAAGCCATAATTGTAGAGTTAGGACCAAGAACTGTAGGTGGTAAAAGCATGAATTTCTTCTTTTATTTATTTATTTGTTTCTTTTAACTTTAAAGAATTTGCTCTATGTAAAGCTGCAGCAGCTTAGCTACCTTATTTAAAGTGCCATTAGTTAGATATCTGGGAAATATGATTGGAGGACACCTGATTTAAGTGAGTCGTCTGGTCTTCCAGCACAACAAGTCGCATTCTGTACTATCTTCAAAAAGTGATTAAGGCCATTATGAAATTAGTTCTCCTTTCATTGCTCCCACTTTTCCTGGGGGAAACTTATGCCTCTGAGAAAATTTCTTATTGGAAATTAGCAACCAATCTAATTTTGAGGGTGACTTCATACATGTTTCTTTCACTTTTTTCTTTATTACTACTCCTAATGCTCCTTATTTTTTCCATCCCAAATGCTTAGCTCTCTGGTGTATGTGGGAAAAAATGTAATATTTTCAGTTTTCTTCTTGCAAGATAAATTTGTTTCCCCACAGTCAAATGAAGGAGGCAACAATAATACTGACAATGGTATTGACTTTCAGTAAGGGGAATCATTTTACTTACACACCTTACTTACTTTCTACCAATTTAATTCTTTTTAAATTATTAAAACTGGTTGCCTGAGGGAAAGGAGGAGAAAAAGCTCCATTTCAAAACTTAATGGTTTCTTTTCTGGGGCTGCTTTCTATTTTAGCTCGTTATACTCATTATATTATTGCACACAACATTATTGTATTCTTAAATAGCAGGGGGAAAGAATTTATTGTTTTTATATAGCTTTGGATGCGTACATCCCTTTCATGGAGAGAAGAAATTGGCAAAGCTTCAGAGAGGAGAACAAATTGCTTTTTCAGGAATCATACAAAAAAAAAAAAGAATTCTAATCTAGTGGTAATGTTATACTGTAGCTCTTCTGACATGGAAGAACAATCTGCAGCATTGTAAGAACTGTAAGAACAGTCTAYGCCATTAACAGTCATACCATTGTTAAATTGGTACCAGGACTTTGTCCCCTTGACAAATTGTCAAGCTGAAGCCTAAGGGAACATAGAGGTGCAMAAGTGGATGTGGTAGAGCTGGAATTAGGATTGTGCGCTTTGCATTCAGGCTAGAAGCTGTGCTGTAAAGTCACATCTTAAAATATTCTTTGGAGAGTAAATGGAAATGCTCACTTGCTGTTGGTTCTGTACTGGGTGAAATTTTTATTATCCCCAAAATGTAAAGTGAATCATCGGAGAATCTAATGTTCATCATGTTGCTGCATTTAGTCAGCTTTGTAAAAAAGTTCCATAAATGCTAGTTGTTACTTACTACTGTTTTTCAGTAAGTCCATACCTATAAATAGTAGCAGTAGGAGCTTCATTGTTTAATAGTATTGTATTGTTAGACAACTGCCAAACAAAACATACAGCATCTCTTAACRTCTCTGAATAGGCCTAGATGTTCATCTCATCCATTTTGGTGAACTTCTTAATGTGGGTTATAGTTTGAGGCAAAGGTTATTTCAATTAAAAATTCCAAGAACTACTTTAATAATAGTGTTGGGATGTGTTACAAGGTTGTATTTGCCTTTGGACTAATGGTAAAGGTTGGAATGTGATATCTAAGAAGCCTGGAAGGATTAGAACAGAGCCTTGGGAGGGATGTTTTTCCAAGGCAAAATAACTTGGTTGAAATTTGAAGGGAGAAAAATAATGCTAAGAAACTGAAGGGCAAAGTGAAACACAGAGTTGAGAAAGACCCTTGTAGGAGTTCAGTTCATGTAGTGTGTTGGAAATCTTCCTCAGTTCTTCCTGGCCACACTCTGGGTGAGGAAGCTGGAAGAAGTTATAAAAGATTTGTCCAGTAATTTTAGTTTGTAGACCTATGGAATACGTATTAGAAAGATGAGCCTGAGTTCACTGTACTGTTCAGTGCCATGATACTGTARTTCTTGCTATCAGAGAGAAAGCAAAGTTTTGGTGGGGCTTGAAGCTGAGACTGGAGAAAAAGGCATTTGTGTGCAATGAGTTCTTAAAGGAAGGGCTATGCCTAACGTAGGTTAGAAATAAAAGATGTGTGGCATTTTCATTGCTTTACTGTAATGTTATATGTCAAGCAACTGGTACTGTACCCCTTGAAATGCTAACAGGACARCATGATATTTGAAAATGCAGGTTTCTCCCATATTGGAAAGGGSTACAGATACTACTGGCAGAGAAGCCATGAGAAAGGTTATACACGGGTTTTGTTCTATATATATTGCATATTTCTTTGTAGCAGTAATGTTTAACCAGGTTAAAGGTTATATGGCTATCTAAAAATCACCTTTATTTATTACTGAGTAACCTGTAATGGAAAAATTAAACATTTAATGCTAAAGGAATAAAGATGGTATGGGTTTTCTGGTGCCAGACTAGAAAAGAGCAAATTTTCTCTAATTTAATAGAAGTTTGTGCACATATAGATGCATTGTCATGATACTGGAAAATAAATGGACAGTTCTCTCCTCCTTTCTGATCTGCTTATATCCAGACTTCTGTGATGAGCACAGGAACGGTAATTTTTAGCAGCTGCCTTTTGTCAAAAAAGGTTACCATTCTGCTTAACCTATTTGTCTTGAATTTTTGTATCCTCACTGTCATTATCCAAAATTTTTGTGTATGTGTGTGTGTGTGTATATGTAAACTAAGTATATGATCTTGTATTTTTATCTTTGTATTATTGTTTTACCTGGCTCAAATACACTATGTTGTGCTTTAGATTAGTTTAGACAAAATAGCTATTTCTTTTGTGGGAAGTGTAAGAAAATAAAAAGAAGATTCAATTTGTCCTTTCTCTGCATTATAAAGGCTTGTAATAAAGGCTTGTAAAGAGAAGATGTCAATGGTTCCCTTCCTCCGTATTATACTAAATACGGAGTGGGAGAGGAAAGAAAAATATTATTGATGTCAGTATGGGTAGCTGAACCTGTTCTTATGACCACTGCAAAGAGATGGGGAAGGCAGAGCAGAAGAGCAAGCAAAGACCTAGAGGAGAGACTTCTACAGGCACTGATGTAGACAGATAACAAAATTGCCTTTATGGTGAAATACATACGTGGCTGTCGTGTAGCTGTGCCATTGTATACCAGCCTGTGTCTTCCACTGGGACCAAAATATATTGCAAATAAGGCAGTAGTTAACTTTCTCTCTTACCCTGTATGGATTGATAAGAGTTTTATCCTGCTTCTAAATAAAAGATCTCCAATTTCTCCCTGAGCTTTAGTTAATTAGGTCAAACAAGACTCTTGTGAGATAAGTCAGCTAAAGAGATCACTGAAACTCACAGGTGGAGCATAGTAGCTATTTTAACAGTGAAAAAAATTCCTCAGAGTCTAAGATGTGATTTGAGGACCATTTCTTTTGAAATAGCAGAAGACTATAGAGAGACCAAACATAATTATCCAATTTAGAAGTTGTCCAGACCAGTTATATACTACTTTTTTGTATTGGGGGGTGAGGGGAAGAGAGAGGATAGAATGACTTCTGGTTTAGTTTTAGGAAGAATATCTAATTGGATTGAGCATAGATGGAAGGGATGCCTCCTGAGCCTGAAGCAAAATTCCTGTTGGCTGCTTTTAAATCTTCTAAAGTTCCTATCTAGTTATTAAAAAAAAAAAAAAAAGAGAGAGAGAGAGAGAGAGAGAGAGAGAGAGAGAGAGAGAGAGAGAGAGAGCGAGGGTGGGTAAAGGACTTGGGTACAATTAAAGCTATCTGATTCGGATCTCTTAAGGGTTCCCTGGCCACTGTATTGAAACATAAGCTCAAAACTGATGAGGGAGAAAGACACCATTCCCTGAATCACTAATGTAGTTTATTCTTGTATTGAAGTGTTTTATGAGAGATTTTAATTTAATGAGTTGGCTTTTTCTTCAAATCTGATGAAGTTATGGAATTGCTGATGCCATTTTCTATACTATATAGACAGAAAAAAGTGCAATATGATCTGAATGCTTTTAAAACAGATATATAKTGCATCTGAGCTGTACTTTAGAGAAAGTCTCCCTAGAAGGAATAGACCGAGAAGTTAAGGTGAACGTATTTCATACGTTATTCCTAGCTCATGTGCACAGACTACTGGAAAGATGAAGTATGCTTTTGAAGTGCATGTACAGAGATGGTCTTGCAAATATCCTTTTTCTGACTCATTTTCAAGGTTACCTACATGTAAGAAAATCCTTTAGTCTGTTGAAGTATTACAAAAGGATCTTAAGAGCTTGTCTAGCCTCAGTTGATACTAATGCAAAGACTCAAACTCATCGTAGTGTTATTTCTTGTCTTATGTTCTAATGCTGGTTCTACTTAGTACAGAAAATACTTGAACGGTTTCATCTCTTTTCCATGGTTAGTGAAGGATGGATCTTCATGGAGTGGCCAAGAGCTCGGACATGAGCTCACGCCACAGAATTACTGCGAATCCTTCAGCTGATGTTGTCTTAAGCACTGCGTGGAACGTAAAGGAAACGAAGAGTAAATATTTCCCCTTTCAGTAACATGTCCTCCTTCAGCTCCTCAAAGGGAACAGCCTGCTGGGAAAGCACCTGATTGCTTAGCAACCTAATTAAGGGCTTTTAGCAGATTTGTCATTTGGTACTAGAAGAGGCTTGCATGACTTTAACATGTTTTTGACTGGTTGTGAAGTAGGTGCAGAATGATTTAGAACCTGGTGAGCACTTCAGTGCTCTGTGTGTAAGGTGGATATTCTTATAGCGCGATTCCTTCGGTCACGGAAGGTGAATCTGGGAGTAAAGAAGAGTGTCACAAAGTGCGATTTATATCAGCGTTTCTGGGGGTTATTGTAGGCAGGATTTTCTTGTATTGAAAATCGCAGGGTTTTTTATGCCCCCTTATCTGCATCGTCTTTGGAAAGATGGGTAAAAGTCCTTCTTTTGCTTTGTTAAATSGTGATTTGCATTTCCTTGAATGTACTAGCTAAGGCTTTCTGGAGGTTTTTCTGGAGGTTTTTAGTGGATAGCACAAACTGTATGTTTTTTTTCTTTGTTAGAGCTGACCCCCTGTAGAATCTGTTTGTCTATTTTTAGGTCACTGCCATAAAATCCAGTCAGTTTGAGTACATCTCTGCTTTGTTGTAATGATCTAACTTGTTGAAGCTCTGTTTAAGTGCTTCACGTTTTAAGATGCTAGAGGATTCCCATAATTACTCTCCCCCTACTCCCTGATTTTTAAGAAATTTGATGCAGTCGGTCCCTCATGGTGATTTGCGGAAGTCTGAGACCTAGCTTTAGGGAATTAGAAGCATACTTAAATTTTGAGGAGAGTAAAATAAGATAAGTTTGCAAGCAAGTCTTAAGTCATTAAAACTTGAAAGATTACAATATTGGCTTTAAAAGCTTCTTTGCAAGTTCTGTGATCTTCAAAGAAAAATATTCAAAGCATAGTGTGAGCAATAGTGTAGCAACATGCAGGATATTTTAGTTTTCATTCCACATACAAGTTCATAATATGTAGAATTAGGGCCAAGTTTTGCTTAAATTTTTTTTTTTTTTGAAAATACATAATCAGAATGCATGAGGGGAATATGCTACTTGAGTTACCATGGTGATGGGTAGATTTAATAGATTTTAAAAATAGAGACTGAATTAAATGCAAGTCACCTTCTGGTGTCCTTGACAATTCATACTGCAACAAACCACATGCAGGATTTTTTTTTTATAACTTCTTGCTTTGTAGGAAACGTTATTTCGTCATCGATAAGGGAGATCATAATACATTCCATTTTGGTAAATAGAATAACTGCCTTATTGATGTTGAAATTGCTAGCAAGTTCTGAGATGTCTTTTTTTCCTCCTTGATCAGTTTTAAATTGCAAAAATATTAGCTAGTTTGTAGTTAAGAATGTAGCTAAGAATGAACTCTTTCTTTTTAGAACAATATTCTGTCTTGCCACATGCTGATGACTGTGTTTCAGTATACATGTTAACTACATGCACAAGGTTAAAGTGCTAACGTTTGACTTTTTTGCATGCCTTTTTACATTAGCACTGAGCAGACAACTAGCTACAAAACTAAACAGAATTTACTCCTCGGGAAACCAGTGGCTGGCCTGCTGCAGATGCTTTTGAACCTTTCTTTTGTGCTGTGAACATGCTGAAGATTTAATTAGATTAAACCAGGAAAAAAATAAAGGTCTTAGTCCAAACATAAATTTGAGGATTTCTTCATTTCTGATCTGGACGCCTAACCTGGGTTGTTGCAAATACAATGTTTTGGCAGRAATTGCATTTGAAATAGAGGTGAATTGTAGGACAGCTTGATTTTAGTTTTATAGAGATGTATTTTGAGGAAAGAAAGCAGTTCATTTTGGTCTCATTTGCTTTTATAAAAACAAAATGGGAGGAAAAACAGATTGTTAGGGAGATTTCCTTGTGGTTTATCTTTTTGCAGTGAGCAAGCAAGCTTGTGTGCCTGTATAGAATTGAGGAGCAAGATTGATCATCCTTTATAGATATTTATTGGAAATAAAAAGRCAACTTGTTGGATTTCATTTTATAGAAAATAGACTTTTTAAATAGAAAAAACAAATAACATCTGTCCTTTTGGCAGCCTGTGTGGCACTGTTGTCCATGTGGTTTCAAGAAGCATCCTGCAATTTAWCGTGATTTATGTGACTTTCGGTTATTTCTACCCTTAAGACTTAGAGGGAAAATGTTTTTATAAGTTACCTTTCCCTACAGGGAAAGAGTAACAAAGTTTCATGAGTAGGATGTAGAAAATCAGAATTAGGTGAATTAATATGAGTGAAGCCATACTAAAAACCTTGTGGTTGCRGCGGCTAATGCTTGGCCTGTCAAATGTGATCACTTCCCGCGTTATGATGTTTGGCTGGGCAGGACGTAATGGTTGATTATTGTGTGACCTCCTAAACAAACAGGAAGAAAAATGCATCATAATTTAAGAACTTGGCTGCAAGTCTGGCAAATGGATGGATACCTATTTTTTAATATTAAATAATAATCAAAATATTTAATATGATTTTAAAAAAAACATAAAAAAAAAGTACTTGGATACTAAATTGATAATTGATACTTTTATAATTCTTTAAATTGCTTGAACCTCTGTTGTGAGCTAATAGCAATTCATCATCTTTGGAGAAGTGTTGTTATCCTTTCAGAAACTCTTCTGCCTGTTTCCTCAAGTTTTATTGTTTAATAGTTATGATTTACAAGAAATATTGAAAAGAAGGAAGAGGCTATATCACTTGCATATTACTTACACATTGTGTACTTAAAAAAAAAAAAAAAAAAAAAAAAAAAMAAGCTATCAAACCCATCTTTTCCTGCTCAACCAAAAAGTCCCATCCAGTGTAACTGCTGAGGTACTGTCCTAATGCTTCTTCAGAGATCCCAGTACCTGAATTGGCACAGCGCTGTGCTCTGAAGACCAGACTTGAAGTTTCTAAGTAAAGTATTTAATTTGCCTCAAATGAAGGAAGAAGGAAGGAAGGAAAAAAAAAATAACACCCCACTCTAAACCTGCAAAACTTTGGTTTGTATCTTTATATAAGGAGCTCAGCTACTCCATTTCTCCCTTCTAACTATTCTCCTGTTGTCTCTTTTTTCTCCTCCCCCCCCCCCTTCTTTTTCAGGCTCCCAATCTGAGCTTCTCCTTAACTTTTTATCCCCTTTCCCTGCCTCCCTGTGTCAGTTACTTTTCCCAGCCAGTCCCAGTGATCCTGTGCATTTACCAGTCTTTATTTTAATGAAACCCAAAACCCTGGGTTTTATTGGGTAGCTCTTGCTTTCTTAAACTGCACTACTTTTGTATATTGCTATTCTATTATGGAAAGGAACAAGTAAAATAAGTGATGGCTTCATTTTTACTGGAATTGAAAAAAATTTCAAGAAGATTCACTTAGCTCACAAATAAAAGGTGGTATATATGCATACTCTAATTATGTTCAGAGAGCAAAAGATAGTGAAATGGGGGTATCCTATTGCCTTTCAAAAGAGCAGAGGATTGTAATCAATCCAGTGCTAACAAGACATAAACCAAAGATAAGTTTTCCATCAGCTTTCACCTGGGACTTGTTTCACAGAAAGCGAACAGCGTGTAGAATTTCCTGCGGTTCATTTTGGATGAACATTGGCAAGTTTGGAGGAAGATTTTAATGATCCAATTAGGCTTTTTGTTGGGTTTCAGAGTCGTAATCTGAAGTAGCTGAACTGAGTTTGCTGTCTCAGGTCTGACAATAATTGCAGGTATGTCAGCTCTTGCTGTAACACAATAGGCTGTCATGACATAAATCTACATTAGTAGTATATCTAAATGCAAGGGTTCATGACAGTTTTGATTTAAAAATCAGACAAGACCAGGCAAAGGATATTCTCAAGGCCCACTGGGAGTTTTACTGCTGTGTTTCCTGAGTTTACAAGCACAGAATCATAGTCATGCAGGTTGGAAYGAGCTGCTGAGGGTCTTTAATGCAACATCCTGCTCAAAGCAGGTCCAGTTAGAGCAAGGTGCTGGGGAAGCTTCCAGTTCAGTTTTGAGCATCTACAGAATGGAGATCCCACAACCCCTCTGGACAACCTCTTTCAATATTTGACCACCCTTCAGGAAACAATGTTTTCCTTATCTAGTTGAAATTGCCCCTGTTCCAACCCATTTGCCTCTGTTCTTATCCCTCCTGCATCTCTGGGAAGAGTCCATCTTTTCCAAATCTTCCGTTAGACAGTTGTAGGCAATGGTGAGCGTTCCGGATGTCACATGAGTGCGGAATAGAGGGGAAGGATCCTGCTGGTAYACTTCTGCTTATGCAGCCCAGTGCATGGCTGGCCTTTGCAGCAAAGTATTGCTGACTCCTCTTCCACTTGATCACTGTGACCACCTGGTGGTCTTCCGTATAGCTGCTTTCTGCCCATTCTCCAGTGTACCTTTATGGCATGGGGTATATCCATCCCAGATAGGGGGAGGACTTTGCACTTGCTTTGGAAGAACTTCATGAGGTTCTTGTGGGTATGTTTTTTCTAACCTGTCAAGGAAGTTGCTTAGAACAGCAGCGCTGTCCTCCAGCATAGTGACTGCTCCCCTGAGTTTGGTGTCATCTGCAAACTGACCGAGAGCACTCTCCATACCAGTGTCCACATTGTTAATAAAGATGTTAAACAGCGTGCTGAGGGATGTGGTTGGTAACTGGCCACCAGGTGATCTTTGTGTAACTGATCACCACTTTCTGCGCCTGTCAGTCCAGCCAGTTTTCTAGTCACCTTACTGTCTACTTGTCCAGTTGGTATCTTACCAATATGGCTATAAGCATGTATGTTCTCCACAAGAACTGTCTTGGCTGTCCCAGCCTAGTTACCTAATCTGACCTCAAATCTTAAAACATGATAGCTGAGTCTCCCTGCCTTCCAGTTCTAGTCTTCAGGAATTGTTAATTTTACATCAGAGCTAGAAGCCACTTCTGCCTTTAAATGTGACTGCAAATTGCACTGATAAATTTAACAATAAATGTAGGACTTYTGTAGATGTAAACTAATGCTTTCTTGTCTGTATGATTTAGAGAAATTAACAGTGTGGAATTAAATGTAGCAGTTATCAGTTTATCAKTTTTTAAGCCGTTCAGTAACAAAGTAGTTGGAAAATGGACAATTATTATCCAGAGGTGCTGCTTATAGTAGGACTTGCAGGAGTCTGATTTTTGGCTTAGTTTTATTCACTCTTATAATAGGACTGAAAAAAAAAAAGGTATAGTCTTATAAAAGTTGCTGACRTTACAAGAGTAGAAAGCTAAATAATGATTAGTCTAGAAATTGTAGTTTCTGTCCAGACACTTGGACAGCATGTATTSTAATACATCCAAATGCAGAAAGTATATACAGATGGTGTTTGTGTCCTGAGGTGCAATGGCACTTAATATGCTGAAACATTATGGCTAACTGATTGATTTTGATAGCTAAGAGGATAATAAGTCTTGCATTTACAGGCAGGGGGCAAAGGAGGAGAGTAAATGAAAATCTGCCTGTATAGAGTAAGTGAAATGAGTGTTGAGTAACTGCTACTGGTTTTATAGTGCCTGCTTCAGCACACATGTAAAAAAGCTAGAAAGATGCACAATAGTTCTGCAAGGCAGTGATAGGAGGAAAACCTGGAGTGGACCTCACGGTCCTCTAGTCCTTCAAACTGTGGCATTTTCAACCTATTTGTCTTGCCTTTTTTTTTCTTTTCTTTTTTCTTTTTCTTTCTTTCTTTTTTTTTAACACCCTGCAATGATGGATATTCTGCAGCCTCTCAAAACAGTCTCTTCTCATACTTGTTGACACACTTTGAAGACTTTTTTCTGAGGTCTATACTGAACAGTCATTATTTAAAGCTTGTTATTTCTAGTTCTATTTGCCATGGACATGGAGAAGAGATTATTCCATTCCTCTTACAGTTTAAATCGTTTCCCTGGTTCTTCTATTTTCTAGACTAAACAGCCAAACAATCAAAACAATCATTCTAATGTATTGTGTCTTCAGGATAGTCTCACTGCTTTAAAGCGTCACCAGTTTACCTACTCCTCCTCAAAGTGTAATCTCTAAAAGCAGGAATAATACTCCAAAGGAAGGCAGCCCAGTACGCAGCGGAGTGAAGGACTTACTGTGCACATGTAGTCAGGGAAATGGCAGAGGCTCGTAATAAATAAATTCGTAATAAAGATACTTTTCAATAATGAGGATAGCTAACAATAAGAAAAAATTATTTTGGAAAGCAGTTACTTTATCAGTGAAAATCTTTAAAATAAGACTAGGTTGGTTTTTTTTAAATATGTTGTGGTATCATGCAGAAATTATGTTGCAGCAAGCTGAGTGAGTTTCTCTTCTGTGCCCTGCAGGAGATCAGACCAGATGATCACAGTGATCCTTTATAGTCTTGAACTTGATGAATCTTTAAATCTGTTTAGTCAGGACCAGCTGTGTTGAAAAATGGCATTACTAAAATTATAAAATATGTTTAAAAAGTGGATATGCTGTACTGATGTTTCTGATACTCTTTCAGGCAAGGGAATGATACGTAAAAATCGAATAGCTTTTTGGAAGTCTTTTGGGAGCGATGTGATTCAGCGATGCTAATTCCTGCACCCCTTTAAACCTGCTTTCTTTGGCTTTTGTTGACTCTCAGCTATTTGGCAAGGACACATTTCTCAACTATTTGTATTAAAAACTGTGAAAAAGGCTGACRTTCATACACATTTTTGGCTTGTTTGTTTCAATCAGTGGGAGAAACAGCAGAAATTTTGGATATCTTCCAAGGGGAGATCTCCAGAAATCCAGTTAAATACCAGAAGAGGTGTAAGGGTATGCCAATAGCTAGTTCTCTTGCTTTTGAGTCCACACTGATTCAGTATTAGGGGACGAGCGGTGCRCTTGGGGATGCTGCATTAAGACATGCCATGCGTCGGCTAAGTRGTAATGCATGTCCCTTGATCATTTATGTTATTTCTGTTCTTATTAGCTAGAGGTTTTAGCCATTATGCCCAAGCTAAATATTAGCCCATGTAATGATATTTTGCCTGTGGAGCACACCATTTCACTTTAAGYATTAGTAAAAACACCTAGCTTTCGCCTCAAAAAGTTAACCCTGATTAAACTGGGTGAAAAAAAATTAAAATATCCCGTGTTAACAGTGATGTATTGATGATTGGGTTTTATAATGATTCTCTACATGAAAAAGATATAGTTATTTATTCTGATGTTATCAAGATCTTTGTTTAAAATCTGCAGTATTAATAGCTGCTAACCTCAAGTCCATTAAAAATTATTGCAGCATTGTTATCACATACATGGTGCCAACATTTTAAAACTGAAGGGGTTTAATACTTTGAGAGCTTTACCTGTTTTCTCTTACCTTTTTTAATTTTAGCTCTACCTCTCATCTTTCATTTTAAACATTTTAATCTGTTATTCACCAAAAGTTTGAATATTTTGAAGAACAAGTAAAATAAGGTGTTTATAAAGAGGTTTTGTTTGTAATTTACGTAATTCCTGCTGCATTTTCCTTTTTTTTTTTTTTTTTTTTTTACACTCTCTGTTTAAATACTAAGTGATAGTTTGTATTTTCAGTTCCACTGCAATATGAAGTGGCTGTCAGCTCAGCACCAGAGCTTACAGCTGGTCGGCTTCCCTCCTCCTTTCACGGGGTGAAGGAGCTTATCTTTAGCTTGCATAGGGATCGGTTGTTATTTTGCCAGCGTTCTTCCTGAGGCCATATGTGGTGATGCACTTTCTGTCAAGACAGAAAAAATAACCTGTTCATATATGTTTACTTGCTTGTCTTTGCATCTTTCCCTGTGACAGTAGTTCTGGCTCTCCTGAAACCCAAGCAGTCTTGATGCAAAGACCCAACACTGGTCATGCAGTGTATTTCCATTTGCCCTTAGCTGTTGGGAAGCATCTTCTGTAAAACATGGAGATACTCTGTACCTAAACGTAGCCAGCTCCTCCTGCCTGGTTTAAGGATGTCTGTGTCGACAAGACAGCAAAATCGAGCRGCTCCTGGCTTTGTGTTCTGGATGGGGCACCCATCCCGATACYGTTGATAGGCTTTTGGTCTGAGTCTTTAGGAAAGATTTTGCTCTTCAGGTGTAAACATTAAAATCTGAACTTGGACAAAAAAAGGACAGTTATTTAGCCACTAGTAACAGTTGTAATTTCAAGTGCATGGATCCTRTGACCTACTGTTTGTGTCTGCTTCTGTCATACCCAGAAGTATGAACGTTGTAGGTGATTTACATCAAAAAGGGATGTGGTGCCTGCAGTCATTTTTCTCTTTCATAGTAGCAGAGGAAGGCGCAGAGCTGGTCTGAAAAGCTAATGAGCATTACTGTTTAAAATGTCGTTGCATTGATATGCATTTTACATAGCTCAAAATAGATAAAAAGGACCAGAAAGAGTAATTATTCTGACTGGGGAGAAAATACCTAAGTATAATRGAGTTCAGATTTTTGTTTTCTCAGAGTTTTGTTTTCTCAGAGTCTGATATTCCAGTAGAAACAATTCTGTTATAATGCAGAACAGAAGTATAAAATTTCTGAAAAGAAAATCAGAAGGAAAAAAAAAAAAAAGAGAGAGAGCGAGCGAGCTGGGTATATGTGTTGTTTTCTGATCTCTGCTTGTGTGGACAAAATTAAGACTTCCTAACTGGATTAAAGTTGTGCTAAGCATCTATAGGTGAAGCAGGAGAAATTGATTGATTCTCTATTTAAATTGCTAAGTAAACGGGTTATTTTTTTCTATAGARTATTTTTCTCTACTGGATAGTGGTGTCTGATTCTGAAAGCTATTCAGTTATGGTTTAGTATTATAACTTTCTAATAATTCAGGAGATATTGTGGTGGTTTGTCTTTTTCTTCCCTCTTCTTAAAAGAAAGGTTAGGGTTAATGTTTCCAGTGTGTRTAAACACCTGTGGCTTTACCAGTAGCTTTGGATAAATTATAAATCGATGAACCTTAGCTTATCATTTATTTTTAACATCTTGAGTAAATTGGTTGGCTAAAGTCCATCCTGCCTAGAAAAAGATTTTAATTGTCTCTGCTGCTGCTAACTTCAAAAGAGTAAATGCTACATGTAAAATGTGCRTGTAAACTATTGCTTTCTATTAATGTCTACCTAAATAGTAAGATGCTCCTAAAGTCAATTTTTTTTGAGAGGAACAAGTGGAAATTTTCAGTTACAAATTTATTTAGTGTTCCATGTTTTACCATAATTTAAGGAGGCTACTCTGAGTACTTCTAAATGTAGAAATGTGGAAGTTACAGTTAGTATTACTGCCAAGTAGKTGACTGCAGAATAAACACTGAACAACAAAACCTGAATTTTCGTGTTACTTGCYGACTCTGAAACAGACTGTGACCAAAATCATAAACAAATGGCAGATGCTATCAGGGTTAAGGTATACAAAACCAATATACCTTTTTCACCTAATAAAACTGTTCCTCTGAAGTTCTTCTTTTGGAGGAATAACATTAGCTGGAACCTGTCTATTAAAAGCATAGCAAAAAGCTTGCAGTTGAGCAGTATAGAAATGGCTTCACTTTTTTTTTTCTAATTTATACAAGAAAAATACAGCTGGAAAACTACTGCCATACAGTCAGCAATCATCTCTAGGTATTCACAGAAATGTTGTATGAGAAATGGTGGTATCGTGCCCAGAATCATTAGTTAAAAGGAACAGTGATCAAATTGATCTGCAAGCACTGGTTTGTGTAGTGTCTTATACTGGAATAATCGCATCTTTGGGGTTTTTTTGTTTTGTTTTGTTTAATTTAGGTGCCCCGGTGTAATTTTAATACTGGCTTTGGGCAAAGTCTCTGACATTATTGACTTGTGTTGAGTGAGCTGCATAAACATCCTAACGGCGATGAACAACTGTTGGAGACATTTAACRTTACGTATGTTCTACAGCCTCTCTGATTTATTTTTTTGAGATTTTTTTTTTTCTTGATGCACTTGTAAAATGCATCCAAAGTAATAGTACTACTTCCAGACCAGCGCACACGTGTGTGAATGAGAACCTTGTGTGCTAGGTGGCAGAGAACCGGGAAAAAGTGTCAAAGTATCGGGTTACACACGTCAGCTCCACTGCATGGGAAGTTTCCTCCTAAACAGGTAAACGGCAYTGACAGAGCAGGTGTTTAAATTAAACACAATGAAAATGCTTTAGGGAGAAAGGTCTTTTTCCACTTCAGAAGTTGGCACACGAGCATGAGGCTGTATTAAGGGGGAAATAGTTATCTGACAGCACTTGTTTTACATTGTATTCTGTTTAGATTTCTTAATAGTTATTTATCATGTAAGGCTTAACCTGGATAATTTGACTTTGTGTATTCTGTTTAGATTTCTTAATGGATATTTATCGTGTAGGGCTTAACCTGGATAATTTGACTTTGTGTTAACAATTGTGAATGTACTAATTATTCACTAATCTACTGTCTAATAAAATGTCATCAGATTTCCTCAAAGTGGAAACAAAAGCATTTAACACTGCTAAAAATGATATTAAAACTTCATTTAATTTCACCCGCATAAGTGTGTAGAATTTCTCATAAGTTCTCCAGCAAAAGCAAAATGACCTCAAAATGTATGGGTTGTTTTATTGTTTTAATTTTGAAGACGACTGTGTCCCTTTGGTCATGGGCAGGACGTTTTCTTCTAAATGTTATATTTTGTTTTGCACTTAAATGATTTTTAAAGCAGCTCCAAGATGGTAAAAAGCTGAGATTGGAAGAGGGCTTAGGTAATAGGAATATTGGTTTGAGCCTGGCTGATTCTGGATGATCTCGGACAGTATGATGTACTAAATATTCTAAGGATTTATAGGAATGTTGGTGTGTAGGAGAGAGTCCTTAGGTAACACACTTTCAAGATGGATAACTGTTACTAAAAGGGTAGGCTTTATTGAGCCAAATGAAATATCTTAGTGGTCAAAGAGTTAAATATGGTGGCAGTAGTTTTTGTRTTTGTTTTAAGAACAACAGTTTTGCTAAGCTTTGTTAAAACCATTGTTTTCTTTGAGAAATTTAACTATTAAAGAAGAATCATCTCAAATTGATGGTTTCAAATCCTGAGCATGAAAATGCCCAAGAAGCACAAAATGCAGCATTATAATTATATTGATTCTCTCCAGCTCCCTCTTTCTCATGTGATGCATATCTTCTTTCTCTTTTCGAGATCTGTGTTAATCTTGCTTTCTGGTTACTTCCTGGTGCTTCCAAGATTACAGCTGAAGTGRCTAAAAATAAACATGTGTTTTTTAGCAAGTTCTTCCAGAAGTCTGTTGTAAGATATTTTGGAACCTTAATTTTGCTTTAGCCTTTGCGGAAGGTTGATTGCCCTTTCATATTTTAATTTCTTCTCCGTAAAATAGTAACCATCTACCATTCTGGTTTCAAGTTACTTCATACTCCCTCTTTTGGAGCAGTTTTACTGATTTGTCTACTATCAACTGTCTCCTCTTGAAATTGCTGTGTTATCATTAGCTGAATTTAGGGGATGCGGAGATACCTGTGTTTAATTTCCTGGAGACCTATGCGGTGTCTGCTGGCTACAGAATAACAGAAAGCACATGCAGAGTATGCAGTGAGAGGTAATGGTCTTAGCTAAAAGCAGTGCTCCCGTGGGCAGGGCAACATGCTAGAACAGGTCATTTTTGGAGTATTGGCCAGTTCTGAGTAGCTATCACAAGTCTCGTGACTTTTCATGTTGTTCTCAAACCCTCAAACTTTCTAGTCTTGCAGTCAGGCTGAATGGTGCCTCATTTAATAAAGAAAAGTTGTCAAGCTCTCCAAGCTTGGAGGGCGTCTTGAAAGCGTAAGCTGTGAATATTCAACACAGAAGGTCTTTATGCATCTTCCTGAGGTATGACAGYGTATAGTCTGCTGTAAAAGTCAGCAGTATTTATGTAAGAGATCGTTGTTGTTGTTTCTTTTTTCTCCCCCCTGTAATTGGTTTGCAGACCTTTCTCCTTAGCTCGTCATGTTTCCACCTGAGTTGTGCTGACCTTGTGCAGTGGGGTGTTTGAGGCCCCCTTTCCTGCAGCTGTCTGGGTGTTCCTGGGCTCTTCCTGCACTGTGCTGCTTTGTTCAGAAGTCTTAGTAGATTGGCTAAATAYGATGAAGCAGAATATACTGTATTATCTTTTTGTTGTGTCCTTTTAACAGTTACATGATRCAATAAAGCGAATCAAACAAGTGGGGGAGGGGAGGAAGACAACAGGAAATTAGAAACAAAGAAATCATCCTTGATAAAACAGCAAGAAACTTTCAYACATGCATTTCCCCTTAGGAGGGAAAGTAAACTTATCTTAGAAAATTACAAGTTACATTTCAAATTGGAAAAAAAAAATACATTTAATATGCAAAGGATTTGGAACTGGCTTCAATAAATGTTGTATGGATTGAAAGGGGAGAGAGCTTTATTAATGTCACTTGTTGCTGAATAAAGAATTAAATCTCTAAGTTTGTCAGAATAATTATACCCTTCATTTCCATTTCCTCATGCTTTGTTAGAGGTTTATTATGACACTGTGAAAAGAGGTTAATGTTGCCRTTACTCCTAATGAATTAAAAACTTCAATTGAATTTCAACAAAATAACAGTAAAGCTGCAGTCTCTTCCACAATCGCTTTATTATGCAGATTTTTCTCAGCCAACATCAGTGGCAGCCAGGATTTGGTGGGCTGGAGACCAAGTGTCAGTTTAGGATGTTTCTTCAACCAAATCTTTCCTGTTTTTAGTGTCCTTATTCCAAAGAGCATCTCCATATCCTTCCCTGGAGGATACCAGTCTCCTTTCTTTACCTCCTGTTTTTCTGTTAATTAAAAAACTAAGATATTCTGGCTGCAAATCAGTGTTACTGTCTTRTTGTGGCCAACTTGGGTATGTTTTCTTGTTGATAAAGATGACTATAAGGATGTAGAGCCTAAAAGTAAAAAAAAAGAGGATGAGAGGTAATAGCATGAAGCCAAGCACCAAAGCCTTGTCAAATTCATCTAAAATTTCTGTGACTCTTAAACGTTGTTGTCTTTTATTTGTCCCAAGTTGTTATATTAGGTAACACAGGTATCTGAAGTTATAAATAAGGAAAAAAAGGTAGGTGAGTCTTGAGTGCTAGTATAATAAYTTGTATTTGGAATTGTTTAATATTTGGTGTAACTGATTTTTAAATTGGGAAAGTTGCTTGTAAAAGATTTTCTTTGCACCATATGATATTACTAACGGCAGTAAATAGGGTCTGAGTTACATCTTTAGGTTGGACATTTAAGGTTTATGAGATGATAAAGCAAGTAGAAGTTGCTTTCCCACCTCCCCTGAAAGACAGTAATGTGACACTAACCCCTCCTAAGTAGACTTTTCATAATACTCTGTAGAAAGCTGTGAACCTGATGTGTCAATTTGTTAAATACAGAGCACTGTGATAGTATGTTTAAATGTTTCCCACTGTCCTTCATAGACAACAAAAGGCCTTTTAAAAAAATGAAAATAAGAAAARAAAGTACTTTTCAGCAATTAATAGCTTTTGTAACATTGTGAAGACTTGTCGTCTTTTATCTTCTGTGTGTTATTGCCTTAAATGTTGGTGTTCCTGTAATATTACCTGGGTCCCTTTTTGAAAAATATAGTCTGGATAAGCTGTGCTTTAGTAACTTCATTTAGTTTGCAGCAAACACAACATATCACCAGGTTTTTGGTCTTACTTGTGGATGGCTTTGAYTGTAAATATGCCATTTAATTTTTGGAGCAGATCAAGTAGTTGAGGTTTTCCATTTGTCATGGAGGATTTTAGTCTAATTGCTTTAGAAAAATTGTAGAAATGTGCGATCCTTGGGGATCTGAAATAATTTTGGAGGGGTTCCAATTGTTACCTCACTGCACAGAGCTTCTTGTAAAGCACATTACATGCTCTTAAATGGAGAAGGAGGTTAGCACAAGCTCTGCAGAAACGACATTTTCTGTACCTTTCAGAGAAATGATGGGAATAATGAATGATGAGAAGAGTTTGCATATGTATTAGAAGTTTGAGGATGCCCATATTAAAAACACCTTTATAGTTTAAGACTTCATATCACAGTTTTCATTCTTTCAATAATTTGTTTGTTTTTTTGAAACTTGGGGAAAGCTAGAATTCTTGTAGCTTCAGACCTGTCATTTAACCTAATAAAAGGGAATAGCTTTTATAGCAAGATCCCTGCTTGTTTTTTTAAAAGCTTTATTTTGCTCTTTTATTGATGCTCCATCATTCTTTGTTTCCACTTAAGTTTTCCTGTTGYGTCATGTATTATTAGTTAAACCATTTTTAAATGTTCTCTTTGGCAATAAAAATCTGTGAAAAATTTATTAGTAGCAATGTAAAATAGTCTTTTCCTGTTACTCCAAGTTTCTCTGCTTTAATACACGCTGCAAATTGAAATGCCCTCTAACTGTGAATATAGTAGGGAATCAGTTTAAACCAGCTTTATAATAGAGTAAATAATCCCTGTTTGAGGCTGAAGGCTGTGAATATTTATAGGAGAAAATAAATATTACTCATGTTAATGCTGTCTTATTTATAGAGAACTTCAGGAYAGAAGAATCCAAATAAACTAAAAGTAAGGTGCCCTCCTGTTTCATTGAATGCTTGGGGGTGCTCTCTAAGAAGTGGGAACTGAACCCTCACTTACTGGGAAAACTGCTGACTGGTACTAGAGCCCCTTCTAAATGTACTTTGTAATTTGCATATCTTCCTTATTTTTGCTTAATGTAATTTTCATTATTTGTCTTCTATATTTTTAACTGTTAGTAAAGTACATTTTACTTCTACARTAAAACAGGACTAGACAGCTAGACACATATATATGCACCTAGATTCAATTATTTGGGAATCAAATACTCAGCTAAGAGCTTTGGCCCAKAATTTTCAAAAAATTCCAGGCTTTTTATAAGCAGAATGTGGCAGGCTAAAATAAAGGTAGACCACGTGTGTCTCACCTTAATTCATTCAGAGAGCGGAGCTCTGTACAGAGCTCCTCTGCTCGGTAACTCCTTCCGTGTAAGATTGTAAGAACAGTTGTACTGCAATGTGATAAAAGTTTGTTTAGTCCAGTAGCTTRTTTCTGTTAAACCTTGTGTTTAGAGAGAAGGTAGCAGAATAAGGTAAGGATGTAAATATTTCTGCTGAGTCTTCATCCTTACTTTACCAYCTGTTCTCCATCCGTATTTTTATCGTTCCATATGTTTTCCGACATTGGTAGTACTTAGTYTCTTACCGTTTCTTTTTAGATCTTGTTCATTCAGCTTAGAATTATGCCATCTGTTGAATTGATCTACCTTCCTTTTTAGAAGTATGGGTTATCTTCTTTTCTATAAAACCAAGTCAAGTTTCCTTTTATTGTGGGAAAAACTTTGTGGAGACCTCATTTAGGTCTTTTTTGCCCGACTGCAGCTAAATTTGTCAACAGTCTTGAAATCTAAATGAAGTACTTACAAGTTTTGTTTAAAAGAGTAGCTTGGTAGAAGAAAGAGAACCTATTCGTGTCCTGAACCAAGGAAAAATATGTAGCATGAATTCTGCTTACTACGAGGCATGAGAGAAAGCYCCTGCAGAAGTACAGAGAGAAGCATTAAGAATGTGTTGCTTAGATGGGACTTTGCACGTTCTTGGTGGCAAAAACAGGCAACCMCAGGCAGTAGGTCCAGGGAAGATAGATGTTCTTGTCCTCAGAGAAGTGCGTGTTTCAAAAGGAGTTGACTGACTTCTAAAATTGATCTGTTTTCCGCTTTGCATGCTTGCCCTATTTAACATTGAAAAATCTTCAGTAATTCTGGCTACAGATTCCTTGACTAATTATTTTTATCTTCTGTTAAAATCTTGGGGCATCTTTGCACCYGCTCTTCAGAAAGGTGGCTGGAATGTGCTAGGGACCCAGCAAGCCCGTATAGGTTTGTACTGATCTTTTTTGCATTGTGTGTTGGTATCGCGACCTGTGCAAGTGTCACAACTCTTGTTTTTTAARTACTTGCTCATATTTGCCCGTTGTGGTTTCTTAAATTCCTTTGCTTTCCTACAGGTGCCAATCTGGATACCTGTTTATCCACATCTCCCACAAGTTTTACTACTTCAGGTTTTTTTCCTTATCCCTAAGACTTCTCGTACTGACCTGTAAAGTCTGGCTTTTATTYGTCAAAAGGCAGCTCCTCTGCAATGCCCACGACATTGACCCAGCTGGTAATTTCTAAACTGAGAAGTAGCTGGGATAATTGTTATTTGTGTAAGTGAGGGATATGTCATATTTTGATCTGTCTTACTCCCACATATCTTTGCATATATTTGTTTCCTTTACTGTAAGTCCTTGAAATGGGGCAATCTCGCTCTGGTTACATTAAAGTGCTTTTTTAATGGAAAAGCAAATCCATTAACAGTTTCATAGTCTCTTCACAGAAATGTGTGACCAGCCAAGTTTGATCATGAAATTCAGATAATTGTATATAAAGGCCAAACAGCTTCTAATTAAGCTTCTAATTAAGGTTGAGTTCATCTGTTTTGTACAAGTAATACAAACCTGGAAGAGAAAAGAGACTGTAGACCCCTAGTAAAAAAGCATCTTACATATTGTCAAATTACARCAGTTATTTATCCTTCTTTATTCTTCCAGAAGAACAATGTCTCTTTGAAGGAAAACGTATCCTTGTAATAGCTTAATACTAATTTGAATGATCTGAAAATGAATTATCTGTTTATGGCAGSAAGCCTCAGAAGAATGGCACTGTTTGGCAGTGATATGACTGATCTGTTAAAACAGTTCTTGTAAAGTTTGTAGTTCTCTAGTGTTATGGTTTGTGTGGTAATAATAGTAAAGATTCTTGATAAGATTGAACTATGGATATAACACAAAGCTATAATTTCTAGCAGAGCTTTTTAATAAAATAATTTAATTAAAAAGCCCAAACAAATTTGGAGAGAGAGGCTTGAGTTGTATGTTGTTTCCAGCCACGTTATTTCCTTTCATGTGCTTATGATGTTTGCAGGCTTTAATGTCTAAAATTAGATCCCTAAATCTGTTATTAGGAACCTGGGRAAAACCTATTCATTTATCCTTATAAAAATAATTGTTTGCCCCTCTCCCTCATTATAGTGCAAGGTAATTGTATAGGAAGTGTCTGAAAGGRCTTTTCTGTAGAAACAGGAAATTGCAACTTGTTTATGATAGTGTTATACGTATTTGTGGTAACAAAGAGTGGTTTTAAACAGGTCACCTTCTGTAAAACAGTGATCTCTTATATATTTTCATGTCATGTGGTATTTATTTAGGAAAAAACACAAAGTTAGACTGTTTAATAATATCTCAAAGCCACTGTAGGCATGAAACAGTGAATTAGTTATTATTTTGCAGCATGAAACACCTTTGTGGGCCATCTTCTAATTTTATAATCTTTACTGGGAGTATTGAGTAAGAGGCAGAAGATGCATGCTCACCTCTGCTTTTGTTTTTGTTTTGCAGGTTTGTTTTGTATCRTTGTCTGTTTAAAAAGCAGAATACAAGAAACATCTTTTGACTTTTGATCTCCATAGAATTAATAAGGAGTCATTAAGAGGAAAAAAACATTTCATAGTTCCACTTTTTGAAGCTTAACTGTACRTGTGAAGATTATCTAAGCAACACAAAGTGGGACTTGTCAGTAGTAATAAGTCATAGAAACACCAGAAATGTATTTTAYGTCTAGCTACAGGGAATAAAATAAGGCAACAAGACATACCAGAGGACAGGCTTGTGCTGCTTGTATTAAGAGATTCCTCAATTCATTACATCTATATGTACACTTTGACAGATTTTAATTATTAGCATTAAAAAATTTGCAAAAATGTTTAGTATTTTGCATGTAAAACAGTGGCCAGGAGTGTCCACAAATGTGCACAGCGCATCATTCTAGATGGACTGCTAAGGTGCTCGTGGCTTGGTAAAGTATGACAGAGCAAAACAAAAAACAGGATCTTTCGCTGGAGAGAAGCGGCAGATACAGGGGTAGCTCGGACACCCTTCCTTCTTTTAGGGTTGCCTTGGGTGGCCTTTGCCACCGAGCTGCCTCTTTGCCGACCTGCTGGAGGGAGTGTGTTCGTTCCCCTCTCTGTTCGCTGCTCTCGCTCGCAGAATAGTGTCAGAACGGGTTGCTGGGTTGGTTTGCCAGTGGTGGAAGGTGATGTTTCACTATCTGCACTAATTCTCCTCTGTACAGGTGGATTTTGTCATTAATTGCCTTAGTCCTTGTTAGAATGCACCTAATGAATACTCATTTATCYCCTACCCAACATAGAAAACTGGGTAGTTTTTGGTAAGTGGGCTGCCTACAATGTTAAGTGTTTTTTCAGTTCTGGTGAATCATTGTTCAGCTGTTCGTAGCAGTGATGGTAGCTACCAAGTGAGGAGAAACTTTTTGCCCTCTATTTGTTACTTTAAAGCTAAAATGATGAGTTCATTACGTGATTTGGGTAAGTGATCCCTGCTGCTCACGGTGAATCCTTTACCTGTAGCACTAGGTTCCATCAGAAAATGGACCCCTTGGCAGGTTTGAGCCCTAAACGTTAGGAGTAGAAAGTAAGCCAGTTCAAACAGTACCAGTGAGCGCTGCTTTTTGACATAAGTGTGTTAAAGCTTGTATAAACTGAATTAATGTGCCTCTAGGGTAATTAAGTGAAAAGCTGGAAATGTATTAATCTCTCCTCTCTTTTGCTCTTTCTTCCTCTCCCCCCTTCTCTCATTTTCTTCCCTTCCCGAAAAACGCTTTTACAGAAACATAAGGTGGATCTTTTCTACAAACTGCGCCATGTGATGAATGAGCTCATTGACCTCCGCAGGCAGCTGCTGTCAGGTCACTTGACGCAGGATCAGGTACGGGAGGTCAAGAGACACCTCACAGTGCGGCTGGACTGGGGCAATGAGTAAGTAAAGGTACCGGCTGGGTACTGTTCGTTCTAATTATTTTTAAATAGCTTTCACTTATTATTATTTTTTTAATGTGCTTTTCTTCCAGGAAAATTTGCAAGCAGGTGAAATATTTGCAGATTTGGATATCAAATGTAACTTTTTACAGTGAGTTTTCTGCATAGTTCTTCCAGCATGACTATAAAAAAACATTGCCTTGTTAGTAGGGCTTTGCTAGGGCTAACTGCACTTTAAATGGTTCTAGGTCAGCTTAGTTTATTTGTATCACTACAGTGAATATTAGGCCTGCAAAGATGTGTTCATAGATACTAAAAAGTCATTTTTCCAATTGAAGAGGTGTTTTAATGGCTGGTACAATAACTACAGACTCTTACTCGGTGGAATCTTGCAGTGTGGAATAACCACTGACACGCAAGGAATGATTCCTGTGCGAGAGCTGAGGCTGCAATATTGAAATTTTTGGTAGAAAAATCTTTGTTTGATTACATTTCTTGGAGGTCTAGTCTCACCACAGTTGGTTCTGTTGTGATTTATAGAGAGGTTCTTAAAGAGCCAAAGAAGACTGCAAGTCAGATAGAAGCTGAAATGGCAATAAATTACCGTTAAACAAAAACTAGCCCTTCCTCAGAATTGGTTCTTAGAAAATTTAAAAAGGCTTTTGAGTTCTGGCTTGCATAACTTGTCTGATGTCCTGTAAAACATGCACGTGACCTATTTGAAGGAAGTATCATCTTCCTCAGGCACGTACAGTGACTGTTTTCAGCTAGGAGTAGCACTAGGTGACTACAGAAAGCTTTTTCTTAACTTCAAAAAAAAAATCATACAAGTGCATTAAAACTTGGAGCAAATCCAGTTACTGACAACTGTGGAGAAGCATCAGTGGAATCAAGTATAAATATGTTCATGGTTAATTYCTCTGCTCAGGTTACCTGCAAACAAATGGCAATTCYGTGTTTCTTGCTATGTAAGAGCAGATATTTATCCTCCCTAGAGAAAAAGGTGCATAATATCAGAGAYGCATGCTAAAACAAGGGAGGGTGTCGATAAAAGAAATGCATTAAAAAAATTGTATGATCGAAGAGCTATCTGATTGTAACTGTACCTATATAAATGTACAGAGAGAACAATATTTAAATATGAAAAAAGGAGTTTGGAAGGTCTTTCTGTAATCTCACCCCCTTTTTTTTGGAGGGTTTTTAGGAGAATTTTTARCATATTTTGTCTCTCCTGTCTGAGTTTTGTTATGAAACTCAATGCCATATGAGTTAATCCRTTAAGACCAAAACAATTTCCGTATACACAGAACTTGCAGAATAATGCCAGTTCTCAAAGAATGTAATATTYGTTGCTACTGCTGTGATGTTGGAGATCTACAAATAAAATGAAAAATGTCGTTAGTAACATGTGTTAACGTTAATGGAGAAAGTTATGTACAATTTGCACAGATCTGTAATTTCTAAAGACATAGTCTAATAGGAGATTCAAGTAACTTTCAGAAAATAGGTAATCTAGTACATCTAATATGCTGTCTGTATGCTTATTGGATTGTTTGGGAGGGACTGATGCAAGCTTCCTGTCACCACCAGTCAGTAGGGTTTTTGTTTGTTGAACTGGTACCACTTTTCTTTAAAATGCCCTGGCAGAAATTCTCACAGTTGWCGCCTGTGTTCTTGTGGGAGTTGGCAGAAATCCAGGGACAATGATGCTCCCTAGGTTAGGGGTTAGAGATTCTTCTTTGCAGAAGAACTTGTTTGGGCAATCTTCAGAAGGACTACCCTGAACTACTTTTGCTTATTTTTTGTGCTTAATCTAAAATCTTAAGAAATTCCTCTCTGTAGCTTGGCTTACTAAAAATGTAAACATAATACTTCATTTTATAATTAATGCTATTAACTTTTTATACTGTTTCTCGTTGTTCTTGTAATGCAATACTGTTTTCCATTTATGGTAAAAAGTTAATGAACTCTCTGCTTACATATTCTTTTCCCACTGTACAAGACTATGATTCTGGATACAAATTCCTTATTATGTTTTGTTACCTCTTCCAGTTACSCACAGTTAGCTTGTTTTCCTATACATGCAGTGACTGGTGATTCTATTTCCCAGTTGCTCAAAAGAGCAGAAATTACTACCTTTAGATAAGAGTCTTTGTGCTTTTAGACTTGATTTTAAGGATGCCTCTGTGTATTTTCACACAGCTAAAATCTCATATGCAATCTCTTTTCTGKGTATTTTGCTAGGTTTTGCACAGAATATAACCAATACTTTCTGTTTTTAAAAACATTTCACTGTGTGGCTGTTAGAACATTCATCTACTGAAGTCTGAAATGCTATTGGAAGTGTCTGATAGTCTGTAGGTAACAAGGAAAAATTTCTGTATTGGAAAACAAGCATTATGAAGGTGAAATCTGCAGTTCAGCATCTTATTTTTTGTTGTAAAAAGTCAAAAGTTGATTTTGGAATACTTTTAGGTTTTTTTAATGAATAGGTAGGTTTTTTCAACTCTTATTAATGCTTACAGTGATTAAACCAGAAATAAACTTTATTAATAACATTTTCTTTCTTAAGAGTCTCCTTCCTTTTTTTTTTTTTGATGCAAGAATCTCCCTTACCGAGCTTCTTTTTGAAACGTGAACACTGTCTGTTGCAGTGCACAAAAACAGTTGCAGCAGCGTATGTGTTACATCTTTACTGAAAAGAAAGATGAAATTTTCTTCAGAGTGCTTGAACTTAAAAATCAGAGGTCATCTTAAATTCAGACTGGCTTCTTTTGGGTTAATATAATATCTGCCAGGAGATTAGCAGAAACATCCAAGTTGCTGAGCACAACTAGTTTCCTCCTCATACTGCGGGAGGACAATTCCTTTCCTGCAAGTGTAGTGTTCTCTGCATGGAGGCTGCGAAACAGAGTAGGGAAAGAGGAGCCGTCGTACACTGAGATCTGGGACACACCGTTTTGCCTCGCTCCCTAGAGAAATTACACTAATGCCACTTGTATCATCCACGGTTCTGTTCTGTGCCCCATGGGGAAGCCATCACAGTAATGTTATTTTCCTCCTGAAAAGCTACCTAAAAATCAGATCCCTAAATCAATCCTTCCAGCGATGCTTCAGGGGACTCGGGCTTTCGATCTTGAGATAGCTGTTGGAGATGCTGAGCCAAGTCACGCTGCTTGCACTTTGGGGCTTTCAGTTTCTAGGCTGGGATTAAAACTTGACCAGGCTCTACAGCCCTTGCAACCCGTTCCGTTTTGATGGCTTTGGATGGCTGAAGAGAAAATGCTTTAAATCATGTTTGACTGAAATGCCTGTAAGAAGGCTAAAGAAAGAATAGTTATTTTTGTCTAAATATATAATAATTTTTTCCACTCCTGAATGTCCCTAAATTAATGTGATGATTGAATAGTCATTCAAATGGTGAGGAACTCTTCTTGGATGTCAGTCTTCAAGGAAAACGTTAGTACCCTCTGTCTGTAGCCTGATACTTCCTGCTGTTATCTTCTTTAACCAATCCCTTAAGATTACATTCCTTCTATAGTCTCCATCTTTGTTTTTAATAAATAATTCCATGTTTTACATGTTTCTTGATAGATTAGCACCACTGCAGTTTCTCTATATACGAAATACCTTAATTTATCAAAGAAAGTGTATTTTCTTTGTGTCAGTCTAATTTTCACTAACACGTTTGCATATATTTCTCTTTCCATAGACTTCTGTGTTTTATTTCTTTAAAATCTTATTTAAAGTCTGCCTGTGGTTTATGTACAACTGTCAGGATCACTTCCTTTCCCTTCTCCACCTTTGTAAATGTATTTGCATAAGGTAAATATGCATGATAGTAAGTGAGACTTTGATGTACTCAGAGAAGGAACAAGAAAAGTAAGTAGCTGCAAAATTGAAGTGAGAAAGAGTGAAAGTAGAAACAAAATGCATGTTTTTGGAGTGAAGGGGATCATATCTTGAGCAATCTAGGGTTGCAGTGCGTTCGGCCAGGCTCCCCTTCAAGAGCAGATGTGCTTCTGGAAATCACGTTTTAGGAAAACAGCAGTATTTCTGCAATGCTGTTCCACTAAGAGTGATTGCGACTTGTGCTTTATGAATTCTAAATGGTCTGATGTTCATATTTTAAATATCTGGAGAATTTTAGAAATTCCCCCAGTATAGGAGGAGTAAATAAGGAAGACTATGTGAATGACAGCTTGACTGGACTTGTCCCAGGCTAATCCTGTCAAGACATGTAGTTGATAGCTTTGGGGTTTTTTTCCTAGGTATACTTGGGAAATGTTTCTGAAAGGCAGTTAAGGTAGATTAAAAAACACGAGAGCCTGCTTGTGAAAAGGAAGCACTGTGGAGAGAGGAGCTGTCAAATGAACCAAACGCCATGGTACCTCGTTTTCATGTATGCTGCGTTTTGCAGAAGTCCTGCTTGGCAGCCCTGAGCTGGTGCTCTTGCATTCCCCCAGCATTTTATAATGCATAGCGGAAGTGGGCTGCCGCCCTGACATTGTCATTTCAAGTGTTACGTTGTCAATCCTTTGCAGACAAAAATAAGTGATACAAAATAAATGTTAATGTAAACACGAACTTCAGCCTGTGCAATAAATGAGAGGATGTTAGTACTCGAGGAAAAAGATGCACTTATTTTTGGGAGCAAAATATTGTGCAGCATTGACATTAATATTAGAGAATGAGAATCTTCTGGGCTGGAAATCCACGGTGTTAAGGGATTTGACTAAAAATAGGATGTGTGCTAAGTTTCAAAGGGATGCTACTACAGTTGTGTTGAACATGATTAAGTAGAAGGTAATATCTTTGGCATGTACTAAGTAATGAGTCCAACCACTGCTTGACCTTGCCTCTCTAGAGAGTTGAAATTAAGAAAATAGAACAGTATCAAGCTATGATTAGCTTTAGCACCTCTTCTGTAAAAATACAATGGTCGTTTGTAACCGCATAGGAACTATAATACTCTATTCTGTGCTTTTGGAAGCACTGCTTGGAAGTGATCTGCTGTTGTTATCCCTATGCTGGGGGGAAATTCCTTTGTGCTCGCTCTTAGAGTGAGCATGTGTATGTATGTACACGTGTGAGTGACAGGGTATTTTGAAAATGAATGAATCTTTCAGGCTCGGGAAAAGTTTTGCTCTAAAGGAATATGAATATGATAATCACTAATCTTTTTTCTGTTTTTGTACATTATGGCTATATCTATAAACATTATATATATATAAATTCCATGTTTTCTCTCTCTCTCTCTCTCTCTCTCTCTCTCTCTCTCTCTCTCTCTCTCTCTCTCTATATATATATATATATATATATATATATATATATATATATATATAAACTTTTAAGTAGACTATATGCATATTACTATTTTTACCTGTTACTGTGTTTTGTGCTATAGCTCTGACTTTCTATTATATGTAGACCTTAGTGGCTGAGGATTGCTTAGTGTATTCTCTCTTTAATCTCATTCATTTGGCAGTTAGATACAATAATTATGATCTTTGTAGCTGCAGTTTTCAGATGCTAGCCTTGGTCCAGGAATAGCCTGTGTTTGGTAGGTTTTATCAAAATGAAATTTGCTTGAGAATGAAGGAAAATACGTATCACCAATTAAAAACAATAATAAAAGAAAAAATGTACGGCCATCGTTTTCCCAGCTTAGTCCTAGAGTGTATGAACTGATATTTGACATGAAGATTATGTTGAGGAGGGAGAGTTGTTCCTTTTCTCATTGAAAATATAATTGTTTTTGGCAAAGAACAAAGAATGTGAAAATTCCAGCTTGGCAGTACAGTATTTTAATGGCAATCGCGGTACTGCCTAGGAGCTATTTGCCAGTAAGTCAATAAGGGCTGAACTGTGTTTTTGAGGTGTGATAGTTCAGGGATATAATTAAAGAAGTAAAGCCTGATTAAGCAGTAAATGAGTTTCAAAAATATTAAGGGAGTTTGGAAACTTGAAGTAATAAAAAATTGCAGTGCGCAGCAAGCAAAGCGGGGTGTCATACAAAGCACTGGCTCTCACTTGGTCCTCGTTTAAGTGACCTCCTCAGAAACAGGCACTGGATTACTTGGAGGTTTCTGTTTTTTTCAGTAGTTATTCAGTAGTACCTGAAAGGTTTTTCAAATAAAATTTTGCATTTGCCATCATTTCACAGATGTGTCTCTCTCCGATTGCATACTTGATTTCACTTTTGCTGCCTAGCCAGTGATAGAAAGGCTGCAGAGGTAGTCCCCAAGAGCACCTCTCTCTCTCTCTCCTCTTTTTTTTTTTTTTTCCTTTTAGATTATAGAGAAATTCAATGTGAAATATTTGTAAATGAAGTATCAAAGTTATAAGATGAAAGATGTCAGGAGCTGGGAAAGGTCAATTCACATTTTTTTTAAAAACAATTTACTCCTGATGTGTGTGACTATAATAGCTTTTTTTGTTTATTGTGATTATCTGAACATTTTATGCCACAAAATCTGAGGAACTACAGAGCAAAAGATTTTGCCACCTTTTAAGCTTAGTTGACCATTATTTGTTAATCAGTAATAGTTGCTCATTAATTTGCCTGACTACAAAATAGCTTTTTCTGTTTACAGCTCATATGCAGTTGTGACCTGGACAGCCACCTTTTTTTTACTTTGAGCTAAAATGTTTCTGATCAGAAGTTACTTTGTATAAATAAAAATACCTATTAGAATTCCTGTTTCTGTTGATAAGAAAAAATACTATGTTCATACGGAGATAAAATCAGAGGTTTRGTTGTGTGAACAGCAGGAATTTCAAATCAGCTTTCCAAGGCACTGTATCTGCACATTTGAACAGTGTTATTGATGAAACTTTTTTAAATTGTGTATAGAAAGAATCTGCTCAAATATTGTAGCAGAAACCAGAGTAGTAACTTGATTTGCCTACGGTGTTTCCTTTTATTTCTTAATATTTCATCAGCTAGCATTAATTGCTGTAGCTCCGCTGAAGTCGAACAAATGTAACAAGCTCCTAGTGGTTTTTTTGGTTTGATATTTAGTTTAATTTAAAAGGATTATCTGTGTTTAATCTTTCTACAACTGTTAATCATTAAATACAACTGAGTATTTCCTGAGTCCTTGCCCTTGAGTAAGCCTGTGTAGTAGATAATAGTGAGTGCTGTGCTATGTTACACTTATCATTGTCCCTTCCTTCTCTTTTGCAGACATTTGGGCCTAGATTTAGTTCCTCGGAAGGACTTTGAGGTTGTGGATTCAGATCAGATCAGTGTTTCAGATCTTTATAAAATGGTAAGAAATCTGTGGGAGATTCTTTTGAGTTTTTTTTTTTGGGGGGGGGGGGGTGTGGGGCTGAAGAAGGGAAAAAGAATTTTTATTCTTTCCTCTTGCCTGTTTTCTTAGTTAGACTAGTGTTTTAAGCTATATGTTTCTCTTCTTCACCATAATCATCAAAATAGTGAGTGTCTCAAGTACCCTGCATTGGTAAGAATGAACAATCTTTCTTTTGGAAATGACATGCTGTATATATTTTGATAGAATGGATGGAAAGACACAAAAAGAGAAATGCTCAGTAGCTCTAATAAAGAATAGAGGCTATAAAATCCCTTAAAGTCTGTAAAAACTTGGTTGAAAGAGTAGTGCAGGTGTCTTTGAATATTGTTTCTTCTTGCAATTTTCTCTTGGTTTTGAATCTTGTTTCAGAAGCAGCAGGAGGAGTTCTAAAAAGGCAAAACCATCAGATACACCTAATAATTGCGCACTTTGGTCTCTGCTAAAATCAATGTACTAGCATTAAATGAAGTAGCAATAGTCCTTTCTCCACTTATTGATGGAAGTAAAGAAAATGTCAAGAAGTCATTCAGTCCTTTCTCCTGCTTAATGTCAGGATTGATAGGAATGTTTGCATTGCACTGGAGAAGAGTACAATGTTTCACTTACATGATTGTATTTCAAGCATTCCTTCACTGCAGTGAGTTTAACTTATCATTTTTAGTCATCAGTGCATTCCTATCAGTACATAGCAAAGTTAAATATATTAGATATGCGAATTATGTCATTAATGAACTGTAGGGCCACTAATACAATTCACAATATGTTTATTTGAATTCTGTTGTATTAGAAGGACTATGTAATGTAGTTATTTTTGTTCAGGGTCATGATGTAACTGTAAAGTGAGGAACAGCATGTGATGTTCAGTGGAGAGTAAGTGAAAACCTTTTCCAAGGTGATGCTTCCCTTTTTTTAAAAAAACAAAAAAAAGAGAGAGAGAAGGAAAGGAAAAATAAAGGAGGAAAAAAATGCAGTTACTCTAAAACAATTTCTTAGCTTTTCTTAGCTTAATATTCTCCCAGAGAAAAATGATTTTCCTAAGTAAATGTTGTTACAGTCCAACTTCTGTAAATATTTAATTTTCTATTTTAAAATGTTTCACTTTAAGTTATTGTAAGATTAGGCAGTGATAAGTCTGTGCCTAGACATTTTTTTTTTTCATGTGCGAGATGTACTTCTCCCCCAAACAAGGCACTTTTTAAACAGGCTACTTGCTATTGCAGTTTTGGATTATTTTCATCATATAACAGTGGATTTGGGGGAAAGAAATAAAAAAAGTGTTTCGATGAGAAGATGTTGAAGTGTATCACCCTACAGCAGTAATTTTGGACATTAATTCCCGATTTGCCATAGATGGAGAACAGTTTGGTGCTATAACACCCGATCTGGTCTTGAAAAGCAGCAAGGAAACACCTCCCCTGCCCCAGCCCTGATGAGAAAGTCCGCAGCACCGCTTGCTGCTGAGGTCTGTGCTGGCATCCGGACGTTACTGTTAGTTGGTTCACACTTCACTGTTGCTTTAGTTTGCAGATTCAGGAAGACAGTGCTGTCTGATCACATCAAGTTCACAGTCAGATGGCAATTTCAGGAATCAAAACAGCGGAAAACCTATTAYTTAACTTGCATTTTGCAGAAATTGAGCTTTTTTTTTTCTTCAGACAAGAGGAGAATCCTCCTTACTGCTGGCAAAATATTTAATGGATCTCAATTGTGCAATGAGGTTTTAGGTTGTAAAATAATCTGAATATAGTCATGAGAGCCCAATTACTTTTTCAGATTTAGAGAACTGTAGACTGTTAAATGTGCCAAAAGAAACAGCCTCATGTTAGCAGAAAAATRGATGAGGCTGCATACTGGGTATTCCTATCTATAACTGGGAAGAAATTCAGGTGTTTTGTGTGGAGTTATTGGGCTTACTATAACATTTTATTGGTAAAATTTTCAAGTTTTAAAATTTTGCATGTTGTCTTTAGTTTTTATTTTACTTTACTAAGTTTATTTCCAGCTGCTATGTGAGGTTTTCTTATCTTCATCTCTTTGTCAGAAATGTCATTCCTTCGGGCCTTGTACTCTGTTTCTCCAGGGAACTCATCGTGAAGCCACAGGATAARCAGCATTTGTCAGAAATTGTTGTTTTACTCCTGAAGGAAACCAAATTGCCCTTTCCCTATGAAGACATTTGTGGCTGTAACAAATTCCATAGAGCACTGATTCATTTTTGCTTTACGTTGCTTTTGAAATTGTGGAAAAATATGTTGTCAGAATTCTGCCAAGGAGCTTAGTGTTGGAGTCACCGCTAGGTTTAAGCTGTCGCTGAGCAACACAAGTCCAGCCGAATGTCACACACTTGAATTTTTCGTGAAAGGGGTTACAAGACACATCTATGGAGGCATTTGCAAATATCGAAAGTGTTCAAACCTAACCATTAAATGGTTTGCTTTTCCGTAGATTGATTTGTGCATGTGTTTTCAGGAGTTTAGCAGCTATGTGAAAGGTGCAAATACTTACTGCATTACTGCTACATCCAAATTGTTTCTTTCAGCTACCAGAAAAAATTACTAGTTTACCAGAATTGCTAATAAATAGGCAAGTTTTTCATAATTGCCTATGTTTTATTCAGAGGACTTTAATTGTCAAGGCATCTATTAGGAAAGGAAACTAAAGACTGTAGGAAGTTTGTGTTTGAGGTGGAGTTTTCTTGATTTTAATTTTTTTTGTTGTTGTTTTTTCTTTTTTTCCTTTCTTTTTTTTGAAATAAGTTGTCACATGGGGAATTTGGTATAAATTTGGTTCTAAACTCTAGTAAGAAATTGGTTGAGAGTATGAAGTTAGAAAGCAATTTGTTTGCAACTGACTTGGAAATGGTAACACTTGATTAWCAAGCATGGTTAGGAAAGGAAGGAGGAAACAGTAATAACTAATAGATAAGATATGGGAAGCATGTTAGGCAAAAAGAGGTAAAGAGTTAATAGTTCTTTCAAAAAATTTAAAACAAAACAAGATTTTCAGTGGAGATAAAGGTGGGAAATGTGGTAAAAGACTCTATTGGATAAACTAAGCATTCTTTGACCTCGGACGCTGAAGTGGCGGAATGGGAAATTACCCCAAGAATAAGTGAGGAGATGGGGAGGAATATAACTGTTTGGAGAAAGGAGTTTTTAAAACACTTCATTTTTAATTTTAAACATTCCAGTTTTTAAACATTCCAATTTGCTTCTCTAACAAAAATGAGTCTAATGCATAGAGGAAAGGCAGGTGATGTCACATCTAGATTGTCATAAAGATTTTAATGGTCTTTTAATTTCAGTTTTTCTGATGATCGCTGGTTCTCGATGTACCTACTTTACAGTATTTCCAAGGCTAATTAGAAGACCCTTACTCAAAAGTAATGGCAAATGGTTAACAGCAATATTGAAAACTTTACTAGTCAGCTTCAAAGTAGGAAGAAGGATGAATCGACTGAATTTTGGGTGATCATCCTCCATTTCGTAATGCTTTTTTCATTAATGACTAGATGATGGAATATGCAGTATGCATACTAAATATGTAAATACCACAAAGTTAGAAGTGATTGAAAGTACATGAGAGGAAAGGATCAGGATTCAAAATCATCTAGACCAACTGGGAAAATGATTTGAAAAGCATAGGATACRATTTGCAGATGATGCATGCCAGATTCTTAACTTTGGCAATCACTTAYTGCTTCTGAAGTACAGGTGGGGCACTGCAAGCTTTGATGGTTTTGTAGAAGAGGATTGGAGTATTATACTTGGATCACAAGCTGAGTTAGTCCATTCATGCCTCCGTTGCAGTGACGAAAACTTGGTTTAGGCATCAGAAAACACTTTATAATGATGAAGGATGCACTGAAATAGTCTTATSTACTAAAGCTTTTACAACCTCAACAAGCAAGTACCTTTCAGGAAGAATAGAAATAAAACTATTTCTTTCTTTTAGAAGAAGAAGGATCTAACAGCGCTACTTTTCTGCTACCTCATTAGGCATTTAAGATTGGAAAGGACCTCAGAAGGTCTCTAGTTCAACCTCCTGCTCAGAACAAGGTCAATAATGAATTCAAATCAGGCTGCTCAGAGTTTTGTCCAGTTGTATCTTAAAACTCTCCAAGGAAAAAGAATGGATCTCTGCCCCAGTGTTTGACTGCTTTTCCCCCCCATATCCCCTCTTGTGTCAGGCTGGGACATGCCCTGTTGCAGCTTGACTGTAGACTTTCATCCTTCTGCCACGCAGCTCTGTAGAGAGCTTGGCTTTGTCGTCTTGCTAACCTTCTCGTAGATACTGGAAGGCTGCCGTTCAGTCTCACTCTAAAGTATCTCTTGTCCAGAGTAAACAAGCTTCATTCTCTCACCATCTCTTCCTACAGCATGTGCTCCAGCTCCCAGCCACCTTCATGGTCCTTTCCCAAACTTGCTTTATTTTTTGTGTCTGTCTTCTGGGGATCCCAAGGCAGGGTGCAATATTTCCAATGTAGTTTAATGAGTGGTCAGTAAAAGGGAATAAACACTTCTCTCAAGCTACTGCCTACATTTCTGTTAATACAAACCGATATGCTGTTAATGTGCCTTGCTGTTGGAGTGTACTTCTGGGTTAAGTTCAGCTTGCTGTCCAGCATAACGCTGCCAGGTGGTCCCAAGGCTGTATCATTGAAGAGATCGATCTGTTCCAGGTGCTTTTGTCTTTGCTGAACTTCATAAGGTTCCTGTTGGTTCCTCTAGACTGCCTAGAAGGGGACCTAGGCCTTGCTCTCAGACGTGTTGACTGCTGCCCTCATTTTACTGTCTGTGAGCTTACTAGGAAGCATAGCTCCAGGATAGAGAYCTGAGGAACTTCACTTGTAACCAGCCTCCAAGCAGCATGCAAGCCACCAACTGCTACTTTTTGAGCCTGACAATCCAGATAACTTTTTACCAATATAGTTAAGCTACCCATCCAGGTATAACTTCCCAACTGGGGTTCAAGGTTGCTGTGGGAGACGGATGACTTTAGCAAGGCACTTGACACCAGCTTTCCCTTACCCATGGATCTAGCTGTTTTATCATGGGAAGCAATTAGCTAGGTCAAACATGACTTAYCTTTGTAACTCCACGCTGGCTATTTCCAGTCACCTTCTCCTTCRTGTGCCCAGAAGTGGTTTCCGAGAGAACACACACACTTTGGGCACTTGGCCTGCTGGCAGGCAAGGGTACATAAAATGAACTTTGCTAGTAGCTGTCCGTTTTGCAGTAGCGTAATCCAGAAGCATAAAAGCAGAGCATCTAGTCTTTTATTTGTGAAAAACTTGAAATCTAGTTTTCAGCCAGTTGTTCAGGATTTAGCTAGATGTGGGCTCTGTACACAGCTATATTGGCTGAGGAGCCCGTTGCTCTTTGGACAGCCACTTGTACCTCCCCTTCTAGAGTTTATCTCCCATGTTAGGACTCGCATCAACAGCTGAGTTTCAGTCAAAAGAAGCCAGGATAACTTGAGCAGTTTAAATAGCTGGTTGCTTCAGTGCCAATAGATACCCACTGAATAAATAGGCAACTCAGACAGCTAAACCAAAAAGGGCTTTAGCATTCAGAGGAGGGTGCTGTTGTAAGATGCACAGTGCAGCGAGAGATCATAATTTCTTCTAGCAGTGTGGAAGAGGACACTTTTATGGCAGTGATTGTGAAGAGATGTCAAAATATGCCATTTAATTTAGTGTCTTCGTTTAATGTCATTATGAAGATTATCTTTCCTTTTCTGGTAGCGAGTCTTTCCTCTGTTCTTCCTTCTGAGTGGAAGACAGTGTGGCATGTTTTGGAACAGTATTGTTGAATATGTTTGTGGGATTTCTTTTGCTTTTACCTATTTTGAAGCTACAAGGCTGTCAACAGATCGTGCTGGTGGTTCTAGACTATATGTTTTGTCAAAATAAGATACTGGGCTTGTAATAGAAGGATAGAGATAGGGAAGAATAAAGGTAGTATATATTAGCATGTAATAGTATTAATATTTCAGTTTAAAATGCCAACGTTAAAATGAATGTGTTGGACAAGCATGGCGGAATCATTAATATTTTTTTAAAGCTCTTTGAAACCTTTTTAATTTAGATTAGTGTTTAAATCTCCCTTTAGAGATTAAATAGGTTCAGTGAGAGACTTGCAGTCCATTTTCTGATTATATCATTTCCTTTTAGCATGGAAGACTTTAAATACAGGATCATGCTCTGAGCTGTTTCAGAGATGTAGCTCTTAATATGGACATTTCTATACAGGTGTTGACCAGCTGAAATGTAGACATGTCTTGAGTAGTTTATCAGGATTGCAAATCCTGACTGGCTAGGTCTGAGGAAGAATTTTAAACAAAGTATAAAAACTCTCTTCCTTTCTAGATTTTTATGTTTGAACAAATGCACCTTTTCATAGATAGAGTACTGATAGATGAGGATTAGTGGTAAGGTATCCCCTTGCTTAGCAAGAGGATGCATAGATTTTACAATACAGGGTGAGGGACCTCTTGAAAGGAAATGCTATTACAGTGCTGGGAATTCTGTCCRGTTTGCTGCAACTTTGTATGTTAAAAAGTAAGATAAATGCCACCTTTAAATTATAGTAATTAAGCTAARAAAGCCCCAACTGGGAATTAGGAAAGCCTATTAGAAAACTAGTGGTCTTAATTGATAAACTGTGGGGGGAAAAGAGGAATAGAAAGCTGATGATGATCTTGACCAATCTTTTTTTAAGTACTGTTTCAATGCTATACAGATGTAATATAAATATTTCTTGCTATAAAAAAGTCTAAATTTTAATATTCTCTGTCTCCGCAGCATTTATCAAGTAGACACAGTGTCCAGCAGAGCACATCACAGGTAAAACTGCTGTAAAATGTCTACATATGAATTTTTGTTGTCTTTGATAATGTATCTGTACATAAAGGTAGAAAAGATACACATGACTTATCTAGTCTTACATGGAGCATTTCCTCAGAAGATCCTCAAGAATAATTAACTCATTAATGTCCTTCAGCTTCTGTTTAGCCCTCTTTTTGAGAAATAGGATTGATCCAGGTTAGTTGATGGAAGTAGATTTCAAATTTATAAATCAAGTATCTCATATTTACCTGRTTATCATGGTTTCTCAAACTGTTCTAATTAAAAAGTAGAAAAATTAGGGAAATTAATGTGTCATGTATCTTTAACATAACATACGTTTGAGATTAAGCCTTTCTTTGTTAGAGAAAGGGGAGCAGAATCTTGGTTATAATTGTAAGGTCAGTTGCATGTCCTTCATTTATGAAGAACCAAAAAATTATTTTTGTGGTTTTAATCAGGTGGATACAATTCGTCAGCGTCATGGGGAAGCTTGCCGTATGCCAGTGCCTCATCACTTCTTCCTCAGTCTAAAGAGCTTCACCTACAACACAATTGGAGAAGACACAGATGTCTTTTTTTCTTTATATGATGTTCGAGAGGGCAAGCAAATCAGGTAGGACCAATCAAACAACTTAAAAGCTTTCTAGGAGAAAAATGGTAAACAAAGCAAATACATTGTTTGGAGAAAAGCGTATGAGGTATTCTTGTGAAATGACTGAAAGGRTAATGCTGGTAAATTATGAGCTGACAGTGTTGCAATGCATACATCAGGATGTAAGTAATGCTGGTCATCATGTATGAAACTTAGTGCTTGCTTATAAGCAGAGCATTAGAAGAACAGACTGAGGGAATTTTGTTTAGATTTCTGGCTTTCTTACGTCTCCTTACGTTACTGAAAGTCTTAGCAGTTAGTTACTGCCATTTTAGGGCTGTTATTTAAGAAGCATTAATAATGATTGGGTCAGACAATATGACTTTTGAAAAGATGACTGCTGTGCATTTAGGTGTTGGATTGAGACTGAGTTCTCTGCGCTTTGCCTTACAGACCTGTCAAAATACAGCTTGCTTTCATCACTCTGTCACTGGTGATATATAAGTTGGGGTATTTGTAGTCATCCTTACCTCTAGGTTGGACAGCTGTGGTGCTCAGTATGTTGAGGTAACTAGTACTAATTTCAACACATACAAAACGTGCTACACTTTTCCTTTGCAAACTGTGTGTTTTGAAAGCATCAGAATTTGTAGAAGGAATCAGAGAATATGCATTGTGTCTCAGTGATGTAAGCGTAGGTTGGTCTRAGCTGAAGTACAGCGCGTTTATGTTATTTTTTGAGTTTTGATTAAGGCAGTTGGCAGAGATATTTAGGATGTGGCTCAGGCTGCTTTTGCTTCTGTGGTCAAAACTATCCTATATAGTCAAAATATCCTATATATTTCAGCAAATTAGATGTAGGTGCATTCTAAACTGAGGAAAGAAAAAAACAAAAATGAAAAACAAACAAAAAAAAACCTCCCCATTTCTTTCCTTTGCATATGGTGACAATAGTGTTAGTCCAAGGAGTAGAGTGATCAAGGTTTGTAGCGTGTCAGAATGTGTCCTATTAAAAAGTGGTATGTATTAGAAAGCTATAATGATTTGTGTGCTGCTTATAAATGTATATCAGCCACCATTTAACCGGGCAGCTTAAATCATTTTRTAGAATGTAGAAGGAATGCCTGGTCTGGTATTACATAGTATTTATATCACCTGCACTGCATTAGAAATGCTGATTTTGATATAGTTAAGAGAACATGCTTTTAACTACCTTACAGAAGAATGAACAGAAAATGACTGTTAAGACGGTGAAGTGAGAATGGCAAAGCAAGGCTTCCTGCAAAGCAAAAATCTCCACAATTAGTTCATACTACAAAACAGTAAAATATCAGATGATTTAGGTGAGGAAAGCTGCAGGTGGAGGATGAGAGAAATAACAGCTGTGATTGTGCAAGGCCTCAAATTACTTCTAAAGACGAACTGTCTTGGGCTGCAGTTCTGTGTAGCTTGTAAACATTGAGTAGGAAAGCCTGAGAAGGAGTTTCCTCAATGATGAGGAAAGTAGTAGTTATAACAATAAAGTGCAAAGGGCAGTTGAGGCATATGTAAATATATATAATAATGCTTTGATGTGCAAACAGTTGTTACTACCCAGCTCCTGGTGTCCTGCATCAGTGATCCGCTGCAGCAAAAACATAATTTTTATGTTGTCTTGCATCCCAAAGAGGGGTGTGAATGTGTAATGAGGCTGAGCTCTATTTTGGAGAAGAAACTTAAAGCAGAAAACAGATAAATGTGCTGCTGCATATTTAGAATGATGCTTTTATATCTACATTAAAGGAAGAAGTCTCTTTCCTTTTCTGTATGCCTCAGGAAATACTATGCTAAGGTTAAACCAAGCAAAGTTCTTCACACGGCATTCTTGTTGAAAAGGACAAATTGGCTTTTCTGAAATGGTTTTGAGGTTGATAACAGTAGGAACAGTTTGGGTAAGAAACTTGTGCTGGAGATTGACTGGCTTTCAGTGTTAGTGTTTTGGATGCACAGTTTGGATGCAACTGTTACAAAACTGGTACCAGTTTTGTTACAACTGTTGCAGACTGTAACAGTTACTTCCCAGTCAGGATGAAGGAGGAATCAGTTCCTCTGTTCTTCAAGAGCTGAAGTAACACTATGTATCAATTATGGGTCAGCCCTCAGMGGGCTGGAGAGGTAGAGATGTATACCGGCTTTCCAATAAAAATACKGTGCCGTATATTCTTTAATGGTTTGTGCTGTCTGAAAATGAGGAGTAGCCAAAACWTGACAGTGGGGAAATACAGATTGCAGGAAAAAACATGCAAGAGTGTAAGACTCAGACATGGAGAAAATTTGCTACTACACTTTTGTGTATTGACAAGAAAATTGTCATATTTGAAAGACTRTATTTGAAATATATTTTAATATATTTGAAAGAATATGATAAAGAAATATTTGCAAGTAAAACGAACTGCATCAATGAATGTCTGGCTCTACAACCTGTTTCAGCCCRTAACAGAAACAACCTCTTAATCTGAGCATTAAGTAGTGGCTCATACCAAAAGRGGAGAAAGTGTATTTGTACGTCTTAAAGTTAAAAGCTCTCTTTATTGCAAGAATTATTCCAGCTAGTTTTGGTTCAACAGGGAAGCCTTATTCTGAGATGTAGCTTGGGTTGAATGACAATGAAATTGTCAAGTTAATTAGAAAGAGAAGGAAAGAAAATGTTATCCTGAAGATGGTGGACTTCAGTAACATAGACTTCAATAAACTTCAGTAACATAGACTTCAATAAACATTAAAAAGGTAGGTAAAATGCTATGGAGACAAGAAGCTTTAGTTGACAGTTCCTTAAGAAGACAATATGAAGAGCACAAAAGTAAATTACTCCAGAACGAGAGAAAGATGAAACGTGTGTGTGGGGAGCATGACTTTGAAGTCACAGAGCAAAAGTGTAAAGAAAGTAGACACAAATGAMATTGCACAAATGGAAGGGACAAAAACTTGAAAAAATGCAATTAGCAAAGGACAAGAAGGACAAAAAGGAATAATTCTATAACATTTTAGTATCAAAAATAAAAATTGAAAAAAAAATCAAGAAATAACTGAAYTGATTAAAGGGGATATTAAGCTCTCAGCAGATGTTACCAAGATAGCTGGAGTATTTAATAGCTGTTTTGCTTCAGTCTTCCTTTTTAAAAGGGGGGGGGGGGCAGGTCAACTGCAATCAGATGGGGAATGCAAAAACTTCTGGAACAAATAAACTGTTTATTAGCACTTAGAAGCTAACAAAGATAAGTGAAARCCAACATAGATTTGTCAAACACAAGTCACTTCAGAACAAACTAATTTTGTTCTGTTCCATGTTGGAGTGCACCTCATGCCTCAAAGAAAAGCATTAGACTAGATGAAGATACTGTAAAGGAGATGAAAAACTGGTGGAAAAAAAWTTTCATTGTTACATGTGCTTCACTGTCATTTTGGAAAGATGCAATAAATATTTTTTTTTCCAAGCACCTAGGCAGTAATATATTGACAGACASAAATAAACCAAATTAATTGAAGCAGTAAGTTTTAGCAATCCTTTGCYATAGCTGTGGTTTACTAACAGATGCGTAAGATTATACATAACTTCAAAAATTACAGATTTTAAAGCATGATATAAGACCTCCTTAAGACTGGAGACTTTGAAAGATGTGATAATTTAAGCACTAGTCCATAGCTCTGACAATGGAAGTCCATGTGGGCATTTTTCATACAGAGTGTGCTCAAGATCTTCTTCCCAAGACCGGAGTTTTCCTACAATGTGTGTAGAGGGCCAGTCTCCTCCTCTATTTAGTGTGTAGCATATGAGAAGACCTTATGATCTTTCAGCTGATCTATTGAGTCACAGTGTGCTGCTACTTTTTTTTTTCTCCTTTCTGCATAGTGTCTTTTCATGATGACTTGTATCTTGGTACTATGTTCTTCCTTCTGGCTTTGTAATATTCTCATGTGGTATGAAYGCAGCGCTTTCTGGACACATGTAAGCTCTTGACTTAAAACATCTTGTCAGAGTGTGTGGACAGTCAAAGGCTGCTTCTGATCCTTTAGTCAGCAGTTACACCAGGTTTAGCCTGGTCAGATCCTTGGTCCCTCTAATAATTTCTTTTCTGGGTTTACTCCGGAGAAGACTAGCTCTAGACCATCCTAGTACAGCCAAAGACATCCTAAGTTTGCAGATTAACTGTGGAATGTTGTCTGTTCATCAGGGTAGTACCCTGACATGAAGGAGGTCCTCTCTGCCATCCTGRCAGATGAAGTCTTAAGCAGAGCATTGCAAGATTGTACCTTCTGCACTCTCTGGCTTGCTATACGGTAGCTTTCCCAAACTCCTTACGCTCTTCATCCAGTGCCAGCTCAGCATTGCTGGAATCAAATTGATCTTTGAATGAGCAGCAGGTTTGCAGCACTCATTTTTTCCTTTCTTGAGAGAGCTTGTTACACTCTGTGCAAGCTCCTGGGGGCTGTCAAGGTCATCAAGAGTATCTCTGACTTTATAGTTCTGCACCTATCCTAAATACCTAGCACCGTTGTTGGTCCATAGAGTAGAGAAGTCTGCATCCTTCCCCCCACCTTCTCACGAGATAGTGTTATTTCATGGAGGATTTTAGCTGCTCTAACATCTGCTGGAAGGGCAACATGGCAGAGTGCAAGCAGTCTGGGGGATTTCTGGAGRCTACGGAGCACAATTTCTTGACAGAGGAGACGGACTGATTTGGGAAGATGCTGTGCAGGACTTGCTACTCACAAAGAAGGAAGACCTAAACGGACTAAAGGCATCTTTGGCTGCAGCAGCAATAAGATGGTGTTTAAGGTCCTGTGGGAAGCAAGGTGGGTAACAGAATTACAGCTCCAGGCTTCAGGAAAGCAGGTTTCAGCTTTTTAATGATATGSTTAATGGAATCCCATGATACTCCTCCCTGAAGGGCAGTGGACGCTTTTCCAGGGCGGTTTCTTAGWTACAAGCATGGTCCATTTTGACATGCAGATAGTCAAGCAGGTTTATCAGATGGCTGCCTGGGAGAAATACAAAGAAATTGCCTATATATGCATGGACAAAAGCAGAAAAGCAAAAGCTTACTTGGAGTTGAATGTAGATGAGGGTGGGAGTGGGGGGGGGCAGGAGGCAAGAGAGGTGCATGTGYGCGCATGAAGGGCTTCTGTAGATATGTTGGCAGCAAAAGGAAGATGAAGGAAAACACAAGCCTGCTGCTCAGTAGGGCAAGGGACATTGTGATAAAGAACATGCAAAAGCCTGAAGCACACAATGTCTTAGCTTTATTGGTAAGGTCTGTTCCTTGTTCGCCAAGGTTCCTGAGCCTAGTGTTTGTGGGAGCAGAGCATAACCCACAGCAGAGGAAGATGGCCTATGGGAGTGCTTGAGCAAACCACGCATCTGTTTGGTCCCATGGACTTGTGTGATGCATCCAAGGGTATTGAGGAATCTAGTCAATGCTATTGCAAGGCCRTTCTCTTCAAAAGTCCTTGACAATCGAGCTAGGTTTCTGACGACTGGAAAAAAGCAGACATACCAATCTTCAGGAAGGATAAAAAGGAGAATCTGGGGTACTACAGCCTGGTCAGCCTCAGCTCATTCCCGAGGAAGTGATGCAGCAAGTCCTCCTGGAAGACATGCCCAAGCAAAAGAAGGATAAAAAGTGATGAAGAATATGGATTTACTGATAATTTACCAACTTGGTAACGTTCTGTGATGAGATGACTAGCCTGGCAGATGAGAGGAGAGCRGATGTTGTTTATCTTGACTTTAACAGGGCCTTTGATAAGGCCATTGTAACCAAAGAGAAAAATTATGATTTCATTAGGTGGACGTTAAAGTGAGTGGAAGAGTAACTTGACTACCAGGCTGGATTGCAATTGGTAGTACAAAGTCCAGCTAAAGGCTGGTCAGGGGTTGATACTGGAGCCAATAACGTTTAATGGCTTTATTAGTGACCTGGATGTTGGGATGAACAAAACCTTCGCTAAGTTCACATTTGATGCTGAACAGCAGGGAAAGTGGTCAGCACACTGAAGCATAGGGTTGCTATTTAGAGGACTTCAGCTGGCAGGAAAGAGGGATTCGCGGGAACTTTAAGAAGTTCAACAGGGGCAAATGCGAAGTCCCCCACCTGAGACAGAATAACCCGGGGCAGCAGGACCAGGACACCCAACAACAAACCAAACGTGATCTGCAGCATGCTATCACGGCAAAGAAGGCTGGCTACATACTGGGCTGTATTAGGAGGAGTGTAGCCGGTACACTGAGGGAAGTTATTCTGGTTSAGTTTTTAAGAGGTGTCTTTGGCTGTCCTACCTCATTTCTTGTTATTGCAAATTGGCTACTGAATTTGAGCTAGTCTGTAGCTTCTTCAAACTGTGATAGGATTTAATTCTGCTTAACACATTCCTTTTAGAAATAACGATTTAAATGAGGTAGCACAAGGAAYGGGTATCTGTAAGCAGTGACTCTTTTAAGTAACGAGTATTTTCAACTTTAACAGTTACAGCAGCAGCAAGAATTGGCCGTACATGTTTAGATGTAAACTTAGAGTGAAAGTTGGCAGCTAAGAACATTTAAAATAGCATAGTAGTGAAACTCTGATTTTGGCATTGGTGTTGTTTTTCTTGTAATGTGTGCGTGAAGAAAGACCCTGAGATTGCATTCTGTTTTACGTTGTGCAATACCCAAAAGTTTAGATGCTTGTAATGTGGTGTTCTTGTGCCATCTGCCTTAGAATCTAATCTTCACTTACAAGATCTCACACTCTTCAATGAGCACCATAGCCAGTGCACATTTTATTTTCTCCTTATATCACTCTTTTACRTGTTAGAACTACTCCGCTGTCTGTCCAATTCAAAAATCTATGTAATTATTTTTGCAGAGTCTTAGTGGTATTATCTTTATTCTGTTTCTTTGTTGGAAACAAAGAAGCATAGAAATTAAATGGTAGTTCTCYGGTATAATGCATTGTCTTTCCTCARTTTATATATAAGAGGGTTCCCAGAAGTGATCCCAGAAAACAAACTTTAAATGTATGGAGAGCTAGATGTTACTCAGTTTAAGAACTGCTTTCTCTGTTCTGCTCTGTCCTAACGTAGTGTTTCCCTGTGTGATGCTCCCAACACATCTTGTTACAAGAATGATACAGTTTTATTCTGAGAAATATGAAATGCACAGTGTGCCTTAAAAACCTATAATAAGAATATGCAATTTAAAGCCATAAAATTTTAAAGCTTAAAAAATATAYTTTGGAAATGTTGCTCAAAGAACCAGGAAGGATGAGAAGCAAGTATAGTAATACAGTCATCTTCACAGTACCTTGTAGTGCCCAGGGAAACATAGGAGAAAGCTTACTTAACCAGAAAGTTAGGAAAAAGAAAAGACTTCAGGTTGCAATAAAAGAAGGTGRTGCTCTTTATTCTCAGTTTTGCCTTTCCCTTGGGGAGATAGAGAAGAGGGAAGAAGCGGCAGCAACTATACTAACCAAAGAAGTGGTTAGATGAGATGCCAAGAAAGCCAGAGAGAATACTTAGTGGTCTTAATGCATTAAGTGAATAATTAATGGTCTTAATAATGCATTCTGATCTGTATTCTTGTAACTTTTTTTCAATACTGCAGATGTTTTTAAGCATTTTAGCCCCCCTTTTTTAATAGATAAAGCTAATTCTGAGTGATCAGAATCAGGTCTCTTCTCACCCAAAAGTGTGGCAAGTTTTAAACTGGAGTACTGACATTTCCATAATTGTCTGGTTCCTCAGCACWTTATAGGATATGCAGGAGGAAATAGAAGTATTTCTCCCTAGAAGCGATACAAAGAGAGGAACTGGGGAGGAAAAGTTGATAATGAGGGCAGTTTTATGGCATTTGGTACATTAGTGGTGAGTGTGCCCGCTGTCAAAGTCGCTGGGGAATTTGTGACATATCCAGCACCCCGTTTTGTCAATTAAGAATGCAATTTCTGCTTTGTCATTCATCCTACACATTTTTTTTTTTTTCCTGTGGAGAATCCTCAAGGTGTTCTGAGTGCTGAAATAAGCATCAGGTCTTCAAAACTGCTGGTYTTGTCTGCCTCGGTATACAAGAAATGTTCTGACGGTTAGCAGCTTACGAGAGGTGTAAAGCACACCTGCATGCTGCTGCGCGTCTGCGAACAGCAGGATACAAGGCYGGCCCTGCAGGATAGCAGGTTTGCTCTTCGGCTGAGCTGGCAGCCTTTCTGCAGTCCTCTCCAGCAAAACTGGGTTTGTTTTAATAACTGTGATTTGCCATCAAACAAGGGTCAAGTAACATTACAAAGGGCACCGCTTCCACTCATCCATCTGATTATTTTTGAGCTACTGTGCATTGTTTTATATTCGATAAAACRTCAGTCCAGTGGCACTTCAGTATAGCGTATATCCACCTTGGTTTATTTTCTCTGTAGCATTGAACAAAATACGAGGCATGGTAGCTAGAGGGAAAAAAGAAGAGCAAAAAGAAAGTAASTTTGCACGTAATTGACATGGCTGATATGAGGCCTGTCCAAATGATTGAAAGATAGGAGCAGCCTAAGATGAAAATATGTATTACTTGGGGGGGGGGGGAGAGAAAAAGAGAGCTGTTTGTTCGTGGTATCATTAAGGACTATTCCCCATTCCTCGTGCAAGGATGCACCTAGATGCATCGTGCAGTTCTTCTATGCATTTCAATCGGATTTAGTTTTACGGTTTGGTAGTGAATTTTGTATCGAATACACTCAAAGTCGAGACRGCTTTGAGGGAATTTCATGCTGTCAGTAAGAGGTATGGGGGGAAAAGGTTTAACTTGTTTATGGTAAAGTACAGAAATAAATGTGGCTATACAAATGCAGAACCACATTCTTTCTGATCAAGTACTTCCCAGCCTAGACTCTTAAATGCATGGAAAATATCTAATGATTATAGATGATGATCAAGTTTAGAGGGCRTATGTAAATGTATACGCTAATGACCAGTTTATTTTACAGTACAATAAAATGAAATTATCTTAGCCGGTCACAGAGGAAAGATGCTGTATATTTATTGACCTTGAAAGCTCTGGCTAGTTCTCATGAATGCAAATTCCTGCACTGTGTCTGGAGGGGTTTCATTTCCATAATGCCTCTTCTAGTGTAGTCATATGGAGCACAGTGTTCTACTCCCAGTGTTTTTTCATACTTAGGATTTGGAATTTTGTTTCTCCAGGACCTCATCAAGTAGATATCTAAGCTTTTCACTTTCCCACCTATTTTTTGACTTCTCTCAAACCGTTCCTTTCAATTCCTTTTGCAGGCATTCATCCTTTGATACTTCATTATTAAGTTAAATTTATTTTTTCTTCATGTGTTAATTTTTTCCTCTTTGTTCTCAGTATAAACGATATGTCCCAATAGAGTCAGTAAAATTTCTTTCTCTACTTATCAGTTAAAATAATTTGATATGGAAAGAAAATTATCATTTTTGAAGGGGGGAGAGAAACCAATATAAAGAAAAAGAGAAATGGAAGTAAGAACACTCATGAGAGCCGGCTTATGGGAGGGTAAAGCACTGTGTGGAGAGAGGAAGGTAGAAAAGGTGCGGTAGTAGTGTAAGCATAATTTGGGGGGTTATTAACTTAGACCGAGAAGCATTTCTCACCTTCATTTTTTTTCCCTCTGTAAAAAATTTTGCCTTTGTGCTTTATCTAAATCACATTATACTTATAACTGTATAACCTTATGCAATGAGCAGATACCATATAATTATCTTATCTTTTCTGATTACTTAGGTGATAAATGTAGATTTAACTGGAGATAATGTGCTTAAACTTTTGGATATGGGGGCATGGTATGACTTGCTTCCAGGAAATGAAATGTATGCTGTAATGTAAGATACTTGTCTAAAATTTCTATTGAAATACTAAATACTGCTAGAATATGSTGCATACTCTAACACAATAGGTTCATGTCCTGATGTGCATTGATAAGGAAAGACAAAGCAAATATACAAAAAACAATCAGAAAGAATAGGACAAAAAAGTAATAACAAATTATACATTTTTATAAACGAAGCATCTTTCCATCTTTCTTGACAAGCTTAAAAAATAAACCCAAAGATATTCATCAACCTAAATAGTTTGTGTTGCATCTAGACAAGACTGAATTATTATAATGATCTCATCTGCTCTTAAAACTAATTTTTGTTAGAGATAAGGCTGTTCTACTATACTATACCATCTGGTAGTTTCCCAACTGCAAGAGAAGGTCCTTTTTACCTTGAACAAATGAACAAAAGTTCATGAAGATGCTTCCCTTTTGTCCAGTTTTTTTTGATCCTTCAGAGTATGTGACCAAAGTTAACATCTGGTTCYTTAAAGCATCTCATTTCRTTTTGTTAAGATGCYTTTTCTCATTCCTATGCTTATCACTGAAGGATTAAATTGTAATCCATTCTGTCTCAGCATATGGCTAAGTAAACAACAAGAAGAAATACAAGGAAACCGAATCCCACAGTGATGTTAAAGTACTAGAGTTATGGAAGCATATCTTCTATCCAGCTCCTAATTTTCAGTAAAGTGATAGGAATTTGCTGGTTTGAAACAATAGGGAAAATGATGGAAAATATAAATTTGCTCCTAAAGCTATTGCAGATAGGTAACATAGAAAGATGGTTTCAGTGGAACGAAGTGTTTGAAATTGCAGGTAGACGCTGCAGAGAACTTGAGTAGCACATTTACATCTTCTTCAGAAGATCTTCATTCTTAAGAATTCAATGCCCTTAACAGAGGACTTCTCAAGAAAGAAATATGATTTAGAAACAACATGTAATTATGGGTAAAAATGTGCTCTTCATCTATATCGTGAGTAGGATTTAGCTATTCCATGGTCAGAAATAAATGTAACAGAAATAAAATCATCTGGCCCTTCTCATAAGGCTATATCAGGAATATTAAAGTGGCAATATTTGTTGGTTGTTAATGTTGCTCTACAGTCATCTATGGGCTCTAACTGCAGAAATCATGTAGATAACTTCCCTTTTGTAACTCTCCTTGAGACCCTTCTCAGCAGAAAATTTTTCTGATAAGAATTTATAAATACATAAACACAGAAGATAATAAAGATGTGAAAGTATTAGAGAACAAGACTATTATTATTTTAACCRTATTTGAGGTATTGGCTCCTTGGCCCCATGTACAGCTTAACTTCCACTGTGTGATTAAACTGTTTTTGCTTTGGTCAGCATGCATGTTAGGAAAGAAGGAGTTTTCTCAAGCTACTCTCTTGTGCTGTTCTGTTTTATTTAGTATGTTTAAAATTCCATTACTTCTTTTGGGTGAAATTGAAATGATAGAAGTCTGCCATGTTWTTGGGCTGGAAAAAAAAATCTTTGTTTAGAGAGAGATAATATTCACCACTTCAAAAGACTCTGGATTGAGCAATGATGAATTTGGAGGGAAATTGATGRCTTTTGCTTTCTCCACAGTCGTTTTCTGATTCAGATGATAGAATTCAAATCTATGTACCTGAAGGTAAYCTTGACAAACACCGTGGGAATGTTTGTCCTTTTTGTATACCTATTAACAACAGCTCTGTGGTTCTCAACAACTTTTTGTCTTATTTTCTTGACCCTTAAGCTATCAGTAGGGATGTAAATCAGCAGCTCAGAAGTGTTTCCAAGAAGAGTGTAGCTAAAATTACATAGCACTTATGCATTTCTTCTTGAATAATTTTCTTGTAATGCTTTCTAATGCAGAAAATTACCATATTCTGAAAGTGTCATTTTAAACACTAAGCAGATTTCTGAAATTTGATAGCAAATCTCCCAAAGCGCTCTCGGAGTGGGGCTTTGAGTCCTCTCTCAGCTCTGACATGCAGGATCTGAATGTCCATACACAGCAACTCTGTACCCTAAACTAGCGCAGGAGGAGCTGTGCAGAGCCTCTCCTGCAACAGCGTCTCCCAGAAACCAAATGGTGCTTGCGTAGAGAGAAGGTCAGGGATGGAGAGTGGCAAAGGGATTAAAGACATAGGTAGGGAAAGAATAGACAGGGAATTGAGCATTAATAAAGTCAGAAGAAGGGAAGACRGGATAATTGGGTGGATGAGTACGGATGGAGTTGAGTAGCTGAAAGAAGAAATGAAGTTTGGTAGTGTGGGAAGATTAAGAGGAGGAAGAATAATGATAAGAGATACTGGAGCTAGTCCAAGTTGTGGCAAAAGATTCTGACTACGTTCTCACCCAGAGCCTGGATCAGGCCTTAAAATTCCTTTTTCTACCTTCGTTCTCTGTTTAGGTAATAGTGTGGCAGTGCTGTGACAATGTGTGCATATTCATCTCCTGTTGATTGCTAATCCTTTAAAATATTCTGGTGTTCTGCTGTTGCAGACTGCTGTGTTAAGCAGAAAGTTGTATTTTACTTCTATTGGGCATGCTAAATTTTCAATTTATTTGGCTTTTTAGTAACAATTTTTTTATAGCTATTTTGAAATAGAAAAGTTACCTCACTCTCTCAGAATGCAATAACTTGTCTACTGGGAAAAAATAACTTTGTATCATTCAGAATTAKTCTTTAATATTTCAAAGAGTTTTCCTAGGAAAGAGGCTTACTGATTAATGAGCTTTTTCTTCTGCTTAGTCATGAAGAAGTCCCTATTTGCRAGTTTTACTTCTTTCTGGCAATCTKATCTGTTTATCYTGTATGAGATYCTCGTATACTTACTGCATTTTCAGAAATCCAAGGATTTCTCTGATAATACGTGCAATAGCTAGACCTTAGCAATAGTAGCAAGGAGGATGCGARTTCTTGCTTCTGCTCACAGTGAATTTCCTTAAAAAGATCATCCACTAAGCAAGTGTTAAGGAACGTTGCCATCCACGGAGATGGCCGTTGCYCTAATCACTGTGGTTAATATGGCGGGGGAAAAAAGAGCCGCTACAGCACAACATAAAACTCTCGGAAAATATGGGTTRGATCATCACTGGAGAACAAGTATAATCTCTGGAACATTTTTGTAAGGGTTTTGGGTCAACAGGGAGGGTGCAGAAGAGGAATAACGCCTCTTAGTTTTCTCTTCCAGTTGCTCCAGTGCACTTCCATTCCCTATATYTCCCTCCCGAGTCTTTGTTTGCTTCATTTTCCCATGTAGTCCTTTACTTRTTCATATGATATATTTAAAGAAACAATTCTGGTTTGGATTTGTAGATGAGAGTTGCTGTAGAGAGGCAAGTAGGTAGCCTTGTTGGGGATGTCCATTCTTTCCTATAAAATTTCTAATATGAAACTATTGGAAAAGAGGAGCTTTTCCCCAAATCAAATTTTTACCAAAGCAATAATATATCCATATATCCATCTTCCCCTTCCATTTTCTCTCTCCCTATTCCCCCCCCCCCCCAAAAAAAAAAAAAAAAAGAAAAAGAAAGAAAAGCTGCTCTCAGGTTGGTGCTCTTTTCAGTTTTCACATATCAGTGGGCAGGGATACAGATTTTTCTTAAAGGATCATGAGATTTTTTTTATCTGTTAACAGGAAGAAATATGCAAGCTGCAGGTATTTTGCTAAGTTTTYCTTCCCTTTTCCCTGCTCAGAAGGAAGGAAARCACGGCACCACCACCCCATCCTGACCAAGGAGATTTTCATAGAATCCTGGAATCAGTAATGTTGGAAGGGACCTCTGGAAATCATCTAATCCAAGCCTCCTGCTCAAGCAGGGTCACCTAGAGCATGTTAGACAGGGTTGCAYCCASGCRGRCYTTGAAKATCTCCAGAGAWGGAGACTCCACAACCTCTCTGGGCAACCTGGTCCAGKGCTCCGTCACTCTCMCAGGGAAGAARTTCCCCCTCGYRTTCAGGCAGAACTGCCATTTTGCTGTCGCAGTTGGGAGAGCTCAAATGCATGGGGTGTTAAACATCTAGGTGGAAGAAAGCCATCACTGTAAGAAAGCTTTTTTGTCTATGAGTAGACGCAGCATACTAACTACAGCTCTTGATCCTTGAGCTCTTTTCATAGCAAAATTCACTGTTAAAAACCAATTTTTTGCCTCTGACTTTTAGATCAGAACATGCAAAACCAAACAGCAAGTGTGTGTGGTCACACTCTTGTGTCGTAAATTAAATGAAACAGTCGTTGCCATAGGTCTTGAACAATTTCTGACAAATTAGCAGCTCCCAAGTTAGAAACAGTGATAAAATGCTTGTTTTTTTTTTATAAAATACTTAATGCCCAAATTTAGAAGTTTACATCACAGAGCATCACAGATGCTCAAAAYATTTCACACCTCCTGCCTGGCCAGGCTGGTTTGGCTTTTTTCATTAATCTGAGATCAGCATCACTGACRGGGATTAAGGAATCACACTATTGACCAACTTCTCTCTTTTTGTAAATAGAAACTTTTTCTACTTACTGGAGAGGATTCCTTTCAGGAACACAAATATATACCTTGCATGATTTAAATAACAAGCAAACAGAAATGCTAATGACGGTGTCAAGTGCTCAAGTGTGGCAGATGCATGAGAACACCAGGAGAATGCAGTTGGTGCTTAGCTACACTTCTTTTGCAGGCTTCAACAATGTTTTTAATGTTTCTGGGGTTYGGGGTTTCTTTTTGTTTTGGGGGGATTTTTTTAAGGTAGTTGTGAGAAATGACAGGTAGTTATTTTAACTAATTTCTGTTCCTATAGAAACMTAGTGTTTGCAGTAAGAGTCTTTCTGTAAGCTCTGTAATCCTCCTCTGTGGCTTGTGGCCAACGTGGCAGCTTAATAATTCATGAGCTTCAGGCCTGAATTTGTTGGGAAGCAAACTGCGTTGCTTGGAGCCRTCTGCTCAGAGGCACATTCATTTCCCTCACAAATTTGGTGTTCTTTTCTCCAAGATGTCTTTATAAAATACGCTCTGTAAACCAATGCAATGCACTTTTCTTCCCTTGTTTTTGAAGCTGGGTTTATTGTRGGTCATGAGGATCGGGTGCCTGATGACAAGAAGAAAACAGGAGCACTTGCATGAAAAGGAAGAGTTTTTTTTTTTTTTCAGTAGCCCGTGAATCACTTCAGACATTTTGCAATCTGAAAGTTCAGCAGAGGTGATCTTCTGTCTCCGGGGTTCAAGAGTGACCCCTACGGATGATTGCTTGCTGAAATACTGCTGTACTGCGGGATCTATTACAAGCTTATGGTCAACACTGAACGGGAAACGAGCGCTTTGTAGGGGTGCAGTGCCGTTTGGTAGGCAGTCGACTGACTTGTCCTCGCACACAAATTGAGGACTGGAGACTTGTTCTAGGAAGCACGGGAAGATTTTAATTTTGGGGCAGGCTCCCAGCAGCTCTAAGGACTTAGATTTCCACCCCTTTCCCCCCCCCCCCAGAGAGGATGAGCAACAAAATAAACTTGAAAAGCTTTTCTATAGGGGATACACATAACTGGACTGTGAACAAATTGCCTTTTTTTTTTTCTTTGTACATGGATATTACTGTTTGAGCAGAACTTTAMTCTTCAATTTCTTCCAGTATTTATTTAGGGGTCATGAACAGTGTCAATATGTGTCATTCGAAACCTTTCAAAAGAAAGATCAACCCAATACTTACAAGAAAAAAATGAGGTGTTAATACATGCACATGCTTTCTTCATGATTTACAGGRAATTCTTTGTGGTTAACATATGAGTTCAGAGGTCCTAATGTGAAAACTCTTTCCGTTTCAGGAAGTTTTTGCAATGTGTTCTCAAAAGCATCAGTAAAGCATGCTGTCACATAGCGAACCATTTGAGTCACTGAGCATAGCATACTTTCTGTGGTTGACAAATATGAGAAAGATACTGAAGAATGTGGCAAATAGATTGAAAAAAAAWTTGTTTTCTCTAACCTTATGTGAAATTCTGTAAGAAAATACGAGAAGCCCCTTTCTCTTCTGCAAGTTACCTATATTATAGGATGCAGCACAAATGGGAAGCCAGTGCAATACAGCATTTTTCTTTATTTAAAAGAAAGACTTTTCCTGATATTAGAATGTCATATAAACAGATTTGTGAAATCTGATTCATGAATTTCTATAGAAACTGTAGTGAGTAATCAGAACCACTGTCCTAAGTCATTACATGATTAGACACGCTCATGCTTTGAGACAGCACAGATAGATAGAAAAACACTTGCTGTGATCCGTGGAAGACACGTTTGCGGTAGGCTATGTCCGCGTGAGGGTGTGAGCAGTATCCTGGGTCGGTTTGCTAGTCATTGCTCAGCAGAGGTGGGTGTAAAGACGAAGTGCAGAAGTGCAGACCTCTACTCCAGGGGAGAGCAGAGGTCGTTCAACAGCAGTTGGGGACCTGAAGAAGCAAGAAAAAAATACAGCAATATGTTGCGACTCTGTGGAATGGCTGAAACAGGGTTTCTCTTTGAAGAKATCTCTATGCAGTTAGCACATTGATGATTTTGGAATAAGAGGAGTCAAACATGAGCTTTAGAGAAAATAAATACTTTATAACTCACTTGCACAAGTTTCCCTTAACAGTGGGTCTAGATCTGGTGCAAAGCCTGCAGTTCAATTGTGGTATAATTACGGAGTAGCAAAGGTCTTGAGCGTGGATGTATCTTTTAAGTAATCTTTAGTGTGGATGTATTTAAACACCTTTAGATAACTTTTTTCATTTCAGAAAGTTTGGAATACACTTGTTGAATTCTACTTAAAGGTGCTTCTGCTCTTCCTTTCAGTATCAAAATACCAATAAYTTGCCAATTGAAGTTCTTTGGGAAGCTACGCTTGTACAGGAAGAGAAATACATGTTATTAAGAACTGGTTCTGTAACTGATCGTCTCTGAAATTACATTGAAAACTCTGGATTTGCCGAACGTATAGCCCCTGCAGTATGCTTGCTTTCTTCTGTCTTCAAATCTATAAAGCCAATGATCTGATCTTTGTTTTACTAGTCACGTAAACCATTACCTTACCTTGGAGTTAGTAGTCTGTTCTTCAAGACTATTAAGACAAAGTGAACACTACAGTCCTCCCCTGTGTCCTAGCCACATCCAGCTCTGCGAGGAAACGAGGATTTGGGGTAAAGAACGCCTTTCGGTCTGTAACAGCCGCTCCTGTTCGCRGGCATGCTGCACAGGTTTAAGGAAAGCTTTGCCTGAGTGTTACTTCACTTTCTACTCTTAATTTGGTGGTCTAGACTCCTATCAGTGTTACAAATTAGACAGAGCTCTTAACAGCTGAAACCCTACAAGTTATTTTATTCTTTCACTTTGGATGGGGAGAATAGCTGCTTTGTTTATCKCAGCTAAGTATCCTCTGTACCTTTCTGCAGCAATAGATCAAGTAGACAGGAAAATGCAGTAAGAGCCTTCCGTAGGTCTCACGACCATAATTACGACTAAGTTATCAGTGCCCTATAAAGTTGAAAAGTTTATAAAATGTCTGTAGATGCCTTATCCAGGAAAGATAGGGTTCACTATTCTACATCGGTTAAGCGTGGTTGATGAGTTCGAGTGACAAGGGTATGCAGTGCACAGTAAAGCTGCGGTATGTAGAAGGCAAATGTTGGCCGATTTTCTYGTGTCAGAGGAGGTGGGTTGCTCTTCCCAAGCTCTTTGAACTCATGCTGCAGCCTCCTGCTGCGAGTTCAGTTACCGTTTGCAGTTTATCGAAAGAAAATACGTAGGTATCTATCCTTTTACCTGGCTTTGCAGTGCACAGAATTTATTCTCGCCTTTTAATGTGGAACAAAAATGATGTTTTAACAGTAATATCCTAAAAAGCATGTAATATTCATACATCAACTCGRATTTTATTCTAGAATTATTGCCAGGGATATTAGCTTTCATTAGATGGGGAGACTAGGAGTCTTTTTTTGGTAAGAAATGAAGTATTCTGTGCTCTTAACTATYTCTTAAATGGCAGGATTAAGTGTGACAAAAGTAGGTGAAGTTTGCTGGTCAGACGCGTCTTACTAAAGCTTATTCACGCTAGCTTCTGTGACAGCTTTTCAGATTTTTTTGSATGCTGAATTTTTATTTTGTTGGCAGCTAAGGGTTGCACGATTTTGGAAGAGTGAGGAGGACACCTAGGGAGACACTGAAAGAGAGCCAAGGGCTGAAATTCAACCAGTTATGCAACTGTGTCTTCCAATGTGTGAGCCTTTTCACATCGTGTTGACACCTCTGTCATGGGATGCTTATATACATTAAAAATAATGTTTTTAGTCTTAGAAGTTATAATTCAAACACTAGATTCTGAAAATCTCGTTAAATATGTTTTTGACAGAAACTGAGATGTTCATAAAATTTACAGGCTTTATTTTAATCATCGCTCAGTTCTCTGTACAGAAGCAGCAAGGAAAGTAAGAAAAAGAAGAGGGAAGAGATTTGTACATTTTCCCATGCAGCAACGCATGCGAATGGAAGGGTGAAGGTGGCACCTATTTCTGGGAGAAATTGCTGCAGAATCATTAAGACAAGGGGAAGGTGCAAGACGTGAGGTTTCTCCTTAAGGGGATTGACTCTCTGCTTCAGAAAACCAGTCTCCTGTATSTTCCTAAACAGTGTCTGTATGTGCCCCTGTCCTTTGTCATCCAGTTCAAACAGAAATTGGCCMACACGCTCTCTACAGATTTCTGTTGCTTAGCCAATGTGCATCTGATACTGCTGTACCCGTATTTGTAAATTGATACGTACTCAGACTTTGTCTTACAACCACCAAGTAGTTAAACTTGCCAGGAAGTTAATACAAGGCTRCTAATCCGTTGCAAGCTCTTTGCTTGTCATCTTAGCATGCTATGGGAAAAATAAAATAAAAGCAACAAAACCCCTTCCTGCAGGCGTAATGCCACCCCCTGCATCTCCGCACTTGCCCCTTTCCTCATGCTGAAAATGTGATGTCCCAAACCACTGATTGCTTCCTTCCTTTTTGCAGAAACAGAAGTCAGTCCTGCTTTTTCATACAGTTAAAGGAAGCCAAGAATTGAGACACTGTTCTTTCATTTTTCTTTTCAAGGAAAAGAACAAGAAGCTATTTGACTTTGCTTATCCGAACAACATTTCTTAGATTTGAGTAGCTTCAGTAACTACTGCTCCTGCCAGTGATCCTAAGACCTGACTGACTGCTATACAAGCAGCGATTTCACCACGATGTGAGTTAGTGCAGGGGGCATCTTGCAGTTAAACTAGTTGAAGACTGTTTCTAGCATGTAGGAGCAAGAGGAATGAATAAGTTTTTGTTTAAGATATTGCTGCTGATGTGGCATTTCATAGGTCTGTACTCCACAAGGTAAAAGTTAATTCTTTGTTTTGGGGTGTTTCTTAGTTTTGATTTCATGCAAGAATGAGTGTTTTCAGTGTATTTTCAGAATGGCTGAAAATGAATTTTTTGACAGCAGTTTAATCAAGCATTGAAATTGTGTCATATGCTCTGAACCTCCCCATACTCATCCATCACTCATTAGGTTATAACCACTCTTTTTAAAGAAAGTTTTCTTATGATATATCTGAGGGATTCTTCTTGTTTTGTTTTGCCTTTAAGTTGTTGGAACATGTTCAGTTATAATAAAAGTGATGTTTAATGCATATATTCCTGGGCAAGTGTTTCAGTATCCAGTTTGCTCAGATTAGACATTTTTGTCTTATTAAACTCTGGACTTTTATCTAGATTCTGTCTTTTTGCAGAAGATAATCTGGGGGAATAGACACCTTGAAGACTGAAGCCTTTCAAAAAATGTAGATACTAAAATGACAGATTAACTGATTGAATATCTATCATGTTTCTTAACCCTAAATGTGTGTAGAAAAGCCCTTTTGTCTGAAGAAGGAGTTGCATTTATAGCTGAAAGCAGTGGGCTTTCACAGTCATTGCAAACAGGGATATATTTTTCCTGGATTTCATTGACAGAAAAAGAAATTTGCAGCTGTAAAATGTGGTCTGCCCAACTAATCAACTCAAAACGTAAGTCAGCAGTGTCATGCTGTGAAGAGTCGAATCTATGGCAGAATGTATTATGGTCATTAATAGCATTAGTGAGACCTTAGTGGGATATTTAGGCTAGTGTCTCTTTACTATTCTTAAACAATATTGGAAACTGAGGATGGAAATGCATATTGGAAACAGGATTGGAAATTAAGGATGGGATTTAAAGAGGTTTCTGGGATAATGCTAGATGTAATGGGATGAGTGAGGAATAGGGACGTGAAAAAGATGGAAGTAAACTTCAGTTATTGGCAATGACTGGACAGCGGGGAGAGCGACCGGGTGTTCTGTGTGGCTGTAACAAGAGTAAGGCTGAATTACAAATTTCAAAAGATTTCCCGGTTATTAATATAGCAAAATCTTGCAGGAGGCCATTGGATGAGCTGATAGAGTCTCTTTAGATATTTTGAAAGCGTGYTAGGTAAAAATGACTTTTGGCGATGAATCAAGTATAAATAGTCTGTCTCAGCTCAGATTTGACACCCTTTGCTCTGCCATCGTCTGTCCCACAGAGGAACAGTCTGCACGGCTTTCCCACATACAGTGCTGTATTCAACCCCAGTTCTGAAAAAAAATAACTTTGTTATTAGGATCAATGGAGGTGAAAGTAGTTGTAACGCATTATTTCTTGAAGAACTTTAGTGAGCTTTAATTCCTGAATTATTCTATATAATGCATATGTATGTGTGTATATAATGCTTATATATATATATTATAAAGTTCACTCTCTACATAGTAAATCTATAAATGGCTTGTCAGAATTTAAGACTAGCAAATACTTTCCTGGTCATTAGTGTGGTGTTAGACATCTACTGAATAATTAATACTATTCATCTAATTGATCTGTATATATAAATTCTATGTCTGTCTTGCAGTCACATCAACATCCATAACTTACCATGCATAGTCAGAGTTATTTATTTTGCACCCATGCTTTGCACACTGTTTTTGCTGGCCAAAGGACTATTGAATTTGTTTGATGAGCAGTTCAGTCTATTGAATCTTCATATGTTTGAACTAGTGCATTGCTTCTAAAAATAATATTCATTGAAGGAGATTGCTTGATTTTTTTTTTTGTTGTTGTTGATATTCTTGTTTTGAGAGGATTTTAATGAACTTGCACTGTGCCTTTGGTTACACTAAGCCCCAGCAAGTATACTTCAGACAAGGGGAATGTGTTCAAATCCTGTGCTTCATATATTCATATTACTTTAGTGTTATCTCATCATGAATATGCATCGCCATGGTGTCTTCACACGCAGAGGACTTCCTATTAAAGTCTTCTATCCTTTACACAAACTCTTCAATGTAATTTTATCTAGATCAGTGGGTACTGGTTCATACACTCTGAGAAATTAAAAAATGATAATACCTAGTGTGTCTTAAAAAGAAGAAATGATCCATCTGTATTTTTATATTGAAGTGTGTACATGAAACTCATACCTTTTCATATTGTTTGCTTTCTAGTGAGAGGTTTATGGTGAGGTTAAACAAGAATGGAGGCCCCAGGAATCCAGAGAAGATAGATCGAATGTGTGCACTTTTCACAGTACGTGCTTGTTCCCTTTCCTCTTCCTTTACGGTAGTCGGGTTGTAGATGTAGTCACCCTGAGGAGAAGAGCAATTCTTTCCTTCCTGTATATTGAATGAAATGGAAGCTGTTTGTAAGTTTTGCTATGGTTATAACTAAATGTTAGCATAAGAAAATGGAAATGCTGCTAAACAGATTGTCCATTTAGCCAAAAAAAAAAAAAAAGAAAGAAACACTACTTTTTAATTACAGCTGTTCCTGCTTATAATTTGAAGTTCTGAATGTTTTCTTTGTATGTATTATATATGTGATTATATATTAGATAATAGGGCATAGTGAAAAAAAATGCGTTGCCCTGAGCATAAAGAGCATAAAGCAAGGTATTTTCTTTTTTTCTTAAACTTCAATTCTGAAAAGAGAGAGGAAGAGAGGTGGAAGCACAAAACCCCACACCTAAAACCAGAAAATTCTCCAAACAGATTTCTATTGTGGTATGTTTGAGAGTCCAAGTAGCTGGTGCAGCAGTATCCTCCTGGGTCCACAGTGGGTCAGTGGGGACAACACAGTACGTATGATGGAGCAGAAAGCCCCAGCAAGCAGCCAAGGTGGGCTACAGGGAGTGGTGCGCTACTGGAAATCCTGTGACTGCCTAAGTTTCTGTAGCAAGTCTGTGCAAATAACCCTCTCTCTCCACCTCCACCAGTGCAAAGCAGATATGACCAGCTGTAGCAGCACTCTTTAACCATCTGTGCAAGCAAGACAGGTTTCCTTAGAGTGACCCTTCAGCCACCCACCTTCTTGTTTTAGTTCTGATACAGTGTTTTTGATCAGTATATTCAAACAACTTCCAGAAGTAGGTAGCAAAGGGGCAACAGTGTGTAGTTTTCTTAGTAGCCTAGCCTCTGGTGGATCTATATTAATCTGATGGCGATGAAATTTTCTCTTAACCTCTTAAACCAGACAGTTGCAGCTTTACAAAAATTCGGATGCTGCTTTCTGGTCTGCTCTGTAGAGATTCTTCCTGACAGCATAACTGCAGTTGATAACATGATAAGAAAGTTCTGTATTCATCCCTCCAATTACACATAAGACAAAATTGTGGACAGTATGTCAACAGTAGGAGGTAACTTCAGTAGCTTTTTATTTTCCATTAGTTAGCACTGACATAGAAGGCTTCCCAAGTAGACGTAGACATGCAATCAAGGATAGTCTTCAAAGAGCCCTAGTGTGGGACAGTATTTTTACTGCTGGGAAAATCCTAATTCAGATAAATAATCTTAAATTATTATTTTCACAGTAGCTGGCACAGTATCATACAATGGAAAGATGCCTTGCAGTGATCCCAGAAAAGGTCTCATTTGTATCTTTTTCACCAAGAAYGTTGATTCATGTAGCAAAATGAGAGATCAGGCTAGATGCATTCACTGCTAATAACGATGGTTCCATGGTGGCTAAAACACTTCTCAATACATATGTTTCTGACTCACTGAGCTGTTGAGTCAGGCAGAACTTTGAAGCAGATAARCCTTTCAGTTATTTTGAGCCTCCCAAAGTGCATTTAAGCTCAAAAGCCAAGTTTCCTTTCAGCAGACCTTAAAAAGACAATGTTCTAAAATAAAAAAGTTTCAAAATATCTAGGTGAGACAGGATAAAATTAAAAGGAGTTTATAACATTTGCCTGCCCATCATGTTCTTGCAAAGCATGTCTTTGCTTCCAGGCTTGGCTTCACTCTGTTCTGGGGCTTCTTGGGTTGCATCAGATAGCAGGGCTCCCCTAGGAAACTTCTGTTCGCAGAACCCAAGAGGCCCAACTGCATTTGCTTCCTGCTGCTCTTAGCAATCACTCAGTCTCCTTCTGTGCTGCAGTTTCCCTGCTTGCAGAGTTCTTGCTACCTGCCCTCGTTTCTGGGTGGTTCTGCTCATCTGATTATTGCCTTCCAAAGGCTAACAAATTGAGAACAGGCAAATAAAACGTTGTCTATTGTACGGATTACTGAATATTTGCAGATCAAAGAGAGACCGCTTCGGGCATGGCATGTTAATATTGTGTTTTGTGAAACTTGGTGAGATCCCTTGAGCTTTGCTKCTTATGCCTACCTAAGATACTCCTAAAGTCAATTTATAGTACTTGAAACGAAAAGGGAACTTGAGGCCTTCTGGGTAACTGTCCTATGTTACACTTCCAAAATAAGGTGGTTCTGTGACTTGTGTTAGTGTTGTGTCTGAATCAGTTTATTGGGGGGGGAGGGATCCACCTCCCCCACCTCTCACTCTCAAGGAAGTTTCCAAAACTCTATCCCTTCCTAGAGGGGAAAAAGCTCTATATTTGTATCTTCAAAGTGTCCCTGTCTTCTGTTGCTGTCTGTGATGCTCCTAAGTGCATCTCCTAATATCTCTTAAGTATCTCCTTATATAAGATATCAAAATTAGTTGTGTTGTGTTTTTGGATCAGCTGTCATATCACACGAAAAGTGTGAAAGCATTTCCTCCAAAGATAAAAAAACTCACTCAACTAAACTTCAGCCTACGAATGCCTTAGATGCCCTTCTATATCTGGATTAAAATGTGACCACGCTACATGTCCACGGTTTTGTTAAATACCTTATTATCTCCAGCCTACAAGGCTGACTGCTGAATTTGGCAAAAAGTTCCCAGTTTGGTTAAAATGACTGTTTATTTAGTGGTAGTCAAGATAACACTTCTTTTTAAACATACGGTTAGGCCTTTCTACAAAGAAGCATTGCAAAGAACTAACGTCTTATAAAGTAACTCTTATCCACCTCTGTTAAGGAAAACTTTTTTTGAGGTTAATTTTTTTTAAAAAACAWAACATGAAATCAGAATTACCATGAAATTATTTTGCTTGTCAAGCAGTGTCCTTGGGAAGGTSAGGAGGCTGTGGGAAGTAGTGCCCTGTAGATGCAGCGCTAAGAGCAGAGTTGCAGAAACTGATTCATTTATGTTGCACATAAGCAAGTAAAAACCCAGCACGGCCTCTTCTGGGTTACAAGTCAYGTGCCTGGATTCTGTGAAAGAAAAGTATGTGAAAGTTTCCAYGCAGGGGAGACTTCTGGAGTTGTTTTGGTCCATGTCATAGTAAGAATTTCTCCCCCTGCAAAAAACCACTGCTGCACCTTACAGAATACACAGCCATCTATGCCCTGACTTTGTGTGTCTCGGCAGGGACAGGATATATTTTCTGTAAAACTGAAGAGTGGCTAATGGGTGAAGCCATCAACATGTGCATGCTCTACCATTTTCTGATATTTTGACACCCTTGAATAAATAGTTCTGCAAAATGATGTTAATCAGAAGTGGTAATCTTATGGTATAATAAATATCCACCTCTCAGATCGTGCATATTTTGAAAAATCTATTTACTCTTGCGTATCAAGTACAACCTCCCAGTTTTTTGCCTTTTGAAATGTACTGTGAGACACTGCCGAGATTAAAACTATGTGAAACCTGCTCTTAGTGTAGAGTTTCTCCAAGACATACAAGACGGCGCCTCCCGTGYGCTGCACTGGTGTGTTAGGTGACAAAGCCTGGAAAGCACATTCCCTCATTCGTGCAGCAGCAGAATAAGGCTTGAGGAGAAAACACGACGGAAGATTTATATGGCTTAATTCTTTCCCTGCAGAGAGACATGATCTGCTAGCTAATAAGCATACCAAACAGCATACTTGCAACTCGCTGCATCTGCCACCCAGGGAAATACAGTGCTCCCTTTAAAAGGAGTAACAACATACAGCCATCAATTTAATGCTTGCCTGCTGTGCTTTCGCAGTGTAATGCTATTTGAAAGTGGTTTTAAACTTCTTAAACTAAGCTCATTTTACTCGCAGTTCTTGGTCACTGTGCCCAGGTTTTATTTTGCTGTAGTTAGGAGCGACACTGTACTCTGAAGTTCRTAATCTCAGTTGGCGAGAAAAGAAGTTTGCCATTCCCATTACTGTTCAGTTTTTACTTTCCAGCAAAATAATGAATTTTAATTTTCCAATTTGGTTAAAACGAAGAATGACAAAATTTGAATGCCATAGTTTAAAATTTTTCTTTCATTACAAAAAAAATGTGTTTTCCTTTTATAGTGGTTGTAATACCACTTAGTTCTTTTCAAAAAGATGCAGGCAGGATTTCGAATGTACTACTGAGATTTTTTTCCGGCTGACTTTTCCAAAAAAAGAAATGCAGTAGTAAAGAACGGCCGTGTGTGTGTGTAGCCATCTCGACCACTGTTCTCCTGCCTGCACACAAACGTTTTGAAGTGGGATGGATATCTCTCTGCAGTTGAAAAGAGAAAGTGAAGAGATGTGAAAACACAGCCATCATCCCCAGTTGATTGCAAACTCAGGTATAAAGCTGTTAAAAGCATCCTGTTTCAAAAACCTCTTGTACAGACGTAAAGTTATTTTGGTTTCAGTGCCATGAGGTGATGCCCCTTTCTGCAGCATACAGGAAGGAATTAAGCAAGCGGTGATAACTGAGCTGAAAGCTGCCTTCTCGAGTTGTCTTCTCTCCCTGCCATGCGCGTACGCTTCACTCGCCCCGCCACGTTCACGCGGCAGGTGCATTAGCCTTCCGGAGTTCCCAGTTGACAGTTGCTCTTCTCCTCTGAAATTACTATAGTGATGCCCTCTACGATCGCTGGGGGCTCTCTGGAGGCTGTAGGGCATACGGCAGTATGTAGCAGTAAGACGGTGCTGCTTTGAGTGGAAAGAGGGGGAAAAGAGGTGACAGCTCTTGCAGCGGAGCACGTTTGCAKCAGCATCTTAAAACAGCAGCGCATGTTCTCACAGTACCTAGTGCCTGCTTACAACCTTGTCTTGGAGTTTAGTAAGAAAAGGAGGAGGARGAAGTGTTTCTTAGATCTTTCCTAGAGAGCAAAAAGATGATGGGARTGGGAATGGCTTAGAAGCTGATGCCTGTTTACAATATTATCAGAACATATCCAGGGAATTCCCAGGTAAGAGAGCTTCCAGTGTGCAAATACTATGTGTCTTAGTAATGAATTATTGTTAAGTATGCTATAACGATCTGGAAGGTCAAATGCCAAAAAAGGAAGAACAGAACACTTTAATTATTTGATAGAATTCTGATGCAGCATTGTTATTCAGAGCAATCAGAATATTTTACTTCCTTTTCTTTCAAAGAATGTTACTACCAAATATAATTGTGTTATATATTTTAATGTCTATTTTTTTTCCAATCTGTTAGGATCTCAGCAGCAAGGACATGAAGAGGGATTTGTACATAGTTGCCCATGTAATTCGAATAGGTACAGTATAATTTACTACATTAAATGTATACAAAGATTAAAAATAATTTTAAAGTATTTTTAAAGGTGTCTTTTACTGAGCTACCTTTCTGATTAATTTAACCAGTCAGAAGGCTCAGTCATAGACCATGCTTATCTGTTGAGATTGTAGCATTTAGCTACAGATGATTTTAACGTTAAAGTTACTGATCACTGCTTAACAGTAACTTTAAACCAAACTAAATACAAAACACCAGAACTAAATAAAAATTTTTGTTCATTGTTCCAAAATTTAAAATGAGGTGTTTTTACTGAAGATGTACGCTAGTTTAGTGGACAGAACATCAGCATACCTGATCATTCACAACTTGTAAATTAGATGAAGGTGGATAAGTGKATATGCGTAAAGATGAGTTTTCTACCCTATGAGTATACCGTCCTTCCAAGAACTCACACTGGAGYTAAGGAGATGCTTCTTAAAAATAGGAGTTGGGAAATAGTCACGCCTGGGTCCTGTGGTTGTTCTATCTGGTGACACCAAAAAGGAGCATTTGCAGCAGTATCTCCCTGCGAGAGGCTTGTCAGGCCTTCAGGAGAGGTCTGGACCACTGGGGCYTAGAGCTGGCCCTACGCAAGGGTGCGAACTCTTCCTTGCTAACTCGTTTGAGTAGTCACCTTTTGTAGAGTGGATTTCCCTGACTATTGGTAGAGGAGGCACAGCTTCCTTTACTCTTTTTTTCAAGTTTATGGTAGTAACCAGCAATAGCAAACATTCAAGATGGAAGTTGAATTTAGAGTATGTCTCATAGGCTACAGTACACTGCTGTCTTGAGATAGTTTATGGAAAGCTWGACAAATTTATCAGCCCAGTAGTGTGCTTGACTGAAGTGGCTGTATGACTTAAGTGAATTAAGTTACTAAAAGCTCATTTGGATGGACAGTGCTGGATTAAAAAAAAAAATCCCTAGTTAATAAGGAGATGATTGGTACCAGGGAGTTGAATGGTTATAGATTATGAATGTCATCTTCACTCAGATACTAGCAAGTAAATATTTTTGCTATGCTAAGTATGATTTACTTCAAGTGTTTAAGCCTAACTCCTTGCATTAAAGGAGTARGAGGCAGTCTGTTCAGTTGTCTGACTGTGTATTATTCTAAACAGTGCAGTGTCTTTCATGTTTTCCAGGTTTTGAGGTAACTGAAAGCAGCTAGGTAGCGTTTGACTGTATTTGCAATGAAGCTGTATTCAGCCCTATTTCCAGTATTTCCACTACTGACATCCTTTGCCAGCTGCAGATATTTTTTGTGAAACAGAGAAGATCTGAATGGCTTAGTGAAACCACAGCTTTGTTATATTGTCCTGTGAATGATGATAAAAGCCTTCAAATTCACAAATGTGTTAGAAGGATGTTTTATTATCAGACGTCACTGTGTCATAGAGTCTGACAGTGGAATTACTCTGTATTACCTGAGAGCTTTGCGTGAAGCTTGTAGGACCGTTTAAAGATATTCTGCAGTTCAAGCACAGATAATTAACCTTGATGCAAGATGTGCTGGATGAACTGTTATGTGTAACATAACAAATTGGCTAAGATAGTCATGGTGATTTTTCTAGTCTTGATATTTTTGACTCTATTAGGAAAACTACTTTAGCAATGGGGACTTAATCACACGGCAGCTTCATATCTCAGAGTTCTCCTTTCTTATGTTCAAAGAGAAGCATGTACATGACACGCAACTGATGGAATCACTGCATTTAAATCTCTAATATTTTGAATTTCTGTTAATTTTAGGTCGCATGTTGTTAAATGATTCAAAAAAAGGGCCCCCACATTTACACTATCGCCGTCCCTATGGCTGTGCAGTCTTGAGCATCATGGATGTACTTCAGTCAATCTCTGAACTGAAAGAAGAGAAGGATTTTGTTCTCAAAGTTTACACGTGAGTAACTCCTGAGAAGGAAAGGAATTAAGAAAAGCAGTATGTGAATGTTGGCTACTAAGGTACTGAAAAGGTGGTAAGTACTAAGATGCCATAAGCTGCACTTGTTTTTAATCCTCCTCGCCAGATAAACTAGTGCTGTCAGTATTGGGGTTTGCTCATTTGTTATTCCAGAAGCTCATAGAAGCCGATGAAGATTATAGCTGTTTCAAATATGTGAAGTGCTTCAGAAGTTATTGAATGATGTCCAAATCTATATGACATACAAAGTAGAAGTTTTTATAATGTAATTTATAATTTATTTAAAAGCTGTTAAATTCAAAAGCAAAGAAAAATGCTGTATTCCACCTGATAAAGGGAATACAGTCATGAACCATCTTTAATTCCTTATGAATGATGGTGAGCAACAAAAGAAATAAACAACTGAAGTCAACATTGTGTGACCAGAAAAAAAAAAATAAAACAAGCTGATGTTTATGAGCAAGAATCTATCTTCAGTTTATTTGTGATTTTGARCTTTGAACTACCAAATGCTTGTTATGAAATGTTGGTCTCATAATCACAATAAAGAGACCACAGGCAAACTGCAAGGAGTGCAAAGAGTATTTAAATCTCTTGTCAGTGAGGATAAATACTGGCAAGATCTGCTTTGCAGATGGGCTGAGATATAGCTCGTCATATATTACTTTGCCGTCTGTGGCCACTGTCATAGTAATGAGATAATTTGAGGATTATAGAASTTTGATATTTTGCAAGAAGTACAGTCAGTAGCAGAAAACCTGCTATTCAAGGGAAACTAAAAATGAAAAAAAGGCTTTCAGTTTTCACTGAAATATTCTTGGATGCCTCCTTATACGTGAGAAATCTGTACATCCCAAGAAAAGTCTCTCAGTCAGCTCCCTCATTCTTACATAAACTGCAGCAAAAATGTCAAGCTAAAAGGAAGAAAACTGGCTTCTTTCTTGTCTGTATCAATAGAATATGGATAATCTTGGTATTTAGTTACCACGCAGTTTCAGCATATCTCAAACCAATGATTTTTGATTATGTAGCTTATGTTATGTAGGTTATGTAGCTTTGTAGGGATGTCTTTTAATATATTGTAACTGCAGTATTCTGAATGTTTACRTAAGGTGTTGAAATAGAGTATTCTGAATATCAGATTTCTACTGTTTTCTGTTTTGATTCCCTTTTAATGCATCTTATTCAGTGAGAAAAGAGAAAGAAAAATACTATGTGAAAAATCCTATAAAATATTGGACTTGTCCATTTATCAGTGACAATGCGTTAGTTCCTAAAAATATTCCTGTAAGGTTTGTTTGAGGGGCTGACGGAATCAGCCATTATGTAATTATCTCATGAATTCTTCATGCTATTYAGTTAGGTCCCTTGCTGCCTTTAAGGAAGGTTTTCACATCTCAGGAGATATTTATGGTTATTCTAAAGGTCCAGAATTTTGATCAGCCTGATTTGTATTTTTAGAGCAAAACTTAGATACTCTAACTTTCTTTTGGCATTAGTAACAACAACTCTAGATACTCTTGAAATTCTTTTAGATATATAAACTATTAAAAGAAAATGTGTTATGTTTTTGGCCTCTATGAGTTCCATGGCTTAATTATACATTATGTGGAAAGGCACTTCCACTTCCTTGCTCGAGAGGAAGTAAAGTCTCTAGCAGAATTCAGCACTGTAGTCAGCTGCATGTAAGTTTTTACCACTGTTACCATTCTACTAAGCTACAACAAGATTTTTTACACCAATCTGTTATGCCACTGCTGTTTAGAGTTTCTCCTAAGCCTTCAACAAAAATCTTCAGAAGGGAAAATGGGTGTATCTAAAGAGCATGAGTTTATTGCTTTTGCAGCTGTGATAGTTGTTGGTCCTCCACAACACAATACTGTCACAGATTTTTTTTTTCTTGCATCTTTGGTTTGCACATTCTTTTAACCAAGCTACTTTTTCTTGCTTTGTAGATCCAAATTGGAAACATCAAATTTGGGTCCTTTGTAAGTTCAAAATCATATATAAATACTTAAACAATGCTGACCTGATTTTCCTACACGCTGCTCATTTTTATCATTGTTAAAATGCCTCAGGCCAACCCAAAACCATCACAAAGATGAAATGCAGAGGAAAGAGGGTCTGCATGTTTAAAGAAGTGGTTAAAAAGTATTTTTGAGCTTTCTTTTTGTACGCTGTCTGCCTAAACCATGCAGCTGCCACGAATGAGGCAGGCAGCATACAGCCAGAAAAGCTTTCTCACAAGGAGAAGCTGGAAAACTCTGTGCAAGACTGAAAATCTAACGGAGGCTGAAACACATACATGACATTTCGATGGAGATTTTTGCTGTACCAACAAGAGAAAATGTTTATACAAAAAAAAAAATCAATTTCCCCATCTTTCTGAGCTTGCCCTGTTATTGTTGAAGACTTATGTCTGAAAAAGGCTTTTTTTCTCGCAATCCAGATTTTCCTGTTTCTTAATCCTGAAGTCATGTTATAATCTTACTAAGAGGATATAGTACCACAGCTCTACTTATAAGCTCATTACACAAAAGCATGAAGGTTTACTTTTGTAATTCTTTTTAGTAGAATACATGTAAAATATTTTAAAAGTGAGACAGAAACTAAAATCTCCATGCATGTATTTTTTCTGAGATTATTTGAATTTATATTTTATATGAATTTTTTTTAAATCTTAAAAGGTGTTTTTTTACTCATTGCACCTCACTTCTTGCATTGTTTTTTCCATTTCCCTAACTTAATGTATTTCTTCTCAATATCTTTTACAGTTTTGTTTATCTTCCTATTTTCTCTGAATCTTTGTATTTTTTTCCTCCTTCTCTAGCACTAAGTCTTAAAATTCCTCCCTCTTAATGAGGTGTATCTGAATGCCCTTCCTTATCGAAATTCAGTTGTTGCTGTTTGCCCAGCTGAACAGAGTCTATGCTGCATTTCTTTCCCCCATCCGTTTGACATTGGAGTCTGATACAGTATTGCAAATTGTAAATTCACTGTGGGACCAGTTGACTTGAAAAGGTGATGGATGACTCGAGAAGAATTTCTTATTTAAACTGGTAATATATTTGGTATTTAGACAAGCAAAATGTTAAGAAAACACAATAAAAATGAATTAATGGCAAGTGTCTTCAGGCCAGCATTTCAGACTTGGGAGAATATTCTTTGTGTTCAGGAAACGTGAAGTACGGTGTTGGATACAAAACTAGCTTTAAGCCATCTTTATATCTTACATTTGGGGACAACTTTGTTCCGGCTTAATTTGCAGGCACAAGCCATCAGAGGCCGAGCTCTATTTTAACCTGCGCTGCAGAGGTTGGTACAGCAACTGGAAAGGGAGCAGAGAGTTAGAGGCGTTCTGCAGCCTCAGCCGTGACGTACAGCATTTGGCATCGCATTTGTGCTACGGGTTCTCTTCTTGTTTTAATGAGAACGTTATTTGCAGTGAGATAAGTGTTCTCTAATGCTTAGCATAAGAAAAGAAGGTGAAGGCAACTGTTTTTCCTCCCTCGTGAGTAGGCACAGAACAGCACAATTACTGTAAGCTTTTTYGCTTAGTCCCTTGGTCCTTAGTCCAAGTCTCCTTGCAGAGTTTGTCTTTAGGAGCACAGACATAGTCAATTTGCCATACCATTCGGTTCCTGAAGGTCACCTTAGTGCTTAGGCACCGCGAGTACTGTGTGAACATCTCATCTCCCCYCTCGGAAAGGATAGAGTAGTTACAGGAGTTGTGGAGTAGAGCATCTAAAATAATCAAGGAGAGTAGAGTAGTTGCATCATGAGAGGAGACTAACAACATTGGAAGCTTCACTTTGCAGAGAGAAGGGTGGTGGCAGCTATGGCTGAGATTTAAAAAATTATGGTAGAGAGTAAACCGCTGTTCACTGAATGAAAGTGTACCAGAACTGGGGGCACTCAGTGAAACTAGTAGGGGTTCACATTAAAACAGAAGAAAGTGCTTCTCTAGCAAGTAGGTAGGAAACCTGGAATTTACTGTGGAGATGGGCGGAATTAGGTTCAAAAGAGATTCGACTAATTTATGAACAGAGGTCCAAAAACAGAGGAATAGGAATAGACTGAGGAGGACTCCCRGAGGAGTCTGAGGTGACCAGACCGCAGAAAGCAGCGCAGCTCACGTACCCTGCCGGAGTTTTACCCCCTGTTACCACTGTGGGAGACGCGGTATTGGGCTAGACACACCACCAGTCTGGCCAAATAGAACCTTTTTCTTTAATGTTCATATGTTGTTATGATGAGCTGAGACAGCTGATAACCCCCTGTAGTGCAGGGAGGAATGCTGAGATAGGTAGAACTGAGATGTGGAGTGGGATGGTCCCCATCTGATGGCAGCTGATAACCTAGGAGTGAAATACAGCCTGGTCAAGCACTTTAAGTGAATCCTTTTGGATAGCATTCTGGGAGGAAGTAATTTTAGTGGTGTTCTCCATTTTCCTTTTTTTGTTTGTTCATCATGCTTAATATATTACTAGTTGTCCATGCTGCATTTACTTTTATGATGATCAGCACCTTGGTGGGGTTTGCGAGTAGGTTTGCCATAGCAGGCTGTGTAGGTTATCTCATTATTCTTGACAGTGCACAGGTTTGCAATACTGAAGCTGTAGAAAATGGCCAACTACTACTTTTTCCAGATAGTCTGTAATTCCTTTTGCTGCACTATTTTCCTGTTCCAAACCACAGCAGCCAAAAAAAAAMYKKTTTTTTTTTTATCCCAAATTTTGCCATCTATGTACTCTTAGGAGGGAACCAGAAATGAGAGGGGAAAGTGCAAACACTGGAGAGTTTTACAAAGAAACTTAAGACTTCTTAAGACTTCTATGTCTTTAGGAGCTTCCTGTCTGTAAAGAAGTGAATGTAAATTAAGAAAGTCAATTGGACAGAAGATTAATTCAGTCATAAGCAATTGCTTTTCAGGAGAAATAAGACTCGCTGTTGCTGCTCTTGCTGTTGAGTTAAAAATTGCTTGTCTTCACAGGGAATCTTTGAATTTTGCATTTGTGCTTTAAATAAACTGGGCAGTGATTGATTTTAAAAGGCAAATAGGATTGATCACCACACATTTTTCTTTTTCAAATACTGGTGAAGTTGGTATTGCAGCTGTACATGTGCTAGTGTAAAGTACTTTGTAACAGTTAGTTACAGTGTATGCCCTCAATATACAGGAGCAAGCTGTAGCGCTGGAGGCACCTTCTTCTGTGTGTGGTTCCATTCCAGCTTAGCGAGCTGGGCAGGTTGTACAGCTTTTAATACAGCAGTGTGGATAAAGCTGTACGATTTTATTGTTAAGATAGGTAAGAATCATAATTCAGATGGGGAAAGAACCTCTCTAGTCAAAACGCCTGCTCAAAGCATGGCCGGCTGTGAGACCAGACCGAGTTGTTCAGGGATTTATCCAGCCATGTCCTGAAAACCTCCAGGATGGAGACTGCACAACCTCTCTGGGCACCTGTTAAAGTACTTGACTGTTCTTGTGATGAAAAAACTTTTCATTTTATCCAGTCTGAACCTCCTACATTTCCTTTGCCTGTTGCCTCTCATCTGGCCATGCACCAATGGAGATGCTGGCTCCAGCTTATCGATAACCTGCTTGTAGGTCCTGGAAAGCTGCTCCTAGGTTCCCGTCTTCATCTTCTCTTCTGCAGGCTGAAGAAGCCCAGTTCCCTCATCCTCTCTTCATACAGCATGTACTCCAGCAGCTGACCACCCACTAGACTCTCTCCAATCAATCAATGTCTGCCTTGGGTTAGGGAGCCCAAAACTGGGCTCCGTATTCTAGATACARTCTAACAACTGCTGAGTAATGTATTTTCCTGTTTGACAGCAGGAACGTATAAACAAAATATTAGTTAAATATATCATAAGATATATCATGTAAACAGTCATTTACAAAGTACACTTCTGAAGACATCTTACTACTTGAGAAAATTTTCTCTAATGAATAAATACTTTGTGTCTTTGCATAATAATTTGGGAAATTCACTAAGCATTTGTAATGTAGGATAGTTTTCATAGGAACAAAATTTTGGACAGAAATTGAAATAAGGAAAAGAAAGACCAAAAGTAGTAACAGACATGTAAAATATCATGTAGCAATGTAGCTCAGTAACTGTTACCTATGTATATAGAAGAGTTTTTAATTTTCCAAAAGGCTAAAGGTTGGARAAACAATTCATCCACCAATTGCAAAATCTATACGATGCCTACATTTTGGTCCCTACTACTACCTTAATATCCAAGGTTTTTCATCTTTGCATATGTAAAAGTGCATACCTAACCCCTCTCAGTCCTGAAACATGAGAACTTAATAAACTTAAGATCTACTTATGTCTTCTGAGGGGCCTGATTATATCAGTAGACCCAGAACACCTAACAACTGGTGACGCTGAATCCAGTGCTAAATGTAACAGCCATAGTCATGTTTATTAAAAACACATCTCATAAGAGAAGCGAACGTGTGGCTTACCTTTCAGGTAATAGCCTACTAGTTAGGTCATTTCAGCCTGATGAGGGCAGCTTTAATTTTTGACCCTGATCTCTGGATCTCCCCCACCCTTCCCTTCTAATGTCTGCCTCGTATACAATGTATAGATAGAGCTATGAGTAGATTGCACTTAGGGCTCCTTCCTCCCAGTGAATGCCTTACTTGCTAAATTATAAAATCAAGTTTCCTTGATTATTTTTCTACTGGCACTGTAATTCTTGCATTCTTGGCTTTGGGTCCTGAATGGAGATTTTAAATGTGCACTTGTGACTCATGCCCAAGCTCCGGAAAAAAGCAAGCATTCAGGTACCCTTCTGTTTCCTGGCTCTCTTGTTCATAGGATGATTTTTTTTGTGAATTGTCACTAAGAGGTGTCTGTTTCTTCATGACGGGAAAGGAAATTGAAACATCTTTTTTGGTCCTCCCAATCACCCAGTGTCCGTAAGTTGTCTCTCCTGAATCTTGCCATCAGAATAATGTTTATATTGATATTGTGACAGACAGACAGACACAATACTTTGGAGAGTGTTTTTTTTTTTGTTTTTTTGTTTTTTTTTTGTTTTTTTTTTATTTTTTTTTTTTTTTTTTTTTTTTTTTTTTTTGTTTTTTTTTTATGGTTCTCAACTTTAAAAGATTTAAATACAAGGATGAAGGACATGGAGGAGAGCAGTGAGATAACGCCAATGTTGACTCTTCATTACACAGTTACACAGTCTGATTATATTGCAAATCCCTGAGCTTCAACAGAATAGCATCGTGATGCTATAGATCTCGTGTTCCATTCTTTATGTTCCTATCTTCTTGTTGGCTTTATAATTCTTATTACCATGTATTTTGAAATTAATGTATACAAATTTCAGGGAACAGTCCTGAAGGAAAGTTCAGAATGGATGAGGAAATTGGAAAGCTAGCCGTTAAAATAAAGAACAGAAGGAAGCTCTCCTGCAGTGGATACAATGGCGTGTAATTGGTCTGAAATTAAGGCTCTGAAGTGTCTCAGGGTTGGTAATGGGAAATGTTAGGAGTTGCTGAATCTAGTATGGAGGTGAGACTACTGTAGCTCCGTGGCCCTAGGCCCAGCCGCTAGCAAGGCTGAGGTCCTGGTAGGCGTGTGTACGCACAGTGCACGCACCGACACACGTGTGACTGGCCACACAGATCAGCACAGACCGTAAGCACTGCCCTCGCGCAGCCACGCTCAGCCCCAGCGCTCTCCTCCTCTTCCCCTCTCTCGCTGATCAGGCTAAAAGCCTGTTAGGGGGAAATGATCTATATACTATGGGTCTCTCTAGTAACACACACACATCGCCCTGGTTCACTCCAGGAAACGCTCGGTTTGCACAACAGCTGACTGGTCTCCCCATTGCCCCTGGCACAGGGACACATTTATGCCCTGACACAGGCACTCACACCACATGAGTGTGCTCCGCTTTCTCGTGCTCCTGCCGCCGCAGGTTTATCGCTCCCTATGACCCATGGCCCCTTCTCCAGGCACTGGCACTTAGACCTCCATGTCCTCTGCTCTCTCCAGTTGMTGGCCCTGCAGATACACAGGGACCGATGATCTGTGGTTCCCCATCCCAGCTGCTGGAGGTGAGGCCTCTATTAACACAGGCACGTGCATACAGCATAGAGATCCCGCTCGTTCAGGAGAATGGTTAGAAAGGGAGTTTAGTAAGAAGATACGGCAGACTGCAGTGATCAAGTGCAGGGCATGGCCAGGCAAGCGTACTGACCAGCTGCCTATTAGCATGTGACTGGCCCCCTTTAACCCGTTATCCCTCTATTTTCCCATGCTTGTTCCTCCCCAAACTGCTCTGATTCCTCCCTTTTACTTCCTTGGGTTCTTCCTCTAAATATCCTGTAACAAGTCTCATATAATGGCAAAATGCTGTTGCCCAGCATCCCATGATGAGTCCCATACCCCTGTTGGCAGTGACCCCCCACCCCAGTCCATGATGTGACCTAGCAAGCCTCTCTGGTTCGCTAGTCTTGATGGGTCTCACCTGGACATGAGGCTGACCATGCTCTTCTGATAGACCTGGGAGGAACAGAGTCAGAGTGCTCTGTCTTCTCTAATTAGCCTATTGGGGTACCTCTGTTTGCCGTATTTCCTCTGTTCCTCTGAGTTCACGGAGATGAGCTTTTTGACAGCGTAACCTGACAGGAAAGGTAAGAGTTAGTAAGAACTGTTTAGAATGACTTTGCTCATAGGCACTGAATTAAGAGCTGGACTTGGCGAGATGTGTGTGCAGGTGGTGTGAATTTGTTTGATTGAGGACAGTACAGACAGTTATCCTGCATGAATATTGTTTAAAAAAAGATTATAAATCCACATGCCAAATCATCATGTAGCACTGAAATTGATTTTAACAGCTGAATTTTTCCTGGTGTAAAAATACTGAGTGTAAATATAAGAAGTGTGTTGACAGGTAATTATATTGTAATTTCTATCCTAGAAAGGTGTTGAGGATGTACAGAAGCAATGTAATTGAAAATAAAATATAACAGCATTTGGTGATACTTATTAAAATTACATGTAGATGAATTAAACAACTGTGGAGCTCCTTCAGTTCCAACAGCAAGAGCATGAAAAATGTACAGAAGCATAGTTTTGGGCTGTATCCTACAATTTTGTGGAGGTTGTATTGTGTTTCAAGGAATTCTGTAAAATGTATAAGTAAGAAAAATCCTGTTGCAAGTGCAACAATTTACTATTTACAACAATTAATTAAAATTAGTTTAACAACAATGAATTTCAACTTAAATTAATTTTCTGTGTTTGTGCATGGAATTCAACCAAAAATTTCTAGATCTTTCCTCATTCCATCATAACATGAAGACTAAAACAGTTGCTTCAATGATGGAAGGATCATTACAGGTCCCTAAAATGGAGAAAATTATTAGAGAATATTTTGTTTCCTTCCACCTTTAAAAACAAGAGCAGTGTGCTATTTCTCTCACTCATCGGAAACCTATCACCTTTCATGTTATTACTACAATAAAGCTGACTTTCTCATCAAAAGGTGGTTCAGGAGAAAGCTTTTAACTTGAATTAATGTTCTTTTATTTTAGGTGTAACAACGAAAATGAATGGTATCAGATCCATGAAAATATTATTCGCAAATCCAGCACCAAATACACAGCACCCAGCTCAAACTATGGTAAATATTTACTTGTACGTTTTTGTCATAACAACAGCAAAAGACTTGCATTAGCAAATTGCTAATTAATTATAGCAGAGATGCTCCTTGAAATGCGAAGTTGCACGTAGCTGAATTTCTTTATTTACTTGTGATGATTTAAATGTTCTTTAGCTACAATTCATTCATGCTAAGCTTATAGGTAAAAATCGGTATCACCTCTGCAAATTTAACCAAGGATTAAAAAACCAAATTGACATCTTTCTTGGATGCGGTTGGCAGCAATTAATACCTGTAATGCTGTTTTACCTCAAGAGAGCTGCGCGGTGGAGAGCTGCTCCTACAGTAGTAGGTTGCTCTGTGAGTCTTCGTTATTGGCTGCGATGTTTGCTGGGTACGTCAGTGCTTCTGAAAACCACTGGCCCGCAGGAGGATACGACGCGGGCAACTATCAGCATGACTGATTACTTAGTGACACTGTTGCSGCTGACTGTGGCCAGGCTTGGTTGTGCAGGAATTGAAGGATGTCAATTGAAGAATATAAATCTTATTCCTCAGAATTTTTGTTTTCCATTTTATCCTATATTCCCTTGAAAATTCCAGGAGTAACGCACACTGAAGGCTTGCCAGTAGAAGCAAAAATAGACATTACATTTGAGATACTTCTCTGACTGTCCAAAAAATAAGTAATGTTTTCATACCTCCAAATTAATCACGCTCTGTGATAGTTTCAGTACAAAATGTTTCTTCGTGTAATTGAGAATTACTGTGTCTTGGCAGTGTTTTTGCTACCTTTCAAATCCATTTTTGTTTTCCTAGTTAATGATAGATAAATTTGGAAAGTAAATTGCCTTTTTTCTTATCCTGATAACTATCTCAGTTAATGACTTCTGTAGTTAGCTTCCCAAATGGTACTAGCTGTTCAGATACAGTTCTGCTTAGTTACAGGTAGTTATGCTTTGATTACTAAGTGACTATATGATTCAGAAAGGCCTACTGAGGTCTGAATACTTGTGTTTTCTTAATTTTATTTGTTTGCATGTCAGGTACTCTAGTGGCATATGCAGTCCATGCTCCCAGAGAAGGTATTAAAGAGCAACAGTAGGCAAAAAAATTAGTTTTCAAGGGAAGAATTCTATTATATGCAAAGCTCATCTCTTCTTCCCTGCTGTTCCTTGTATTGCACTTACAGTTACCCACCCCTTTCTCCTTAAAGCATTATCCTGAATTGTTTATAACTTGGAAAACTTGGACTACTTGTACTTATATTTCCTATGCCAGTTGTCTGCCTAACGTGTTTTTTTTTTCCAAGTGGGGACACTGAAGAGCAGGAAGAAAGGGAAATAGATAGCTTTTTACCTTTGTCATCTTCATTTTAAAATATTTTTCAAACATTTCATTAAGATCTAGTGCATCTCTGGAATAGGRACTTGAAACTTAGCACGGTTTGTTGTCCTGGTGTGATGGACAGTGTTGCAGGCGGTTGTGGTTTTAGCATAAGTAATGCAGTTGGGCCTCTCAGAACCGACTTGTCCAGTGCAGAAATGCTCCTGCAAATGTGATTTCTCCCTGAAAGAAAGTTTTTCTGTAGGCAGCAGGAACACTCAAGAACTTTTTCTAACAAATTTGTCTCCTACGTTCTCTCACAGCCTTCTGCAATRCACAGGTGTGTGCATGCACACTCACAGTGTTCAAGGGGTTTGGATTTTTTCTTCCATGCTCCTAAAGCCCCTGTGTTCCCTGCGGTGCTCTGCAGCACTCTCCTACCTACTTAGCTGAACAGCTGCAAAACAGCATTTTGGCAGCTTCTGCATTCGTACATGCTGATCTGCCAGCTGGCTGGTTGGCCTACCTTTGCCTTCATATTGAAGCTTTATGATCGTCTTTTCATCTCAGCTCTGGTGTTGATAAAACTTGTAGGAGCATCGTGTTTTCTAGACATCTAATTGTCAAATTTGGCTGAAACGGAACAACAGTTATTTCGAGGAAGAGAAACTGGATACATGCTATCCTTAGTTTCATTTCACTAAAAACCAACATAACAAAAAGGTAACAACTTATTGTTCGCAGACCCAATAAATTGCTCTTAGGGTTAGCAGAACTTCAGCTGGCTAATGAGCAGTTGGGTCTCTTGAAACATTTTGAGGTACTGAGAGGAAACAAGTGGAACAGATAAACTGTGATTATTTTATGGTACTAGATGGGAGTAAAGGCACTTTGGAGAAATACCACAGCATTCTGTGATGTGGTAGTAGTTCAGTTATGTGTGTTGTAACCTGCTACATACAAGGATTAGAAACAGTGCAAAGTACTGCACTGTAACTTAAGACATAGCTGCAAAATTAAGTGTTCTGATACAAATTTGCAGACTTAATGTTATGCTCCTAATTGAKCCTTCCAAGTCCCTTAAAGCAGATTTTTCTTCCATTTCACATTCAAATGTCTGTTACTCCAAGGGAAAAAAGAACTTTGTGTGTGTGTGTATATATATGTATGTTTCTATATTTATATTTGTATTAAATTAACCATGAAGCAAAGCAGTATTTTGCCTGCATGCCTGGCATACGCTGACATCTAATTCTTAGGTCCAAGAAAATGAATTCTTTTTTATTTTTTTACCCCCAGGACTTATAATATCTCTCCAGCTTCTTCGTGGTGACATGGAGCAGATTCGAAGGGAAAATCCTATGATCTTTAACCGCGGGGTTTCCGTTGCCAGGAAGCTGGGATTTCCYGATGTGATAATGCCAGGTACACGTAACGGCTACAATCCAAAAATGCTGGTCAGGTTTTTCATGTGCTGGCCTAGACAAGTTTAACTGGGCTGGGTCCTTTTGCAAAGAAGATTGATATTCTTAGGAGTTGCCTGACTTGTCAGCAAATGCCAATTCCTGATTCAGGGACGATTAAAAATGTTTTTGTTGAAACCAAACTTTATAGTAATAGAAGATGTTAAATTCGCTGATCTTGAAGGTTTCCTTTTCTTTTCTTTGCAATTATATATCCTTTATGTACATTAAGCATAGAGGATTTTTCTCTTAGAACGTAAGAGAATATGAAATTTCTTCTTCCCAATAATCTAAAGCCTGGAAAAAAAGTTTCCACCTTGCCACGCTCATTTTTGGAGTTAGTATGATCCTTTTGYGTTGGTTGGCGTTGGCTGCAGAAAAGGCTGCAAGCTTGGTCTGGTTTTCCTGCTGCCCTTACAAAGCACCTAGTTGATGCAGTAGCTGTCTTGACTGAAGCATTGCTGTACTCTGTTTGCTCCTTACTTCCAGAGCAGTGGCTTGTTTTGGCACAAATCGAGGTAGCCCCAGCATAGCCATGGCTTGATTTAGGGAAGAAACTGGAATCTAGCCAGTCATGCAATCAATAGATATAAAAACTGACATTTTACAGTCTGATTTTTACAGTGTAGTAAGAAAGGGGCTTACTAAGTATTTTGCATRTATAGCATTTCAAATACCACCTCACTGCTGTGCGTTATGACCAAGAACAAGGATGACTTTGCAGACATGGGAAATCTTATGAAAGCATAGTGGGAGAGGTATTAGATTTTATTACTGGAAAAAAATCAGTAACATATCAGTATGAAAAGTTGTAGCCTCGTTGTCGAGGTTCTTCAGAAAATATAATATAAATAGGGACTAAGTGATAAGAATTTTTATAAAGTATCATACAAAGCTTAGAATAATATGCATTTCATTTATTAATGCGCTTGAAAGTAGTCATATTACAGGAGCAGATGGTTGTAACTTGTAAGTGGGAATGACTTACCTAGAGATGGCAGATGTGGCTCCTACGCCCATAGCTGTCTGACCTATATCTCTGTTGGTGGTTCCTGTCACCTGCAGAAGGGACATTTTATCTGTTTGCGGAAGAACGGCTAAGCCACTGCAGTTTATAGCCCAACGTATTGAAGTAACCTGAAATCAGTGCTAGTATAAAGCCAGTTGTGAATTTTAGCACTTAGGAAATGCAAAGCGGTTTCTGTCATAACCCAGGGCAGTCAAGTAGAGAAAAGATTAAATATTGCATGTTGATATGCAGACAGCTCCTGCATGAGGATATGCTGAAATTGAGATTACAGATAGATTTTTGACAACACGACATCAAAAGCTGCATTTAGACACCTGAACTGRTTCTCCTTCAAGAATTGCCTTTTTCTGCACTCCTGCGTGTGTAGAGTTGTCCCCCAGACCTTAATGTCCTTCAGACCGCTAAATGTTCACAAGCTTAAAGTATGGTTTCTGGGCCTCAGCATTCCCCGTCATTGTTTTCTTTTTCCTTTTCTGGGCCCAGACTTTTTCTGCAAGCTGGCTTAGTAGACCTGTCTTCCATACACTTCTGCTATTTCTAGCAATTTCCTTGCCAAGGGGTTGAACAAACAGGTTAGCTGTTTCCATGCATAAATCAAATATTGCATATTGATATGCAGTCAGCAAGGGTGCTCCTACCCTAACCTTACCAATTCTCCTATTCCATGCAGCAGATTCAAATTTACAAACTCCTTTACTCTTAATTAAAAAATCTAGAGATTGCCTCGATGCAAAAGATGTCTGCCTAGGTTAAATCACAGGTACAGGATTGTGATCTTCCTGATACTCAACCCAAAGACCTTGGACATTTAACTAAATTAAAACCAGATTCCACAGCATACTTTGGCAGCATTCTCATCATAAAGCTCACTGTACATGTTCAGTGGTTATCCTGACATGTTGATATAGCTCAGGTCAGGCCATCAATTTTTCCAATTAGATGCCTCAAAAGACCTGCCATAAAGTCACTGTTGCTTGCTAATCTCTTTTCTGTGGGAGCCACAATTCTTGTTGGAGAACATAGACATTGTAAGATAACGATCTACTTGGAACGGAGTGCGTATATGTAGATCTACTCAAAACATGGACTAGTACAAACAAGTTTGTCAAAGGACAAGCATTATATTAAATGATTACTGCCTGTCTAGAAGTGCTGAACACTCCAAACTTTACTGAATTCAAAGAGATTCAAATGCAGGAGATCTGCATGTCTGGAGATTAGGTGCTATTTGTATTGGCAAAAAAAATGGCTCAAATTTGTGGAGAAAGGCTTGGATATGTCTTTAAATATCAAGTAAGAAAGCAAAGGCAGCCACAGAAGAGTCAACAGAATGTCACTGTCAGCTAAAGAGTAATTATAAATTGGGACAGTGCCAGAATAAAGAGATACAAAGAACAAGGTAGTCATGAATGGTGCTCCATTTAAAAAAAATGACAAAAAAAAAAAAAGAACCCCTTTCATTACTCTTCATATTCTAAACCTGAAAAATAGGAAATTAAAACATAAAACACCTGCGCTGATGTGTGCTTATTCCAATTACTTGTGCAGTTTTTGGAAATGAAAATATGTTTGACATTATTCAAACTAACAGCAGGTATTTGCCTTTTTTTTTTTTTTTTTTTTTTTTTTTTTTTTTTTTTTTAATTCTTTTTTTTTTTAAGCAATAGATCAAACTGTTTTCTGAGTTTATTAGAAGTCCAGGATTAAAACACTGTGGGTAGAATAAGTTACATTTTGACTGGATTAGCAAAGCTGTCCAAACAAGCAATGCCCATCAATTTACTTTGTGCCTATGTTTTTACAGCTGGAATCAGACGTTCTTTCTTAGATTTATTAATATTGTTGTAGATTTAGATTTACAGCAAAAAAAAGTCACATGCTTTTAGCAGTTCTCAACTGCATCTACTTCTTTAATTGTCTTTGTCAAACTACCTTCTCCTTGCTTTGCTGCAGAACTGTTTCCATCTTGTTAAAGACAGGATTTCTCCTCTCTGAAAAGAGAGTAGAAAGCTGGTGACTTGTGTTTTGCAAGCAGATGCAGATTTTTCAAGGTGCTATGATTTAAAAACAATTTTGCTGAATTAATTAATAAAGGTGATGTCACCTTGTATTGTTAATATTCAGTGATCAATCTGCTGAACCAAGAAATTTATGTTTTTAAAAATAAATAGCTTTAGCTTTTCAAATGAGGCTTCTTAGTTGACATTTTAATTCTTTTTTTTTAATAGGAATTCCTTTCACCCTTAGACTCCTTAACCATCAAAGTTTTGTAGCTATATGTTTTCTCACACAGTTCTSCTGTCCTATTTGCCTAATAGTGGCACTAGTTCCTTTATGAAGCTCTCTTCATAGAGGTATGTTCAAGGTATGAGCAACTTGAGTGATAGCTAGTTGTTACTAAGAAATGAAGYGAAGCCAGTCTTCATGTGCTTACATCTCACATGGTTATACAGAGCAGCGTTAATAGCCTTTAAAATAACTGTGCCCATCTTCCTTTCTAAACGTAAAATGTTCTTCGTTTCCTATTGTGTTGTGATCCGAGGAGAGCATCGTAAAGAACACGACGCTCTTCTGTGTGCAGAGCGAGAGATTCGGCCAAAGCTGCCTCGTGAAGAGGTGGTGGATTGTTCTTTTGCTCTGGTTTGTTTTTATTTTCTTCCTTTCCTAAATTGCTATTGAGTTCAAAAAGGTCCATCCGATCCCAACAATTTGACCTTTCCCTAGAGATAAAAGCAATGAGGCATGTGCAGTTTGCCTTCTGGATTGCAGCTGTCTGTACAGAACTTGCTGAGCAGAAATGTCTTGCGTAGGCATGGCGTTTGTCACTTCCCCAAAGGACATCCCTCCCCTTCCCCATGTGCTGAGAAGTATTCTGCCTTTTACTTTGATCCTCTGATGAAATGTGCATGCTTCATCTTCTACTCGTGAGTGATGATTCCTTCTCTTTTTTCCCCCCCCCCCCCCCTCCTTGTCTTAATTTCCTGGTTCCTCTCTCTTGCCTTTCCTTTTACTCACTCCCCTTTCTTTCTAACGCAGAGATGAAGATAGTTGGGTGTAAGTTTCTGCTTTTCTGTGTAATGTCTGCTTATTGCTTGCTTTTTTTTCCCCCCATCTTCACGTTTTTTTCCCTTGGAATGTTGGGGATTGGTAAAGGTAACAAATCATAACGTTATAGGGAAACTTTGGTAAGAGAGGCAGATACGGTGTCTTATCAGTCTCCATGCCAAAGTGCTGCAGGCAGGCTTAGTGGATGTGGCAGATGAATCAGTACCAGAGGTGAGTAACATCTGAGCACCTATGGGACATGGCAGATTTTATCGACTGTTCTCAGAACGCTTATGGCAAGAGAACTGACGAAACTAATAGACGTCGTTATTTAATAATTCTCCTAAAAAAGCACACACAAGGAGAATAAATATTAATTTTTTGTCATTATTAAACTTGGCACAATATAGCAAGTAAAAATAGAAAGCTGGAGTGGATAATGTGTTTTAAGTTAAAATGTTTCAGGAAAATCTTTAAATTTGTAAACTGTGTTGTATTAATTCTTTTCTGTTTATAAAAGTCCAAAAATAGATAATAAGTAATCTTGTATTATTTGTTCCTTTTCCCCACTCTTTAATCAGAGGAACTGAAATAATTTGAGTGTTCAGTTCACCAAAAGCTAGAGGATCATATGATGTTAAGCTTGCATAATATTCTCTATAAGAGGGGAAAAAAGTTAATTCTATTTTCAGTACAGGCAATAGGTAAAAGTTCCATTTCTTGTCACAGCTGTAATACTATTCCCAATAATGTTAAGAGTTGCACGTCAGGGCCTCTTCAAGAGTACAGACCTTGAAAAAGTTAGTGACGCAGTGGTGGATGGGCACTGCTAAAACGGAGTTAACATGATGGCAAGCAAGGGAGGATCGTGTAAGCAAGAGGCTGGGCAGCTCTTTGGAGATGGTCAAGAGCAAGACCATAAGAGTCAGCCAAAAGGCCACCAAGATTTTACTTACTTGCTGGACTGAGTCCAGTGGAGCATCATGCTGATTTAGTCTTGTGATGAGGAATATTCAGTTTTATATGTGACAGAAACGTATGATATTGTTTTTTCTTCAGAAGCCATGTTCTGGCTGTCCTCCTTGCCTGCTTACTCTCTAGTAGCAATGAGCATGCTTCTCTAAAATGCCAGGCTTTTCTAAAAGCTAAATCACTGGCTAAACCCAGTGATTTCAGAGGGAGTTGAGAACACCGGGACCTAATAGGACCATTTTACCAAAATATTAATGCATACATCAAGTTTTAATTTGTATAGATAGATAGATTGCTCCTGACATCCTTTGGTTCTTAAATTATAAATACCATTTAAAAAAAAGAAAGAAAGAAAGAAAGAAAAAAGATGATTTGCTCCGTAAATACTGTTATTTTTCTAAGTTACTTCTAAATACTCTTGAAACTAGACCTGCGGGTTCTGACTGCTGTGAGCTGCTGTTATTCCCAAGCCAACAGGGATATGCTACATATCTTTTCCAGGGGCACAAAGCTGCAGAAAATTGACTTCATAGAAAACAAATTTGCTTGCAATCAGGATGTCAGAGATCTGTTTGCTTCTTTCCCCTGCATGAGCTTAAATAAATTATGTAACTTTTTTTTTTTTTTTTAACACAGTATTCGCTTGTATAAAAGCAGAATCATTCCTGTCTTCAGTGTACCAAATCCTTTAGGATCCCTTAGTAGAAAGTGGTACCAAAGTACAGGCTGTTACTGAAAAGTATTACTATTCTGTGGTCCAAGGAACTAGTTAATCTTCTAGAACCTCCTCAAGAACCTCCAATCTTACTAGTATAAATCTCAAATCTTGAAAGAATAGATAAGTATTTGATATTTTTGAAAGCCTCCCAGTGCATGTCTTTGTATCATAAGCACAACAGCACACATGCTATGTATAGCCTTTCCTGCAACTCATTTTTTTCCTATTACTCTTAAAATACTTCTTCATAGTAACATTGTTTTCACTGTTTTATACCAATTAAGTGCTTGAGTGTGTAGTTTTAACTCCAGAAAATGATGGATTCAGTATCTGGTAAGAGCCAAATGGTTTTTGTCTTTGCTAGATACATTTACTTTCTCTCTCTCTYTTAATTATGGGTAATGACCTTTCCTATTTTTTTAAGATTCTATAAAAAAGTATTTTTACAAAAGAAGATGAACCACAGCACTTCACTGAAATGCTTTTCCCCTTCTTTTTTCTTCATTTTGATGTGTATCAGCTGTTACCTTGGTCCCTCTACCCCCCACCTCAAAGGCATTTTTTTCAATTAGTGAAGTAATATCCCTCCTGTAAAGCTTAATAGAAAATAAGATGCTATATATACACTCTAAATGCAGCTACTAATTTAGGCTAGAAAATGATTTGTAATCTGACATTGGACTCGGTGTAGTCAGATCATCTTCAGGAAAAGAGGTCATAAATAAGAAGCTCTTAAAGGCTAATTATAGTGAGTACAATTAATTTCTACAAGAATTACAGCATATAAATTGAGACCTTGTTTTTCCTCATTGTGCAAACTGCCGAGGAAAAGGATGGAGCCTGTTAGGCAGGAGGAGTTTCGGAACCAAAGCCCCTGATCTTCCTTTTGCCCTGACTTCTGCTGTTTCTTGATACCCCTATAATGGGCGTATAGCTGCTTTAGCTCCTGTTTTGAACAGCAAGGGACCCGTGCGGAGACTTTTTTTTCTGTTATTGTGGAGTGTTACGTTCCATCGCTGTGCTATGAACAAAAAGCTAAAATATTTGAGGGCTTTCTCCAGCATCTTGCTGGCCCCTTTGTGCTTTTAATGAAATTAAATTATTTAAAAAAAGGGAAGTGAAGACAGGACTGAAAGGCTCTGTGGTCTGTCCCTGCAGTAGATTAAGGAACAAATCCTGTGCGGAGAGAGAYTGTAAGAAAAGTCTGAAGTGCGTCTTCAGCAGAACCAAAAGGATTCCCCTCTCTGCCTGCAAGCAGATGCTGCTGCTTTTGTTGTGCTTCTGATTAGTAAACAGATTTAAATGCATCAGCTTCTCCAAGTACTGGAGTGAAAGAAATCAGACTTGCAAAGAGTCTCTGCTTTGCTGGATAACAGTTCCATTACCACATTATTTAGTCTCTCCAGGCCACTTAGCAGAATACTTAACTTGAAAGGGTCCAATTTTTGTTTTCATTCTATATATTTTTCTATGTTGGTATTTAATATTTTTGCCCGTGTGGCCAAAAAAAAAATTTTGAACCACCATGAAGTGGCAACAGGAACCGACTCTTACTGAAAAGTCAGTGCTGCCTGTTGGCTACATGCTTTACATTTGACTGCTTTCATTTTAACAACAGGGTTTCCCAAATTAATTAACCACATTAAAAAAAGACCTAGAATCTGTCAAATTCAGGACAATAAGCTGAAAGAGATTCTAGCACTTACGTTTCTGAAGACAGTTGTGTGCTCTGAAAGCTCTCGAAAATGAGGTAAGGAGATGTTGGCACGAGTCCGTGCTGCCTGCTGTACTGAGTGCATACGGGCCCCAGGGGCCAGCCAGGCATCTCRCAGAAAATAATTCAGTAATTCCCTCGTACTCCGTCTGAACTACATTACAGATGAGTCTTCCAAAAAGGTTGCTTTTTTTTTTGTTATAATGATAATGAGTAATTATATTTGCTGCTTGAAAGAGAGTTAATTGAGCTTAGTTTTTATCGATGACCACAAAAATACTCATTTGTTTTATAGTATATTGGAAACAGGAAATCAGATGTTAGTGTTTTGTTGGGCTTAACCTCATGCTTCCAAATCAGGTAACTAGTCAAAGCAATGTAAGTGGGGTTTTGTTTTTTTTTTTCCCTCCCCTTCCATGCTCCCACACAGTAAAGCAAGTATTGATTCAGAGTTCGCACTTTACAAAAGGCATTACTAACAACTCTCGGATTTAATGCATCGGTGTTAAAATGTTCATCTTTATTAACAATTAACGTGCTGCTTGGAATGGTTTGGGCTTGCAGAGCAGAGAAAGCCATTTTCAGACTCAAAATACGCTGCGCACAGGCACTGAATCTTCCATACTGAACTGAAGCATGCCACCCCACTCTTTTCCTATAGGTGATATACGCAATGACTTATACCTGACGTTAGAAAAGGGAGACTTTGAGAGAGGTGGGAAGAGCGTGCAGAAGAACATCGAGGTGACCATGTATGTTCTGTATGCGGATGGAGAGATCTTGAAGGTAAGATGGTTGTTTCCCCTTTGAGCTTCAACTGTGTCCGCTTGTTCCACGTACGTATTCTCTTGTTTGGTTGTCTCTGCTGCTGAGGAAGCTCTAAAGCTCTGCTACCTTTAAAATGTGTTTTATGAGAAAGGAAGTGGTCTTCATTTCTTTAGGTTTCAAAGAGTTTGGAGCAATTTTGCTATTTGGGAGTAGGCGGCATGGTGAAAATATTCATGAATCAAAAAAGCTCATGAAATTTCCAAATGCAATGGCAGTTGCAGTACTGAAAAGAAAATGTAGAATAACTGCAATCTGAGACAAAAGTGAAGAGTATATGACGTACGTAAAATGAAATAACATATTGCACAACATAACTGATTACAAGAGAGAGACCGTTGTCAAACAGAGCCKTTAGAGTTACGGTACTGAGTGTAGGTTTGGAAAATAAGTAGCTTATTTCGAAGAGCTTGGCTTCATCCTGGGACGGTCACATTCCAGTTTTGGATGAGGACGCTTAACCATTTTCTTTCTCTTCTCTGCTGTTAAATTTAGCCTGTATTGAAGAAAAGAAGGTAGCAGTATATAAGTCCATCTTGTGTGGGGCACGAAGGCGGTGGTGAGGGAAGACAAGTAACTGTCAGCAATGGAGAAATGCCTGTATTAAAATGTATTAATTAATAACTTCCTCATATCTTATTTTTCTCCCTCCCCATAATAAAATAGCTTTTGTAGCTGTATTCTTAGAAGAGTCTGAATGCCAAAGTGCTCGTGTATGAAACTCATTGCCAGTGTTGGGTGTTTGAATTGAAAGAGGGGCTTTTCCTTGAAGCAAACGTTGCTGGTGATTTGCTTAGAAATTAAGCAGCTCTCTTGTAAGGCAGTAATTTGTGCGTGGAGCTGCTGCTGGAAGGTTGCAACGCTTTTTTGTCCAATATGAATTGGACATACCTTTCAAACTGAGTAATGCATTTTTAATCTTTTTTTTTTTTTTTTTTTTTTTTTTTTTTTTTTTNTTTTTTTTTTTTTTACAACTGCCTGCCTAAGACCCCATAGGTCTTTTTTTCCCTTTCAAAATGCAGTGTCAGAATCTTTAAGTGCTAGCGTTGGTGGTAGCTAATCACACTAGAGCTGTCRCTCAGGAGTTAAGTGTAAAAGCCATATACTTTGTAGACATTCAGTCTTTACTTCTGTGTTTTCAACTGGAGAGGTCATTTACAAATATTAACTCACCTTTTTCTTACTCTGACCTGTTATTACTACTTTAATAGTACTGCAGAGCTTTAAGCAGGTTTGAGGATCAGGCATGGTACAAACACCCAAATAGTAGTAAAAGGTAGTTGATGCAAATAAAAAAAATTCAAGTGACTGTATTTGTCACGATAGGGAGACTGTTAGCATTACGCACAAGGGATCTTCTGTGTTTTTGACATTTAAACCCCATATTCAAAGGAAAATCTTTACACTGTTTTTTATGTTAGTGCTCCTCTCTATAGCTGCAGTCAGAGCAGATGCTTGGTTTATGTCAAGGAGACTGTTGGTTCATGACATATAATGATGCCTAAGATCCTTCGTATTTCAAGCACTCAGACAGCAGGATAAAAATTAGTTAATAACGAACATTTTCTATGTAAGAAATAAAGATGCAAGTTAACAGATATCTACTGAAAAATAAGTAAAAATGCTTTTTAAGACATTAAAAGTTGAACTCTCCTTTCTTTTGACTTGAACCCTTTCTTACTGCTTAGGTACATTTGTGTTCTCTCTTACTGCAGAATTGAACTAGAAAAATAACATATAAAAATCGAACACGAGTTGAACTGAATATAGAGACCTGCTTCTAAAGGGCTAAATGTCAGCGTGCAGGAGTAATCACATGCACATAAAAGAAAGTAGTGCATAGAATTGAGTTTGGAGGTTAATCATGTCTCATCCTTTTTCATCACTGCCGTAGTTCCTGCTTGATGTAAAACTTCTGCAAGCTCCTCTGCCATAGTTAAAGCAGATGAGAACCAGCCTTCTGGGGTTACTTTTAGCATCATGGGGTCACTTACCATTCAAACTTCATATCCTTGGCCTTGTAGAAGACAGGTGATCTTATTAAGTGCATATTGCTGCTCTAAGTCTATAGAACTGCCCTGGACATTATTACAGTTCAGCTCCTTAAAACAAAGATTTTCACTTTGGGCCAACTTTCAGAATGTAAATTTTGGTTGCAAAATAGAAGCAAATAATATCCGTGCTCAAATGAACCTTCCTCATAATTCAGGGGAAAAGCTCCGAGAAGAAGGAGTTCCATCAAATGACCGGCTGGGTAGATGAGGGGGGAAGCAGTGGGCGTTGTGTATCTTGGCTTCAGCCAGGCTTTTGACGCTGTCTCCCATAACATCCTCCTAGATAAGCTCAGGAAGTGTGGGTTAGACGAGTGGACAGTGAGGTGGATTGAGAACTGGCTGAAAGGCAGAGCTCAGAGGGTCATCGTCAGTGGCGTGGAGTCCAGCTGGAGGCCTGTGGCTAGTGGCATCCCCCAGGGCTCAGGACTGGGTCCCAYCCTGTTCGATTTTTTTCATCAATGACCTGGATGAGGGGACAGAGTGCCTCCTCAGCAAGTCTACTGATGATACCAAGCTGGGARGAGTGGCTGACACAGCTGAGGGCTGTGCTGCCATTCAGAGAGACCTGGCCAGGCTGGAGAGCTGGGTAGAGAGGAACCTCCTGAGGTTCAACAAGGGCAAGTGCAGAGTCCTGCACCTAGGGAGAAATAACCCTAGGCAGCAGTAAAAGCTGGGGGCTGACCTGCTGGAGAGCAGCTCTGCAGAGAAGGACCTGGGAGTGCTGGTGGATGACAAGTCGACCATGAGCCAGCCATGTGCCCTTGTGGCCAGGAAAGCCTATGGTCTCCTGGGGTTCATTAGGAAGACTGTTGCCAGCAGGTCGAGGGAGGTGATCCTGCTCCTCTGCTCAGCCCTGGGGAGGCCTCATCTTGAGTACTGTGTCCATTTCTGRGGTCCCCAGTACCAGAGAGACATGGAGCTACTGGAGAGAGTCCAGCGTAGGGCTATGAAGATGATCAGAGGGCTGGAGCATCTGCCCTRTGAGGAACGGCTGCGAGAGCTGGGCCTSYTTAGCCTGRGGAAGAGAAGACTGAGGGGGGATCTTATCAATGTCTACAAGTATCTGAAGGGAGGGTGTCAAGGGGACGGGGCCAAACTCTTTTCAATTGTCCCATGCAACAAGACAAGAGGCAATGGGCAAAAACTGAAGCATAGGAAGTTCCGCCTGAACATGAGGGGGAATTTCTTCCCTGTGAGAGTGACAGAGCCCTGGACCAGGTTGCCCAGAGAGGTTGTGGAGTCTCCTTGTCTGGAGATATTCAAAGCCTGCGTGGATGCAACCCTGTCTAACATGCTCCAGGTGACCCTGCTTRAACAGGGGAGTTGGACTAGATGATCTCCAGAGGTCCCTTCCAATTTTACCCAGTCTATGATTCTGTGATCAGTGCTGACAGTCCAGCCTGGGCAATGAGGTTTGAGAAATCTGGGTTTCCATTTACCTAAAACTTAACACAGTTTCATTAGTCTAGGTACTTTTAGTATGCCAATAAATGGATATTGGTTCAGTTTTTATATCAAGGTTAATCTTGATTAATGCTCRGCATGGACAGCTAGCGCCGTGGGCTTTTAACCATGTGCCTGTGAAATCCTGCTGTTCTCCCTTGGCGGGACAGTTGGTTTCACTCGGGGATAAAATAGATTTTCTTAAATGGGAGGAAAAGAAGCAGCTGTAGAGACTGTTAAATATAGTTTTCACTCAGCATATTCTAAAAGAAAATACTAATGACTGCAGCAAGGGGACTGTAATAGATTTCTATATAAACATTAAGAATAAGGAGTGCGTCAGGTAGCGCTGGTGCRTCATGGCTGAGGGGAATTGGTTTGTTGGAGCTCCCCGCTCCTGGAAAGATCCCTCGCGTTATCTGCAGTTTCTTTCACAATCAAGTGTAGCTGTTTTCTTCCTTCCAAGGCAGGAGTGCCAAGGTACACAACACAGCGTGGAGATTGCCACAAWATTTCAACCAATATTGGAAGAAAAACTCTAAACTTTCTCTGACCAGCACAACCCAAATCTGAATTATAGCTTTGGAAAGACTTTAGTGGAACCATACTTGGTGTTAATAAAAATATTCTCTCTGTCTCAAACCCTCATTGCTGTTGAGTATATGTCTTGGCCCAGAAACAGTCCTATTGAACACAACAGAATTATTTCCAGAATACCGTGCTGTGCAAAAAGCGAATGAGTGTTTCTTTTTCAAAACATTCTCACTCAATTGTTAGCATCTTTCAATAATGTCTGAAAAATTTAAAAAAATGGATACATTTTTCTTCTTTTTGTTCAGGTAGCAAGAATATCTCATTCATTGCAGGGTATACCTTAAATGATAAAATTATTATCCTGCCCCTTTTTCTGGTTTAAATTCCCTTACTTGCCTGCACCCTCTAATTCACCTGTGTATTTGGGTCTCCTGATAATTGAGTCTATAGAGATGAGTTGCAYGTTTGCATTTTGCACCTTACTCCAGAATTCAGTGTTAAAGATTAAACCCTTCTCCCTCCTCAGGCGATGGATTGTAGTATAAATGTAAAGACACTAAGAACGACAGAAAAAGGCTCTTCCCTTATTCATATCCATAAAGTTTGCAGCAGTGAAGCGTAGTTCAAAGACTAAGCATTTTTCTGCCACAGCAGGTAATTTTTAGGAGAAATACAAATACTGTTTTACTATCTCTTATAAATCTAGTGCAGAATGACTTTTTGGAGTTGTTGAGTTGAAGGCCAGCAGGTTACTTTTATCAAGTAATATCGTTGCGATACTATAGGCACTGTGTTTTTTAATACCGCCAACGCTACTCTGTCCAGCCTGTTAATATATGCAACAGCTAAATTCTTATTCCTATATAATTAAAAAAAAAAAAAATCATCTTCAGGCCTGGATTGTTGCAATTACCACATGGTATTTTCAGAGATGCCCAGGATTACAAGTGCTGAGTCTATTCACTCCATTCCTTTAGTAGTCCTCATCTGTTTATTGAATATATCCTGTGCTTGATGGAAAACTAAAATAATAATGAAGGAAACAAATTCAAGTTGAATTCACCCAGTAGCACCGGTCCCATAGCTCATCCTTTGACCTAAAGCACAGGCTCTTAAAAAATTACAGATTTCATTGTGTCTCAGTTTCTGCTTCTGAGTCTCCTTTTATGTCTATGGTAAGATATGAATTATATAAAGGTTATCAGAGTGTATTAAAATGACTCGTATGTAGCGATGTGCTGTCTTTTAGTCTTAAACTGTGTTCTTTTGTCCCAGGACTGCATCAGCCTGGGCTCAGGAGAGCCGAGCAGGAGCGCGTATCACTCTTTTGTCCTTTACCACAATAACAGCCCTCGCTGGGGGGAAATCATCAAGCTACCCATCCCCATAGACCGGTTTCGTGGGTCTCACCTCCGGTTCGAGTTCAGACATTGCTCCAGTGAGTGCAAAGCAGGGCCAAAAGGGACGTAACGAGGCTGACGGCTTTTCCTTCTCCGTTAATAGTTGGATGGGGTTGTTATTGGGAAGGGGAAAGGGTGCAACCTTGACGTGCAATAAAAGCACAATGTTAATGATCCTGCAGTGTTAAATTAGCCTGTTGCTACAGTTGTAAAACGRCTTAGAAGTATTAAAAACTTGGTGAACAATCAGTGCAGGGTGAAACAGTTTGCAAGTGTTCTCCCCTGCTGTTCTTTTGCTGTGTTTTCGCTGTAGCATGTTTTCTTTACACTATATGCATTTTGTATTTTACTACAGTCAGCATGTGTGTATTTGTTTTGAGGCTTTTCGATCACTTGCATAGAATTAGATATAGTACATCATATCTCATTTCTTATGTGGGCTCTATGCTTTTGGTAAGAATGCAGAGAAGTAAATAAGTTTATGGCATGTATGGACAGGCAGAATATATACAAATATAATTCCTTATTTCTATCTCTTGCTGCAGCAAAAGACAAGGGAGAAAAGAAGCTCTTTGGCTTTGCATTCACTCCATTAATGAGAGATGATGGCACTACCTTGTCAGATGACATTCACGAGCTTTATGTTTATAAGGTATTGATTCTTAAGGAATCTCATAACTCTTCAAACATGCACTGTAGCCTTTTCATTTCCTTACATCGCTACTTCAGTTTGAATAAACAAACACCTTTACGTTATCGTTTTATTTTTCCTCATTTGAAAAGTGTGAGGAATGGATTAATTACAAACAAGTTAAAAATTCTATAAATTCCAAATCATATGACTAGGTATGGATACGTTTTCTCATTYTCTCTCTCTCTTCCTCTCTCTCTCTCTTTTCTTTTCTTTTTTTTCCAACTCACCATTTCCCCTCAGATTACAATGGTTTATTTTCTGTTATTCCCGTTTATTTTGAATTCAGGCACACTAGTGTTTGAGCATTCAGCAGTTTTATCAGCCTGTGGTACTGTGCACCTGTACGCTAGAAAACCATGATGTTTTGCCCCAAGTTTTCAAATCCAGSATGTTACAATGCTACGGCTCGGCATTGCTGTAGCAGGGTGGGGTTTTTTCTTCCTGCTGAGGTACCTCAATTTTTTCTTCAGTGTGACTTTCAGAGAGCAACATTAAATTGCACAGCTGAAAGATCCTGAAAGTTGTAAGGAGTCAATGGCTAGGAGACCATGTTTTCTAAAGCCGGGTCTATATTATACATGTGCTGGCCCTGGCAGTGGTAAGCCCGGCTTTCTCTTAAAAGTGTTTTTRTGCACCCGGGAGATCTGTTAGGCAATTGCTATCAAGGCATGAATATGTGGAATGAAATTAAGTTGTCTAGGTAAAATTCACCTTCCTTTCCTGTGTCTGCAGTGCGATGAGAACAGCACTTTTAATAATCACGCACTGTACCTGGGGCTGCCTTGCTGCAAAGAGGACTACAACGGCTGCCCCAACATCCCTTCCAGTCTCATTTTCCAACGCAGCACCAAAGAGACCTTCTCCGTCTCCACGCAGCTTTCTTCTACCAAACTGACCCAGAATGGTAAGCAGTTGAGCCTTCAAAATCACACAAGGTAGCAGGGAATATGAAAAAGAGAGAAGATGTGTGTGCTTGCGCTCTCTGTGTGTTATTTTACTAAAATGCTTCTTTGTTTTGATTTGGTGATAGGTATGCAATTCTTTACTATCACTGTATGTTGAAATGAGCAGAATTTTTTTGGAAGAAATGAGGAYAGTGACTGCTATTTCTCTAACAGCCATTTCTGTAAGGGCAGACAAAAGATAGTATGTTTAAAGCAATGTTTATTTTAATTACATTTCTAAGAACAATTCAAAGTTAGCATACTTATATAATCCTAAATTCATTTTGTTAGGCTTCTGCAGAGCTACTAAGTAAAACAAAACTTGTTGCTGCAAGCTTCCTAAGGCAAGGGAAGATAAAAGTGGCTTGTCCACATTTTTTTTTTTTTTTTTTGCAAGAAATAAGAGCTGCAACAAGAACAGAACTGTAGCGTGTAATGAATCTCTGTTCTGTATGGGACTGTTGTGCAAAACTTCTGGCTATTTTGAGATTTTGTTTTTAACCTGCTAGCTTGGAGTGTCATGGGAGTGATTCCTGAACTGCTGTAACATTAGAGAGACTTTTCATTAACTTATGTCATAGTTCTCTTCATTGTGTTGTGTTAGGAGCAGGAGTTAAATTATAGCCGGAGATCCTGAATTCAATGGAAATTCGTACAATGCAAATTAAAACCCTGAGTTATTTAATGTACTTGCTAAGCTCATACTCTACATCTGTCATATTGAATCTCAAGTATTTCGGCTGTGTTGCTGTCCATCTCTGTCGCGCTGTTAAGGCACTATCAAAAGGGTCTCTTGAGTACACCTTTTTGTTTCCCTGTTYTGTAGTGGATTTGCTTGCCCTCCTGAAATGGAAAGCTTACCCAGATCGTGTAATGGATATCCTAGGAAGACTGAGACACGTCAGTGGCGAGGAAATTGTTAAGGTACTAAGTCAAATAACAGTCTTTGGTTGTATCCTTCGTTCGCGTGCCAATTCAGATCTGCAGTGTGCTTCTGAATATTCCCTCTCACTGTCCTTTGGTTYGCACTGAAATTTGGGCGTTCTCTGAGATTGGGGAAGTTGGTCGTTTCTAGAGAGGGAAGTAGACCTGACTCAGGAAACTTGGCTTTTTCAACCAGCTAGTAGAGCTGCTCTGTATTTCTATTCTTCTGCGTAGAAAAAAAACAAGTGCAAAACCTTGAAAGTTGACTTTTGCTCCAAAAGCCAATGGACCATCCCGCAAACCCATTTTCCTGTCACAGCTTTGTGAAATGGAGCCATTGCCAAGCACACCAATTGCTCTTTGACTTGTCTAACCTATTAGGAATCTATCTCCTAGCTGATAATTTCATCRTGTTTTGTAGTCACGGTTGCTCCGTGTGCCAGTCCTTTATGAGACCCAAACTTCCTTATCTCAAAGGAGCTTCAAAATGCATTTGAATACTTGTGGTCTTGGCAAAAACAGTGTGTTCCAGATGCAGAGCCAACAACAGCAGTCTCTCAGACCATTTTAGAAGATAAAAGGAGATAAATGTGTAACAGCAAGCAAACAAAAATAAACCAAACAAAAATTCCATCACTTGATTGGTTATTTATGATTACAGCCGCTTCATTGTAACTCATGGGAATGCTGCCGTGTCCTGAATTTTAATTTTCATGATACTTTTTGTAACAGTAGCACAGGAAGAAACACGGATGTCTCTTGTATTTGAATCTTTCACAAAATTCATGTTTGGTACACTTGGTTTGTAAGACACTACAAATACCTGATTTTTATAGAGAAAAAAACCAGATTATTCCAAGGGGAAAGATAATAGATTCTGTCCCCAGACTGGCTACCATTTGTCATTGAGATAAGAAGAATGGGATGGAATAATTCAGACAAAAGAAATTTGTTATGTCCTTTCAGAGGCTTCATCAATTGTTTTATTTCTTGTTTCCCACATTAGAAATGTAGTTAGAATGGATGACAAAATCTTGATGACAGAATCAGCGGTTGACTTCATCTTCAGCATTCATCTTCACAGTGATCCTTTGAGGACTGTGCTTTCAGGACAGAAAATCACTGAATGATGAGCATTCAGTAAGCTGCAGGGGTACGGATGAAAGAAACAGTTGGCAATATGTAGTTTGAATCGATTAATGCTTGTTACAAAACCGCTAGCTTCTGTCATATAACAAAAGCTTTTAATATTAAACAGAATTTGGAGCACTGTGTTAATGTGCTTCCATGTGTTATATTTGGTGAAGAACAGTATCTGTTCTTCTGCTACAATGTGAGAATGAAAGTAAAATGTTTTGCTGCCATTAGGTCAGCTCAGAAGCTGTGAAAGGAACACTCAATTATATATTTACAAGCCATACACAGGGTGCATATTTTTTAATGGTTTTTATAATGTTGCTGTTACTCAGACATTTTATTTYAAGAATATTCTTTGCAAAGAGAAAAATTCTTTTTACTAAAACCACATAAAAATATGTCACATCGTATAGATGAACTAGAAATAGTTTGTCACTGGAAAATGTTTCAAAAGATATCCAGATGTATGACAAGCTTCAAGAGAGGGGGAATAATCCAGCTTTGGAGTATAATCACATTTGAAACTTTGCTTATTCTTGTCGTTTTAGTTCCTACAAGATATTCTCGACACGTTGTTTGTAGTTTTGGATGACAACACAGAAAAGTATGGGCTGCTAGTCTTTCAATCTTTGGTAAGCTGCTGAATTATCACTTTCCTTTTTCGTATTTTTAAGGTGTTTTGTGCCATTTCACCAGCATTTTACTTCCACAAAGTATGAAGTATTCCAGTCTATCCAGCCTTATGTTTTTTATAATAATCCACAATCAACAGATACAAAGRGAACGATATTTGCCGTCACTTGGGAGAAGGGAACAATAGCATCTAATAATGCAGCTATTGACTGTTTATAGAAACTCATGAATCTTATTGTTCCTTAGYTTGCGTAGCTTGTTTAGAGAACCCTAGTGACTGTGTGCAGTTTGCTTTAGTAGGGGTTTGCTTGTTCGTCTCCTGCAGGTGTTCATCATAAATCTGCTGCGTGACAGCAAGTATTTTCATTTTCGACCTGTTATGGACACTTACATTCAGAAGCACTTTGCAGGAGCACTGGCTTACAAGTAGGTTATGTTTATCCATCCCTTCAAGACACGGTGTTACCAAGCTTTCAAATGACGTGACCATCAGAATCAAACCTGTTATGTTAGCAGAGGTTCTCAAAAGCAGAACTATCCAGATAAAAGTTTTCCAGCAGAGTTTCAGAGAAAAGCTGCTGAGTATCACCTGTTGCTAGGAGTGAGCAGACTTTAGATTTTWTCTGGTCTTTTTCTGATTTTTTTTCTTTCATAATTTTAGTTTGCAAAAACTGCTTGCTTAAGATCTGAAATTTCTTAGCAAAAAGAAAAAATGAGGGTTTTTTGGTTTTGAAATGATACTGCTTGCCCTTATCGAAGCTACCTCTTTATCAACATCATTTTGATGTTCCCTCAGAGTTTTTCATGATCTAGGTCAATTAGAGAAAACAAAATTTTTCTGATTTTGAAATTTAAATAAATGTATATGTTATACAAATTCAGTAGCTTGTATAGTTACAGCTAAGCATTGAAATGGAGTGAAGAATTCTCCCTCAAACCAAAATGTTTGTTGCTTGACTGATTTTAAAATGATGCTGAAGGTTTCTCTTTTTTTCACTGTGTATTGTATTCAGAGAATTGATCCGATGTTTGAAGTGGTACATGGACCGCTCAGCTGAGCTTGTACGACAAGACCACATACAGGAAGCAATGAGAGTATGTATTCAACAGAAGTGCTTGTGTGTTTATTATGTCTGTGACTGCAAAAGCTCTGGAGAAACTACAAAACAAGTGTAGTCTGGCACTCACATTCTACTTTTTTAAGTTGTTATATATTTTTTTAATTAATTAATTTTTAAGGATTTTTTTGTTTTTTGCCAAAATTCTGATTCTGGGGTGAGATTCATTCTCAAGCAGAAAAAAAACTGAAGAACTATGTCGTCTTAAGTCCGGTTGGAGCCATATTGAAGACTTAAGTGGGTCTTGCTTGGACTTTATATGCACTGGCCATATCTATTTCAGCTACACCTTGCACTTCAAGAAGCAGCATTTTAAATGTAGTAAGCCAGCTGCTGGGTATCAAAGATATGCTTTTCATTTCTGGCTGTGACACAGCTTCATTGTGTCGTTGCTTGAAGCTCTGGAGCATTTAAGAAGCAGATAAATGAGGCTTCAACTGCATGGAGATTTTAACAGCTGTCATTGCACAGGACTTCACTGTTTCATCCCAAGAGTATGATCTTGCAAGAAGAGGTGGTGTATGAAACAAAAGAGAGATTTTTGGTGCTATTACAGAGAATTCAGAGATTAAATAAGGTACCATTTTTACTATAGAWAATTGTAGAACAAAAAGCTATTGCATAAATACAGAAACAAAAGATTCCAAACTTGCAGGAATTAGTTTTACTTTGAGTGATTGTCCATATGTACCTTCTTACTGTGCGTAGGTTTATGTCCAGGCATTCAAGGCTAGGGAGTTTTAGAACTAGTAGTAGTAGCAGGGATTTGCCTTCTTTTTTCCCATTTTTTCACATGGGTACAAATACGTAAGTATATACTACCTCTTTAATTTCCTTTGTAAATGTCTTTATGCTCGTGTTGTGGCATACCTTTCAGACTTTTTTTGAGAAAACTTGTTCCATTTGAATGATAGKGCATCAGCTCCATTGACTAGCTTTCAACATCTTGGGCTTTACTAATGTTTGTTTTTTGTAGGTATCCACATGCTTAGAAACTACYTATTTGTAATGTCTTTCATCTACAGATTCATAAGCAATGGGGAAAAAAATGAGCCAAAGACATCTTTTCAAGAAATTCTGCTGGAATCTCAACTTTCTTGTCCTGTTGTTTCCATCCTTATCCTTCTTTATTTGGGAAGGATTTTTAATACTCCCCATCTTGAAAACCCAAAATGTATTTTCTGAGTCATGCCAGGCAGGGAAACTGGTTAATGAGAGATTCAGTATTATGTTCTGAGCCATTCATCTGAGCCTGGGGATTCTTTGAAATTATTCTCTTCACCTTGGATTTCCAAAAAGAAATGTCTGTCTGTTGCTTTTAAGACCAGCCTGTCTCTGAACTTATTCTCAATTACCTCATTCAGAAATAATTATCTCATTTGCCGATTTAAATTTTCTATCGTCTCAGTTTTTCTGAGAGTCTTCAGAAACACCAGACCATTGCTGAGGGAACTATCTTAGCTCTACTTTGGTCAGCCTTCTTTTGGGATTTGCACCTTTTTTTTATTGTGTTTGCCTTGGACTTTGCCTCAGGTCTCACTCAGTTGGTACCTTTGCTTGAATCTCTGCACATTTTATTTTACTACTGTGTGTTAGAGCAGTAGTAAGAAGTAAGATTTTTGAGCTTGAAATGACTACGCTGTTTTCTGGAAAAAAACATTGTCAGTAGCAGGCAGAAGTTTGCTAGCTGCGCTTGAATATCTAAGTGGACCAGCTTTCCTGTGCATCGTTATCCCTGCAAGAGTGTATCTCCTTATGCTCATAGGCTGCTCTCTGTATTTTAGTCAGGTGAAGGTTCAGCTTGCAAATATTCTCTTACGTACTCGTTATATGATGGACTGTTAGTGTTCTGACAAGCCACAATGAGATTCCATAAAGGACAACAAAACGAGATCTTCTTCCAGTTGAAATTCTGGTTCCTCATTGGGATTTTGACCTCATGTTGATGTCTTGTTTGAGGCTTTCCTTTGTGACTGTGCCTACATGCTCATTTCTTCATTTTTTGATGAAGGTGACCTTTGGAAGACAACTTTTGTTCCYTTTGAGTAGAAAAGTGAAAGAAGTACAGATCTTTAGATCTTCTTTACACTTGAATAAGGTTACCAGCTGTACATACCAAGATTCTTTTCCAAAGTAATCTTTGAATTTCCTGGGTTAGGAAATCAAGCTGTGTTTCTTCTTTAAGCATGTTTATCTGAAGTTGATTCACCTGTTCATACTCTGAGCATCAGGTGCAGTTTGCCTTTTCTCCTAATTGAACAGCCTCTTCATTGCTGTGGCAGAGGAGTTCAGATGTGCACCTGTACTGTCCATGAGACTGGCCACTGGATGTGCTATGAATGTTGTGCAGTAAAACCATCAAGTATTGTCTGATCATGCTCCACACATGCTCAAGTCGTGTCTCTAAAGAGTATCTGTTAATTCTACCGGAACATTGCAGCTGACTATGAATCTGTGCAAGTTCAGATGTGCTGCTTCTGTATTCACAGAATGAACGTGCATATGGACAGTCACTCAGAGAAGGAAGGTCACTCATCAGTAACTGGTAATTCTTTGAGATGTGTTATCTATGTACACATTCCTTTCTCCCTTTCTCTCTCTCTTGGAGTACACTGGGAAAATTTAGAGATGTGATGGTACCACAAGTCTTTAGATTTCTGGTCACAAGTGACTGGTGCATGGACCCTTCTCATGTCAGCCTGCACACAGACTACATTTTAAGGAACTTTTTTCATTTAGATACCAAATTCCCTTTTGCATCGCTGTATTTTTATATCATGGCCAAACAGAAGGCAAGGTTTTTATTTCAGTGCCCTTCTGCATCTTTAAGGGCCTCTGTGTATTGTATCCGCAATTTTCTGAGTAGTAAGACACAAAGTTAGACTAACTGCTGCTTGCTATAACAGGGCTTGGTTTGTGTTTTTGCCGTCTCAACCATATATTTGCAAACACTTCACTGGTTAACTGCTTTTAAGAGTTCATTCTAGACAACTATTTAGGTTGTCTGTGCTAAGGATATAATGCGTCTCTGAAAGCATATCATTTCTCTTTCAACGGAGAATAACAGAACATCATACGTAAATCCCCTGATTCATTGCAAAACCTAATCTTTGCGTTAAAGTTGTGTGCTTTAATGACAGAATTATGGCTGCCTGCATCAAAACCATGAAATGGCTTGTACTTGCACTTGACTTGCTGTATTTAGTGCTAGCAGCAGAGATGCTCGCCTTAAAGAGCCAAGTTTCGTGAATCAATTCACTTTTGTCTGGAAACTGTCTAGGAATATAAACTGTTATTTCCTGTTGAACTTCTTTGATGAAAGGAAGCTTCACTGGGAGATGGTCTACTGGAGAAATAAAAATAAYGTACGGCCAGCTGTCATCATTCCACAAAAAAGGGCTTTAAATATCAATGGGATTTTGAAAATTTAGATGGGTTTATGAGGAATTTCACATTCTCATTTTTTGTCYTTAAAGCTGTAGAGTTATTCTAAAACTTAAGTCATAACATTGTGTATTCATGCGTAGCATGGCGGTTCAATAAGGCCTGGTTTATGGATGTAAAAATATATCATGAGGGCAAAAGTCRTCCTCACAATTGAACTTCAACTTCCAACAGAGAAGGAATATTTCTGAGGGAGTGCAGTGGAGTATTACAAATGTTTCTGTGATTCTTRGCACACCAGCCTGTTGTTTGTCTGCTGTGCTGAATTAGGACGGTGTCATCAAACTATACGTCGTGTCGTCCCTTAAGGCTGCCTTAATGGCATCTCACTTTAAACATTAAGGGAAAGAGTAAAGTCTAAATGGCACTGATGTGAAGTGCATTTCAATATTGGCTGCTGTGTACACCGAATAATCAGAAAGGCCTTGATRCCATGTGGAGTATTTCTTTGCTATAATAGCTATGTCTGTGAGAACCTCTGATTGCAAGCACGGTAAATGCTACGTAGGACAACATGTATTTCTTCASTGACACTGCTGCCAAATGAATGGTGATACATTAAAATGTCTCATGTAACTTGGAGTTCTRAATAACGCTGTTTACAAAATGATAGTTAAAGATGTTTGGATTGCAAATTCAGACTTCTAGACATGCCATAGGGCAAATTTGCTTTCCGCTGCGAAACGCTCCGCTTTGGCAGTCCTTCAGGACTTCAGCAGCTATCAYACATTGTATAATGGTGTTAAATGCCATCTTCTGTGGAGGTTATTCTTCTGCTTCTGGGTGCTCTCCAGGTTTCCTGTCAGAGGATAAAAAAGAAAATCTTTTACTTACCTAGCTGGAAATAAAAAGATACCSATTTACTATAGCACAGCTGCTCCTTGCTACTGTTGTGGGCTGCCAGAAGGCTTCACATGTGGCTCTTGCCTTCTTCTATTCCTGCATCTCCACATATTTCTGTTTGTACATGTTGCTGCAAGAAATAAAGGGCGACCTTGCTATTGCGCTGATATTGAAGAGCAGATACTCCTTTTTCCACTGACTGTCCAGCTGTCTTAATCCAGATAGCTAACTCAAGTGATTCAAGGGGAAACCCCAATGAAAACAAGGAAAAGTTTCTTCAGAGTCTTTAAATCCTCATGCCAAATCTCTTACCTTCACCAAGATTTTCCTCAAATTATGTAACTCAGGTTTGTCTATTTAAGTTAAATGCATACCTGTTCTGTTAGTGGGATGTATCAGTAACAGAGATTGTTGGTGATGAAGAAATACTTGCCCGTGAGTAGCTCTTCCTTAACTGAGTTATATAACTTACAAAACCTGTTTTTTCTTTTCTCTTTTCTAAAGCTGAAGAATTTAGTTATTAATTGTGCACCTAGACTCTTTCCTGGTTCTCTTTAAAGCTACTTTGTTTTTCTTTTTCTCTTTCTCTCTGTCTTAATCTTCTTCCTCTCCTGCTCCTTAAGGCTTTGGAATATCTTTTCAAGTTCATAGTCCAATCTCGGATCCTTTACTCCAGAGCTACTTGCGGGATGGAGGAAGAACAGTTCCGCTCCAGCATCCAAGAGCTTTTCCAGTCCATCAGATTTGTGCTCAGCTTGGACAGCAGGAGCTCTGAGACTCTCATCTTCACACAGGTTTGCTCTTTTCTACACTCAGTTTAAGTAGCAAACCGAAAGGCAGCTCTCTTCTGCACCAGTAGAAATATGTGCATATGAGGATTAAGTGCGAGTTAATAGAATTTTCTCTAACAAGCTGATGATACTGAAAAATGAGACGTAGCCAGTTAATACTATTAGCCAGTAGCTCTGTACCAGCTCACAGATACAGATGAGCTGAACTGTTTATTCTCAAGAAGAAAATGATTTAATTGTCACATCAGGCTACAATTTTTGCTCTTTTTAAAAGTAAACTTTATTGTCATATTTCTCCTTAATAAGCAAGCCTTGAAGTTGGCATAAAGAAATGGTAAATCCTTAATTGTGGTAGCTCAAGTCAATGCACAGGGTCACAGCAACATCACAGAAGAGAGGCTGAGTTGATGTGCTAGGAATCAGAAAAACTTCATTTCAGCATATGCTAACAGTACTCATAGAAACACATGTAGCCTGAGCAAAGCACGGTGAGATACCCACACTCACATTTAATATATTGTTTTCATATGGCCCAGATGACTTCTGTGGGACTTCATGTGGGCTTAAGATACTACGCAGAGAGAAGGATATTGCTAGGTTTTGTTCCATATTTTAAGGACCACTGTTCCAAATCATATACATCTGTGTTTTAAAATTTTAAATAGTAATGTCATATACTAGGTTTATATGCCTCAGCTTAGAAAACTTCAGATGCTGAGCCACCTAGAACTTGCTAGCAATAAGAAAGTGATTAGTAATCCTAAATTGCACTAAAATATTTGCAGAGGTTTTGAACATACTCTTAGTGTAATTTGTCAAAGACACAGTTGCTATAAGTGTCACAACAAAATAGAGTGATTCCAGTGATCGGGTCCGGTCAGCAGTRTGATCCCTTTCTTAGATAAGGTGCGCTAAAAGATTTTGAGAGCAGCTGTTCTCAATCTTYAATCACCCATTAGTGAATGTAATAAGATGCACCAGGAACATGAGAAATCAATGCACACACTTTTGCAGGCAAAGGGATAGTGAGTGGAAAAGGCATCCTGTGAATGCAGGCTGTATTTATTTTTAGTTGTGGTGATCACAGGTATAGAGGGAGACTGGATTTGAGGATGGAATTATTTTCCCTTTTCTGTTTTGTGCTCRCTCTCTCTCTCTTTTTTGCTTTGCTTTGCTTTGCTTTGTTTTGCTTCCTCTCGCTACTCTCTGGCTTACTATTTTTGCTTCAGAATTTTGTAATTTGTGAAGCCTGTCCTTGTTTAATCTTTGAAAAGTTTACTTTTTTTTTCCCCCGTGCCACTGTGTTGCCCCTTGATCCCAATTGCCCCATAGGCCTYTCAGCCTGGAGGGCAGGTGAGCGGAGCTGGGACATGTGCCCCACAAAAATGTGGTGGTACTTCAAGGCCGACATTAAACTCTGTAAGTAATGATCCCCTAAACTGCACAAGTATTTGGTYGTGGATGTTGCCAGTGACTCCCTTTTCCCTACCCCAATCCATCTTTTCCTGCATATGAACTGGAATTCAATGTTTAACTGGCTGGTACTTTAAACCTGGAAATGGGGAATATTTCAGTAAATAATTGAACAGCCTAGGACACTGAATAGATGGTATTAAGGGCATACCTAAGACTTATATAAGTAAACTTGTTCAGGAGAATCAAGGAGAGTGTGTTCTAGTTCCATAAACCTGGAGAACCATTAAGTATCTTCAGGAGTGCTTGAGGCCCCAGCAGTGGTCTTCACATTTGCCCGTTTACCCTGGATATTAGAAAAACCCCAGTACGGTTGTTTCCAGCAATGAGATTAAAACAGACTGTGTCCTTGCTGCCAGGCACTTAGACAAGGCTGATGTTGCAAAACAYGCGAGGGTCTCGTACAGAGAAGGGCAGAAGGGCCCTGCCTGCGAAGAGCCGATGGCACAGTGTAGCTCTTCCACGGGTGACTCCAGAGCTGCTTGAAGAGACTTCTTGCATATCCTTAAATTACTACTGCATGTCCTAAATCACTATGGAATCTCTTCTGCTTCACAGTAATAGTTAGAAATAAGTTTAGGAAGAYTTTGGTAAGGATTTGTTGAGCCGGTGTTGCAATTCCACTTGTATTATCCGAAAGATAAAGGTGATGAATGGATTTGCAGCTGTTGCAGCCTTCCATGTGTACCATGAACTATTTCAAACAATTCCTATTTGTTTATTTTGTTAGTACATTGTATGTACGTAGCAACAAATAAGTGACAACACCCAGGAGAGTGTGTGGGTTTCTATGTGATCTGAATTGATTGTGACAAGATAAGATGTTGAGAGAGATAACAAGGAAGAAGAAAAAAGAGGAAAAGTTATATTCAGACTGATTTAATGAGCTCTACTGTTTTGCTCTGTTAGTTATAAATGTAGTCTATACTTTGTTGCTAAAAGGCTATAAAGTAGACATAGCTGTTTAAAAGAAAAGATAATTTGAGGAATAGCTTGGAGAGGAAGGAAGCTGTATATTATAAGGGATTAGGAAAGACATCCCAAGTGTGAAAGCTGGCATGGGAAAAGTATAGAAATGTTTAAGGAATGAGAAAACAAAAAAAACTGAAGAAAGGTGTAGAGCTCAAAGAAAGTAATGATTGGAGGCAAACAGCAATCTGCTGCGAGGTTTGGTAGATTTGAACTATTGCAGCAAGTCAGTGTGGTTTGGATGAGGAGTCTCCAAAAAATGAGGTCCCGGCAGTGAGAAGGGAAGCATGTGTGGGCGGTGGAGACGCTGGRATGGATGGGAGGAAGGTAGCTGAATCATAACCAGGGAATGCAGCAGTTCAGCAGTCATAATGAAGGAAATAAGGATGGATCTTGGATAGGATGTAAAGGAAGAAAAAGAAGAATTTTAAAACATCCCTTATATTAGAGGTGAGTGGCGGTTGTTAAGTATGACCCCAGACCTGTGGATGCTGAGAATAGGGTGATACATGGAATTTCCTATCGTTATGAAGAAGTTAATTGAAAATGGGTAAAATATGAGATGAAGAGCATGATTTCTGTCGTGTTGGTCTTGTTTCTGCACTTTAAGAAACACCTCTGGAGGTAGCTGAAGCTCACTGGAAATATCCCTTATTGCAAGAGTCATGTGCACTCTTACTTGCATGATGTGATTCCTCTTTCACGTGCAATTGCAGCCTACCCTCGTTTCGGAAGTGCACATGCCGGTGCTGCTATGGCTAAGGTCTATCAGCAACTTCTTTAAAATGTTTTGAGAAGAATTTTAACTCTCTTACTTGGTTGCCTAGTACAAGAATTTGTACTGAACTCTCTGATCAGAAGCATGTTTTGCATTTTATTTAAAAGAGTAAATCAACAATAGTGGACTATTTTCTGTTCTTCTCTACCTGAATCTTTTTCTGTCTTTAAGTCATCATTTTAGTTACTATAAAGCTTCAAAAGACTATTTTAGGCCATAGTTAATAAGTGCTCAGCTTGTGCGACTTAGTATTGCAACAGAGCTTTTMTAYACATATACATATATATATGCTACATTACTACTTCACTCCGAACATTAGGTATAACAAAACATTAGCGCCAGCCGTAACATGCTACTTAGTAGCTTTCTGCAGACCTTTAATTCAGGTTTACTGTTGTTCCTTTCTACTTCATGGCCTTTTGATGGAGTTCCAGAGTTCAGAATTTTCAGTTTCTTCATTTGCTCTTTTCAGGCTGCTTTGCTGAACTCCTTCCCCGCTATCTTTGACGAGCTGCTACAGATGTTCACCGTGCAGGAAGTAGCAGAGTTTGTGAGGGGTACCCTGGGCAGCATGCCCAGTACAGTACATATTGGGCAATCAATGGATGTTGTTAAGTTGCAGTCTATTGCACGCACTGTTGACAGCCGCCTGTTCTCTTTCTCAGGTAAGACAGCAGTTTCTGAGTCTTAGTTTTGCTGTTAACTAAGAGCAGGAGCACTTTACACTTCTTTCGCAGTTGCTTTGTTGCAAACGATTGCTGAATGCTGAAAATCTTGGAAATTATCTTGGTGGCATCGTTGTTGTATGTTAATAAATCAATCCTGGATAAATTTTAGTTCAGTTCAGGGTAGAAGTTTTTGGAGTTTATTTAATGCATGAAGGTCTAGATGGAAAAAAATTGTGCAGATAATAGTGGAAGATGAAAAGCACATAGGGCAAGGTAGTGCACTCAAATAATTCAACTCAAGGGAAGAATGATCATAACACAAAATCATGCTTAAACTGTCCAGTGTAGTTATTTATAAACATCCATTTGTGCTTTGTAATTGAAATTTCTTTTCATAAAATACRAAGAAGAGAGTGCAGGGAATGAGTAGATTTGTCCAAAGGTGGTTGTGAAACAGGCAAGGTGTTTTATCTAATTACAGTGTTTTGAACCTAGTGGTTCAAGTATTTGTCCTTGCGGCTTCCAAGTCACAGACAGATGAGCGGAAGTGATGCATATTTTTTAATAACCTTTTCTCTGTCTCTTCTGCCTTCTTAATAAAGCCAGGTGCAACTTTACCCCCAGGGTCCAGGGGCTTTAGTGCCTCCCATTAATCTTCCTCTCTCCTTCAAAATGATACTGGCAGCCAGTGATGCTTTTAGCTGCTGAATAGTACGGTGACTTCTCACTACAGCATYGAAAGCCAGCAAGCAAGCTTCAGTGCTGCTGTTAAGGTTTTGTAAGCCAGCTAAAAGGGAAGAATCAACAAATTTCCCAAGAGGGAGAAAAATATAGAAGGGGCTCTGTTAGCTGTGACAATAGAGCCAGAGGCTTCATGAGGGGAGGAAAGGTCTATGCAATAGGTAATTCACACTAGCAAGCGTCCATTCACAGCTGTTATTCCGAGATGAATCACTATTGCACACATCAYGCGTACTGCTTTTATGAACTTTTGGAATGAGGTGTGCTATTAATTATGTAAAGTTTTTGGAAGTGTGTTATACAAAAATCTGTATCATAGAAGTTGCACCATGATCAAGAATGCTGTTTATCAGTACGCTATATACAGATTTTACTGTAATTAGCATCTTCTATTAATTCTGAGGGTCCAGTTTCTCCAAAATACCAAAAGACTGTTGATAGGAATGGTTGACTCTTTTGGAAAAACTGTGATTTCACTTTTCCCTCTTCCAGAGTCCCGGCGCATCCTGCTACCTGTGGTTCTTCACCACATTCACCTTCACTTACGACAGCAGAAGGAGCTACTCATCTGCTCTGGGATCCTCAGTAGTATCTTCTCTATAATCAAGACCAGCTCTTTGGTAATCTGCTGCTTGACTTTTTAATTCTACCACTAGATTRGTACACTGAAGACTGAGGGATTTTTATCGGTTAATACGGGTTTTTGAAAGATCCCTTTGAAAACAAAATTCTGCTAATTTTCTGTCAGCAGGAGAACATCTGAAATGAGTGTCTGCTTTTGTAAGTGTGACTCAGAGCATTCTGATTACAGAGTGTTCTTGCTGTTGGGAGGGGGAAAAAGCACACGCATTTACCAGGTTTGACACTGTTTAATTTTCTTCATCCAAGCCCAGAACTTAGATGTCATTGGAGTTCAAAAGCCCTACACAGCTCTAGGACTTGTAGTTCTGCAAGAGACAGTAACTAGCACTTTATGATTCGCGTTAAAAGAATACTCTAAAATTATCCAATCAATGAAATTACACATACTTTCAGAAATTGCTGCTGAGTTAAACACCCAGCTTTGATTATCATAATACTCTGATCTCAAATGTTAACTTGATCGTTTAAAGTAGAGCTCACAAATAGAGATGGTGAAGTGTCCCAAACTGACTCTAGCAGAGGAAGTTCATGGTGCTAAATATAAATCACACTGATGACTATTTCCAATTGTAAGTTTCAGTTTTGTGTGAAAGGAATGAGAATAAAGGTATCATGATAATAAGCGAAATTCATGCTACCATAGAATAAAGGCTGTTGAACACAATTTGATCCCATTGTGTTCTAGAGTGTATGCAGATATTTTTTGCTGTGACCCTGAGTATTTGCATCAGGAAGGGAGGAAACAAGGTGGGAACAAGTACGTTGGCATYCCAGCAGTGTCTCATAGCCATGAAGAATTTTATCGTACTTCTCTGAACCTCCATTATGGAGTTCTCCATTTCTTCTCTGCAAGTTTCATCAAAACACGTGTTTGTGGTATGGCTGGCTCAGCAGAATTGCTTTGCCACTTCCATTCTCTCCACAGTCACTAACTGTCTGTTTGCTCACCACTTGCTGTAGGAAGGAGATGTCGTGGAGGAGGTTGAGATGATGGTGGAGAGCCTCCTGGATGTGCTTTTACAAACTCTACTTACAATCATGAGTAAATCGCAGTCTCAGGAGGCGGTAAGAGGGCAGCGTTGCCCGCAGTGCACAGCAGAAATCACTGTTAGTAACTAACAATCAGTTTCTATTTCCTGCTTCTCTAACCTTTGGTTCAGTCCCTCACCACCACTTGCACGTCATTATCATTACCTCTGCTGCATGAATGCCCAGGGTTTTGTTTCTTTGCCTTATAAGCTACCAATCCAGTCCTTCCTCTGTGCAGTAGTGAGGCCTGCAGGAAGCAGTGGGGCCTGGGAGGCTGGATTTCCAGTTTGTTTCCTTGATTGTCTTTGCACTTGCGATCAAAAATTGTCTTTTAAAACTTGACACACGTGATAACTGGGTGGCCACCTGCGGCTCCCCCTCTAAAGAGGAATCACTGATGGCCGTGTGAKCATCAGGCTCTGATTCCTGCGACTAAAAATACAGGAATTACCAGTGAACAAGTCACTCACTTAACACACTGGAGAGCTTCTGTTCAGTTCCCCTGATTACTTTGTGCAACTGAAACACAGCAGACTGTTAGAGAAGAAATCAACTGATCCTAAGTCAAGTGAGCTGTTGAGCTGGGTAGGAGAAGAAGGAAAGCCASTTCTTTGTATAGACTGCCAGCATAAACTGGGAAGGAAGAGGTTTTTTCCTTGGCACACAGTGGAAAAGGAGAAACAGGATAGAATTGCTGTTCTACCTTTTTCCTTTCCTGAATTTGTTGCCCTTTCTATTCCAGCCTASTCTATTTTTATTTGACTGAACCTGTAATGCAGCTTTTGCACCACGTATAATGATAAGTTGTTGTTCAAAATGTTCTTTTTACTAGACCCTCTTACCAAATGGTTGAGACCTCAGAGATATTGTGGTAGTAGATGGTACATTTCTCTGTACTCTGTACTAAGGTACATTTCTCACATAGGTGAAAAGGTTATTTCTTTCCACACGTTAGATCTAATAAAACAACTAACACATGGTAGAATTCTAATAAAGAATAAGGCATTTAGTAGTTTTCACATGTATCCTTTGATATAACACAAGAAAGGTGTTAGCTTGCAAATGTCCAGAAACATCTTAACTTCCTTCTGCTCCTACGATTTCACTTGSTGTTATTTATTGCATGCCACCTCACACATAAGAGCGCACCTTTTTTCCTAATGGAGATGAACACTGTCAAGTTCATTGGAATAACATATGCTAAGGCTTCTAGGTAGATGCCTGAGCCACTGTAAAACAAAACTAAAATGGAAAGGAGAGTCCAAGTATACAATCCGCTCATKAACGATCCAGATGTATTCATATTTCACAGCACTAATATATGGAACCTTATTAGATGGTGCTTAGAACGTAGTTTATGTATTTTCCAAATTAAGTTCTYATTGCCACGGAAAAAAATAGATTATGCTAGGGCCTGGCAGTGAAAAGATGTATTCCTGACCTTTTGCCACTGCCTCGCTCATTATCTTGGACAGATTGCTTAACTTCTCTGTGCTTTACTTTCAGATGTGTAAAATGGGGGAGCTCACCTTTGGAAAGCACTTTGGGATACTGTGGTAACTGGTTAGGGTGCATCTACATTGCAGGCAAAAAATGAAATTGTAGCTTGAGTAGGCTCACCCACGCTGTGTTCAGAATATTGTACTGAAATACTGTTAGCATTCTAGCTATGACAGCACATAACTCATTGCGCACCAATAAATAAAATATTTACAAGATTCCAGACACTTTTTGTAGCCTGTACTCATCCCATGCTGCCATAACTATTCTGTTTTCAGTATCTGAGCCAATTAGTTTAAATCACTCCAGTATGTCTGCGTAAGCTGCAGTCACACCTTCGTTAGACACAGCGTATTGTGTATAAAGTAAGCGAGAATGTGGTTAACAAAAACTGCGTGCTTGGAGGGGGATTCGTTAGTGTCTGTATTCATCATTTTACATGATTTTTGTTTAGATGACAGCATTTGTTAAAAGAACTGTTAAAATGGCATCTGCAGAAGAGCTTCTGAGAGAGGTATTCCTATACCTACAATAATTAAAGAACTGCAGTCTATTTAATCTCTGTGCATGTCAGCTTTCCTCTCATAGGCATTGGGGCCATTTCAGACCCCTCCCTTTATACCTTACCCCAGGTTGGTTTTTATATTTAGGAATTTTCAGATTGTCTGAACCAAAGAATTTCTCATTTGGCCAACAGGGAGAATATGTGTCCTGCCTTTTGTCATTGCTTCGTCAGATGTCGGACACGCATTTCCAGCACTTACTGGACAATTTCCAAAGCAAGGATGAGCTAAAGGTAGAAGAGAATGTCATGTTTGTACAGTGATTCACTCGGAATGAGATAGCCGAGGGGAATCCTTTCTGCGTTACTTTCTCTGCTAATCGTTCCCGTTCTTCACTGATATACCCTACTTGTAGACCATCCCTTTCCCTTTGTAATCATAGATGTTGTGTTATAAATACGCTTTGGACCATAGCACACTGAATAATCTTGGTACAGAAGAGCAAATAGAGTTCCAAGAGAGATGTTACTAGACACAAAAACATTATTGTACCTTATAGAATATAGTCTGAGGAGCAGGGTTTTTAGTCCAGTACGTGTAAAGTCATTGCCCTGTAGCACATTCTTAAACATTAAATGTACATTGGAGCTTGCTTAGGAAAAGTATTCAAGATGACCTTATGCCAAAATATAAGAATATTTCAGTATTACGTATTTGGTATCCTTTTTGGGGGATGCAAAAGTCTCTGTTGCTCCAGTATTGCTGCGCTGGCTGCACCTTTCCCAGGTCTGTGAACAGTAACTTAAATCAGAGCTATTCAGGAGCAGAAGATGGTTGGTGAGGTGTGCAGACCTCTCCAGAGGCTCTTCTGTCACTGATGTTTTGAAATAGAGCTTCTCAAAACAGCAGAACCCAACTTTTTATCTCAACTTCAGTAGGAAAGAGGAGTATCTCAGATAGCAGTCGGTTTAAGAGGCAGAATAACTTCATAAATAAAGATAGGACTTTATGCAGAATGTTATTGGTTAGCATGACACTCGATAAAATAGGGACAATGTGAAGAATGTAACATAGTAGGAACTTCCACTGCCTTAACAAGTGAGATGGAGAAGCAGTGAGAAGTGCTTTCTGAAGAGGCTTTCAGCTTCTAGATACTTTATATGCACATGAAAATATGCACCTAGAGAGGCTGAATAAATCAAGAGGATAAAGTTGGGATAATAGAATTCTTACCTCTAGGTTGCAGGATTGAATGAAGCTCAGTTTCATAATGATCTGAGATTACCACCTTCAGATAGCTTTTGAATCGCTCATTGGAAGATAATTTGGTAAACTGATACATATTAATACTCATTAGACATTAAATCTAAAGGTTTGTTTTTATGTCAGACAAATCAAAACATTTATGATTTAATTGAAATTTGTTCCTCTAATCATAATAACAAATAATGTTTTATCCCTGACAGTCTAAAGGATATGTTCAGGCATACTGTGGACGGTCAGAGTTTTGCCTCCAACTTTTTTTTTTCCGTGCTATCAGTTGATCCAATATATTATGTTTTCCTTCAAATATTTTCAACTCTTCTTGTTGGATAGGAAGGCATTATTTGCATTTACCACATCTAGGCCAAAATTGAGGCCAAAAAGCAACTAATTCACAGTTTAAAAAAAAAAAAAAAAAAAAAAAGTAATTCAGGGAGCCAGGATTTCATTTGCAGGAGTTTCTGATTCTCTACTAGCTCGTCTTTCTCCACTCCCATCAGAATTAAGGCCCAATTGCAGGACAATTTTAAAGAAAGCTTGTACTGAGGCTTCCTGTGCTATATTAATTATGTGCAGAAGAACCAAACAACCAAAATCATATTCTGCAAGACCAACAACTTGGTGCCTTTTATCCTCCCTATAGTCTTCTTTATAGAGGTACAGGTACTCATAAACAAAAATCAGAAGTATCTTCAGGTTTGTGGAATTTTTTGGAAAGCAAACATCCAACTGAGTGTGTTTAAGAGGTTCTTTCTGCTGCATATTGCCATAAATGGGGTTTTATGTTAGCATCTTAAAAAGCATATGTTGGAGTTTTATTGTGTTTGGGTGTGTTTTTGTTTTGTTTTGCCAAATTTGCAATGTGAGTGCAAGGAAATTTGGACAGATGGCTCATTATTATTATAAACCAAATAAATAATGACAAGTGCAGTGTATTTGAAAAGAGCTGGGAATTGACACCAGAACTCTGGATGATAATGTGGGAAATCATATGSAATTAAGCACTTAGGGAAGTTTTTCATCTCACTGCGAACATAAACATTAAAAGACAGCAGCAACCAATTTCGTGTATGCTAGATGCAGACAAAATGAATAGAACGGTATCCCAGTGTTTGTTGTGTTCATGTTTTCATGTGATGGCTGGCCTAGCGATAGAAAGATCAAGGGGAACACACTTAGCTTGTCTTGCTTGCAGATAGGAAAATACATTGATCTGCAACTGCTGGTGATGGTTTTTTCTTTTGTTTCTGTGTAATAGGAATTTCTGCTGAAGATTTTCTGTGTATTTCGGAACCTGATGAAGATGAGTGTCTTCCCTCGGGACTGGATGGTGATGAGGTTGCTCACCAGCAAGTAAGTAAAGAAGCAGGTCTAAACTGCTGATGTTCTGTACAGGAATCGTTTCTCAAAAGCTGGGCCCTTAAAGCCCAYGATGCAGCATGCTTCATCGGGCTGAGGTGCAGCAAACAAGACAGGAACTCTGGAGCACACTCCCTGCCTTTATTTAGGTTATTTATTCTGCATGTGTTTTAACGCTCTAGCCCAAACTGGGGCTTCCGTTGTCTGTTTGTTTCTTGTACTCTGCCAGGATGTACAGGTATCTAAGAGTTAAATGTTTAAAATCAGAGCTGAAGTCGCTGCGCTGAGGCTCAGAGGGGCATGGCAGCTGTCATAACACGCGCCAGGGACATGCACCCACGGCGAGTGCTGTTAACAGGCAGGTGTCTCAACTCCCTTTCTCAGCACGCTGCCACTTGAAATCTCTGTCTCCTCCTATGAACAGCAGTCCTTAATCCAGGTAGGAGGAGGATCCAGTTACCTTAGAAAAGGAGGAGCAGGACCCCAGCAAGGACACTTAAGTGTATTATAACATATGGATTTATCTCTGAATTAAGTTGTCATTTGAAATTTTAATGTTTTGTTTCATTTTCTTGCTTTTGCTCTGTTAAGTAYTCTGTTGTTTAGAAAGGTAGCAGCGTGGTGAGCACCTGGAGCCTGGCACTATTTACTAGCTGCTTATTTCATTAGATAAACTAGCTATATGATTACTACTGACTAGCTGAGAACTGTTGGAGTCCCTGTGGCAAGAAGACACTGTGGACCCCTTCCCAAAGGTTCACTTGCCAGCTGCTGAGTTGCAGGCTCTGCGAGTTCACAGTGCTAATGAAAAGTGAAAGAAGTGGATTTCCGTATTTCAGATGAAATAAAGTTCTATAAGAAAAGAGAAAAGCATGTAAAAGAGTAGTTACCTCAGACATTACATCTTACCTAGTTCCCTTGGGCACTATCAGAGGCAGATGCACATATTAGTGTTGCTGAAAGTATTGCTTCAGTGTGAAGCAGAGGTGTGCACTGTTTCTTTTTATACCATTGTAGCCTAACCTACATACTGTTTATTAATTCCTAAATTTAACACAGAGCTAGATTTCCTTTCATTAAGGTGTATTTAAAAAAAAAAAAAAAAAAGTCTAGTGAATCTGGAATTGACAGATGCATTCAGCTGAAGCGTGTGCTAGATAAAAGCCCACTGTTAGCCAAGAATAGCTCCAGTTTTTTCAGTTGTGCTTTGGAAAAAAATCTTTTTGCTTAAAATAGGAGAAAGATGGATGTGTTCTTTCATTTCACTGTAGGTAATACTGCCTGGCTATGTGAAAAATAGATAGGATTTAAAAGATCCTGTATAAATTCTAAAACCTACAATAGTGATAAAAGTTCTTAATCTTTTATCACTTAGTAAAACGTATTTATGTAGATAAATAAAAGATAGGTGGAAGATAGCTGACTTCTACATGAATTTAGCAGTGATTACCTAAAGAAAAAATACCCATGTCTGTATTATAGTAAAATAAGCACCGCTGTTTGGAACCATAAACCACTTTCATATGAATTATATTCCAGATTCAAATGTTCTTTTTTTCTTTCTCCTTTTTTGTTTTTGACTGCAGTATCATAGTTACAACGGTTCAGTACCTGTCTTCTGCACTGCACAAGAATTTCACGGAAACAGACTTCGATTTTAAAGTAAGGATTGATACTGAGAAAATGTCATAACATTTTAAAGCTGGTGTTAACAATGGAACAGGAGCTACTCTCTGCGTTAGCTGATAATTTTGCAGAATTATTTGATTATCTGTGATGAAGATGACCCACCTGATAACAGAGAGGAATCTAAATCTTCTGTGGATTAAGGGAAGCGGAACWTGTACGCTGTGAGCTCAAATCAAGAAAACAGAGCCCTGTGTAAAGGAAATGAGGATCTTCATGAGCAGTGGAGCTAATGAAGCCTCCTGTCCTACAAATTCATCTGTAACAAAATGTAAAGTCAAGCAGTGCTTTACCTGAAGTCAGCGATTTCATGATCTACCTCTCCCAGCTTCTCTTGTGTGTGAGGTTAAGCACTGGGTACCTCCTTTGCTCTTGCTTAGTTAYTAAGACAGTCTTTCTTCCTGGCTGTTTTCTTAAAACTTAGAGGAACATAGTATCTTAGAGAGTGTTTTCCTTATCTCTGATCTAGTTCAAAGTGGCAAAAAGTTCTGTGTTACTAAGAAAAAGCAGCCAGACCTGCACGGTCGCACCCGCACAAACACACAGCATGAGTGTGTAAGCCTCGTTTCAGAAGGAAACCACACTATTATAAGACTGGCATTCATGACATAAGGCAATCTCTGATTTTTTTTTTTTTTTTTTTTTTTTTTTTTTTTTTTTTTTTTTTTTTTAAAAAAAATTTTATTTTTTTTTTTTTTTTTTTTTTTTTTTTTTTTTTTTTTTTTTTGAGTCTTTCAGCCTAGAAAAAGAGAACAATTTAAGCTTTGCAGATGTCACTATGTTTATTCATTTTTGAACTTTGATGCTAAGGAGAAAACCTAGTGATGATACCTTCTCAGGGAGTTTAATTTTAGTTCCTTCCAGGCTGCAAGTAGTCYCTTGGTCTCCTTAAAGAGTTTAGTATCTTAAGAGTTAACATACATGTTGATTAAATTGCATCTTGATTATAAGAAGGAACAATCTCATCCTGTTTTAAACGAACATATGTTTTCCTACACTTGTTTAAAACATACTCCTTGCAGTGTAATGTTATAAAACTTCCTTCTTGTGCTGTAGGTGTGGAACTCTTATTTCAGCTTGGCCGTTCTGTTCATAAACCAGCCAAGTCTCCAACTAGAAAATGCCACGCCAGCTAAGAGAAAGAAGATTCTAGATAAGTAAGAACATGTTTTGTTGCCTTCCTAGCCTTTTCTGCTACCTCAAAAATGAGATACCTTTTCTGCCACAAATCCTTGTGATTTGTGATGGGATTGGGATGTGGAAGTGCCTGGGAAATGAATAATTAGAGATCTTAATATAGTCTCAGTGATTAGTTGAGTCCTTTGATATTCTTATGTTGACTTCAACGTGAATTTAAATTTTTTTTTAACATCACTACTTTGCTGGTTTTTGTCCCCTTATGCAGTTGTCTGTTACTTTCTTTCAGATATGGTGACATGAGGGTGATGATGGCATATGAACTCTTCAGCATGTGGCAGAACCTGGGTATGTCTGTCTTCCCTGTCCTAACAACCAAAGCCAAAATAACTCTAGCTTTGGAGGGCTTAAGCAATCACAGTTTTAAACAAATATCACAATGCAGATGATAAGATCTGGTATGTGGTTTATGCTGTGCCATCACAGTGACAGAAAAAAGTTCTAGTATTGTGTCATTACTGATATAAGGGCTCTTGGGGATTATTGCTGTGAATTCTTTAAAAATAAAGTAACTAATTTCTGCTTGATACTGCCATTTTCAGTACTTTTTTGACAAAAATATTTCAGAATTTAATGTTCTTAGTTCAAAGAATATTTCAGTATTGTCATTTTACAGATTACTTTGATTTATTCTCCAGAACACCACAGTGTAAGCATGCTACAGAAGTGGTTATTAACAAAATGCTGTGGGTTTCTGTTGCAGAGAAGCATTGCTATTTGGTCCTAAGTCAAGGTCGGTTAGGAAACTGCAAATTTCATAGCAATAAGGATAAAGAGTTCTGTAGTTCTTTAAAAATCTAAATAGGTTCTATTAAATACCGCTGTTGTCCTYAGCCCTTTCAAAATCTTTTTCTTTGTAAATTAGAAGATATTTCTGGGCATCTTCTCCTCAGTTAATATATTTTAGTCTGGTGATTTTTAAAAGTTTGAATTTGTTAGCAAGTAAAACGCACTCTCAGTTTTTGCTAAAGGCTTTCACAGTGAAATTAATCCCTTCTTTGCAACGGAGTTTGTAAAGCAGATGTTGTTTCAGCCCTTTTAGGGAAAGGATGCGTTTTGTTCTGTAATGCTTGTGGGTATGACTTTGTACATGGCATCACGGAAGAGTCTTATCTTTCCCTCAGCAACAGCTGACAGATAAATAAGGTTTTTATTTACTTACAATTGCTTTGTGTTGTACAGGTGAGCATAAGATTCACTTTATTCCGGGAATGATTGGCCCCTTTCTTGGTGTTACGCTCGTCCCACAACCAGAAGTCCGGAACATCATGATCCCCATCTTTCATGACATGATGGACTGGGAACAGAGAAAGAACGGCAACTTCAAGCAGGTGAAATAGCTTCACGTGCGCTTGCAATGTTCTCTTTCTTCCATTCTGTCCAGCTGCAATACCAGAAGCAACTGGCATCTGGTGGTTTGCTTCTGGTCGTGAGGGAGATGCTGTCATGCTGATTGATTAGCAGTACTAAAGGACTGTTCACAGACCTATTACGAGAGAAAAGGAATTCATAAGTGCTGGGCCTCACTTCTGCCACTGGTTTCCTGTAGATTGTTAGTCAGCCATTAAATGGGTCAGAATGGGAACCCCAAAACAGACCCTAGATTTAGCCAGTTCTGCTGAAAACACTGGCCTTTGCATCTATCTTTCGATTCTAGCYGGTAAAACGGCATTATATAATTAATAAATAATTATAACAGGCTTTGATGTGGACTTTGTAACTGTGTGCACAGAGAGCACGTAGCAACTCTGCTAGACCTGTTCCCCAAGAACAATTCTCTCGCCTCCTCCTGCCACGAGGTACGATTGCAGAACAGGCACGACAGCCATCGTCATTTAGTTGTCAAGTCATGCTCAGAGATGTGCTTAAATTTTCCACTCTAAAACGGAGCCTAGAAGTGCAAAGTATAAACATGAAGTACAAGCCTGGGATGGATCCCCTGGTGCCGATGCTTCATTGTCACTGCCTTTGGGGCAATACTGGGGGTAAATATCTGCAGACAAGTGTGCTGGAAAAGCAAATCCTGCTGTGAAATTAAAAAGCAATTGACTCTTGGACCTTAAATTTACATGTCAGTAATTCCTGTGATTATTTATTGTCCACAAACCCAATAAATGCCAAATCTAGTCTATTATTCCAGGACAATTAACAGACCTTTTCTGTAACCCAACCTATCAAAGATTGTGTGGAAGAGTATTACCAGAAAATTAAGAGTTCTTTTTTACTCTTCTGCTCCCTCAATTATTACTATTTATACTGTAATAGCATCTACTTCTGACCCTCTTTTTGTTTTAGGTGCTATATATCCATAGCAATGGAACAGTCCCTGCTCTAGCACTTACAGGTTTAAGTACCTACAGGCATCTCATGGTTTCTGGACCTATTCATTCTTTATCAAAGATGAACTCTTCATCATTTAATTTTAGTACTCATTTAATACTCAAATACCATTTAGTTTTTATAGTTACTGGTGTGTTCTGGAATAGAGCTGCAAAAATCTTCCTTAAATTACCCATTGAGCTAATATTCACACTGCTTTTTTGAAGCACATATTGTAACTTTCTAGGATCAAAGAATAATCTGTATTAGCGAGAGTGAAATGTATAGTTAAATTGCACAAGATCTATTAAACCATATGTTTCAGGCACAAGCAGCTGGAACGAGGAGGTTATTTGTTGTCCGTTATAGTACTAGGCAGCTGGACAAGTGCATTATGGATTTTTGTCAATCGTTGTAGATCACAAGCAAAGAGAGGGTATTCGACCAGCTGAATCAGTCATCTGTTTCCGTATGGTAATAGTCTATATTTCTGCTATGTTCTGTGTCCTGAGGTAGTTGCAGAGTTTGTTGTAAGCCTTGTCAGAGTATTACACTCTGCTTTGAACGCTGAAATGTTCGCTGTGCAATAGAGTGAAGTATATGGGGGGGAAAAATCATAAAACAGAATTAAATCCAGCAAGGCCTAGAAGCTTTTTTTTTTTTTTTTTTTTTTTAATTTTGAAGTTCTGTTGGCTTTTTGAATACTAAGTGGATTGTTAGAACATTTAAGAATTCTGGAAGTTCATTTTCAGGCCTATTTGTTTTTTTTCAGTTTGTATTTTAACAAGTTCATTTTTTCAGTGATAATGGATAACAGTGCAGTCTGATTCATGAACCAAATCAGGTTTCTGTTTAGTGATTTCAATAAGAAGATCCTCAATTCCATTTGTGTATCACTGGCTGATTTCCTTTTACTTCTCATCTTTATTTCMTTTGCAGTGTGGCAGCTGAAGAACACAGAAAAACTCGAACTATGCTTGTCCTTAAATAAAAAGAAACCGTATTTCCACAAACCATTTCAACCTTTAGGAACCTCTGTTGTCATTAGTATTGAGAGTAAATTTTCTATAAGACCTCAAACTACAGGAAAAAATTCTGACTGTTAGATACCTTGATTTCTGTACTTGAACCAATCTTATGGGAATATCTGATATCCAACTTGATAACAGGATATATTAGGTTTGAAAAAAAGAGAGTACATACTGTTGACTTGTGTAAGGGAAGAGAAACATAATGATACTGCTCTGGCCCTTTATGCAAGTGTGAAAAGAAAATGCATCATGTAATCATAAAAAGGCTTGATAAAACTGAGTTTAATGAGCACCTAATCTTCCAGTGTGATACAGTGGTGCTTGGATCACTGGAAATAGCTACCTACCGCCGGAACGGTCATAGCAGACCGGTGGCAGTYGTACCATGAATTAGCTGCTCTGCATGGATATTTTTTGTTTGTGGTACAGGATACAATATGTATCTGATACATTTGTTCACAACAAATCTGAGTGATTCATTTAAAAAAAAGAGAGAGAATAAACATCAGAAATTCCAGTGAAGCAGAAGTAGCATCTTGCTTAGGATGTTCATTTAATCTCCTGATTAGCAAAAGCATTTGGAAGTTGTGTGTCCTGATGTAAACAGCTAATCTGTAACCAATTACTTCTTCACCCAGGTGGAAGCAGAGTTGATCGATAAGCTGGACAGCCTGGTATCAGAAGGCAAAGGTGATGAGAACTACAGGGAGCTCTTCAGCCTGCTGTAAGCTATGCTGGTTTCTATTTGCTCCACCTTGTGCAGGGTCGTCAGAATATTCAAAGTAGTGATCTAGGCAGAAATAACAGCCAGAGGACTGATCTCCTTCCAAGAAAGCAGGATAGGGCTTTCCGGCAGGTTTGTGTAACATGGCTTTTGCGTCTGCAACAAAAATACATCACTCCATATTTCTGAAAAGAGTATGAGAACTAGATTCTTTATTTCTGCTGTAAAACCTAATGCAAGGCTGCACAGGTAAGTCATTGCCATCCTTCTGTCAAAACCTGATTTGCTAGAGAAGCTAGTGCCTTGCTTTTCACATGGCAATATATGAAATCATTGCCTCCAGCTTGTTTGGAGAAACAGTATATTCACTAGCAGATCAGGTCTTGTTAGAAAAAGATATTTTCCTAAACTTTTTTCTTTGCTTCCAGTTTTTAAAGGCCATGTTTTGAGTAGGCTCATCAGTTGCAAGTTGCTTCCTCCAGAGTCCACCAGAACACGGTATTTCCCCTCCATCTCACACCAAAAATACGGTACTCGTGAGGATAACATTAAGACTTAATATCCGACCTTCTGCTTAGGCAGATTTGATTTCCAAGGCTCTTAGGACTTGTTTTTAACTGCTCAGAGTCCAGCGAACTAAACCCTATTTTTTTTTAATGTTCCAGCGAGCCATAGAGATCAGTAGCAGAATTTAAATCATATATTTCAGATGATTTTGTCTGGCCCCTACTAATAGGCAGGCAGTTTGAGGCATAAACCTTTGTTTCTCTAGAACCAGTAATGGTATTTCTGAATGCACATTTGCACATCCATTCATTTCCAAGAATAGTAAGCCTGCCTGCCTATCCTGTACGCTTATGCCTAAAAAGCATGTTTCCTTTTGTGCATATTCAGTCTTGGGAATTCTGGCTTGTGTGTTCAGGTAAAATAAATATATTTCAGGAGAAATGAAAGAAAATATCTTTTTCTTTCATGTGACAAAAGGAATATTTTGTATTTTGAAGATATTTGTTACCTGAAATGTTAAGAATGCCGAGACAGTAGTTTGTTGACTTATTTTTAGATGATGGCGACTACATACATTGCCAAGAAGCACGACTTTGAACTGAAGTCCAACAACCTTTTAGTTTAGATTTCTTACTGCTTTTTCTTAGAACACCACAAACTTTGAAGAAACAAATCCACAAAAAAGCAAAACTTGTCAGCTCTTTTTCCACAGAGTGCTGTGAAAATAGAGTTAACTGTAAATTCTGTCATCTCATCGTACTACCRAAACGTGAATTGGGTCCCTTGTGAGTTGGAGAATGACGGGAAATCATTCCAGTATTAGACTCATCTGTCTACTGTAGGACCAGTATGACACCCAACAGTATTTCATCTTCCCAGTGTGAAGCCGCATAGTTCTTTGACCAGAGATCCAATTGCAGGAAGGTGGAATGTAAATCTGCTTTCTTTCCCAGCTTTTAAAATACGATTGTAACCAAGATTCAATGTCCTCCCTCTGGCCTTTTCTCATTCTTTGCAATTTTCACAGTCAGATGTTGCCTACGTTGTCTATTTTGCAGAGCAGAAAGAGATTGCATTTATTTATTTGCAGTTTATTTAAACTGTGATGTAGGGTTGCTTGGCTGCTGACTAGAGGTCAAAATTTATCTGGAGGTGAGCAAAGGAGAGGAATTTGCTGTAGGACGGTTTAGGCTCCAGTTGCAGCTTCATCCTGCTGCTAGAAGTATCTAAGCTACAGGTAATTATGTGGAAAACAACTATGGCCATAAATGTAGCTTTTATATATGTGTGTATTTTTTTTAAATGGCAATGTAAGAGGATTTTCTTTCCTGCCAATTCTATAATTTCCTTGTCTTTGCTTCCTGCTGCCTGGAGTAGAACCCAGCTCTTTGGGCCTTATCCCAGGTAAGACAATAGCTCTGCGCGTTTGTTTCATGAAGGAGAAACCCAAGTTGTCCGCAGCTGCTTGCGTGCATTACGCCCTTTCCCCACAAGCCTCACGTACTCTTTCTTCCTCTCCAAACAGCTTACTGGAGAAGATTGAGCAGGAAACGTGGCGGGAGACAGGAATCTCTTTCGTTACATCGGTTACTCGCCTCATGGAGCGTCTACTTGACTACAGGTATCTGGCTACAACAGTAATACGTTCTGGATATATGTAGAAGTAGTAGTTTATAAARACACTATTACCAAATTTCTTCAGTTTCAGAGAATGTTTTTATAGTTGGTTTGATAGTGGCAAGTATTCTGAATGCACGTAGAAAACATTGCTGCTAAGTTTTGAGCAAAAATCATAGGTCCGCAATTTCTGAGCTCTAATTCTCATTCTTGCGTGCTTACGCCTGATAAATTCTGATAAATACTGAAGATAAAGTTGTTAATTCTTAGTTTTATTCCATGGCTTACTGAGGCTGCAGGTTGATTAATTCCTTCTGGCTTTGGAACGATCACATCTAGTTCAGCAAAACACATGCTAAGTAGGAGAATAATTTTAAATGCCAGGCTGTGCTTTCTGCAATGCCAGATCTTCTTCTGTGCCTTTTAGTTTCCTCTTTTCCTCTTATCATTACCAGTTTGACCAAATCTCCTGTTTCTTTCCTGACTACAGCTGCTGTACAACAACTAAGCAAGACTAGATATCTGAGACACATTTAAAAAGGAATACTACATGGGAACAGCTTTTTTAATGTCTCATTTGCTATTAACACAAATTTGATACACACACATTCATTTTCATGTTTAATTCAGGAACAGGTAACAGATTTGCTTGGCAATTAATATGCAACAGTATTTCTCTTTCACAGAGCAGAATAGAAGGGGAACAGCATCAGACTTTGGAAAGGCGCAGGATCAAGTGTGTCCTGGCTATCGTGATAGTTCTGCAAGTCACAGAGAGAGCTATGAAAATAAGAGCTCTGCTAAACAGTTTTGACAGCTCTGGGAGTCCAGCCACCAGCTAGCTGACAAAGTAGTTGTCAGGAAACTTTGCTGTATCACTGCTTTAAAAGTTTTGTCTCCTTTTCACAAATGAATGTAAGGTGTTTTTTTTTTTTTTTCAAGTCAAGCTTAGTAATTTCTGAAGCCTTTAACTTTTGTACTGCTTAAATAGTAATAATTTCTAAAATCTTCCAGAGACTTCAGGCTAGGTTTTGTGTGATTTAACCTATCTGTGTGAAAAATGGTATTCTAATCTAAATTAATCGGGCAGTATCTTTCAGGATGCCTACGCTTCAAATAGCTAAATTTGTGAGACATAAATCTTGTGAATAGGAAATGACTGAATATTTACAYCTGGATAAATAATAGTGTTTTTCACTTTTATGATAAGTCTTTAGTTCAAATGATTTTTGGCTGCAATCACCTGATTTTTGTTCAGGGTCTTGTGAGAAATAAAGTAGTAGTCAGTTCAAGTGCTTGTTCTCAAGTTCATACATGCAAGAACACGCTCAATTCTGACAGTTCTCATCTCATCATTTAGGCCATAATATATACGTTCTTCTAAGAGGAACTTTATTTTATAAAGTATATCATTAAGTCTTTTTCTGTGATCCAAGGAAACTCTTGGGGGATAGGATAGCTTCAAATTTATCTTGAATGAACTTTTTTTGCAGATGTACATTTCAAAGTTGCTCTACATTTTTAGGGACTGTATGAAAGGAGATGAAACGGAGAACAAGAAGATTGGCTGCACTGTTAACCTTATGGTAAAGTTACTTTCTTTATCTCTTTGTCATACTGTGCAACGTATTTGAAACTGAAATGGGAAAGGTTGGCGTAGATACCTGCATCAGGCAAGTATAACTTCTGAATTCCAGTGCTGGCATGACRGAACGACACAGGTTGGAAGGATCTCTGATTCTTGGTCTGGTTGGATGTCACTGGTCCAACCCTCTACTCAAAGCAGGGCCAGCTAGGTCAGGTTGCTCGGGGTGTTGTCCAGTTGGGTTGTGAGCATCTCCAAAGGTGGAAGTCCTATAACCTCTCTGGCCCTCTATTTCAGAGTTTGGTTACCCTCATTGTGAAAGAACGCGTGATAAAATTAGTGGATTAGATCAACGTGAATGAGAAAGGAATTTGTCTTTTTCTTTTACACCAATAGTGTCCTTTCACGACAGTCATGCATTTACAGATGCTGCTGATTATCTTTAATGAAGGAATAGAGTCTCAATAAGAATAACTCTGTTTTTCTTTCACAGAACTTCTATAAGTCTGAAATTAATAAGGAAGAGATGTACATCCGCTATATTCACAAGCTGTGTGACATGCACTTACAGGCTGAGAACTATACAGGTTAGTAAGACTTTATGGGGGACTTTTTGGAAACCTAGCAAAACTTCTGACTTTCGTGATGTTACTCTCTAACACCTGTTGAATTCTTTTGGAAAAATTTTGTTTGGCTCAGTTATGGCAGTTAGAAAGAGTCTAAGCTGTGCTCCAGCCCATTCCATCAAAGGAAAACACTATAGGTCTGGTCACACACAACCGTACATATATTCCTTTGCACCCAAAATTTTGCATTAATCTGTTCTACAATGAAGGCTCATCCAAAAATCACAATAGTGAAATCAAAATTAGAGGAAGGTTAAAATGAAGAAACATAAGAAATTACTGTTGTATTACAATTTACCGAAGTTCCCTTCGTTTTAGTATTTGGAGCACACTTTACAAAGTCTGTGGACCCTAATTCTCTGTTGTCCAAACTCTTCTGACAAAAGCAGAGCCCCAAATCAAGTTACTCATYTGAGTATCTGACTGTGCATTTAACCAAATATTTAATTTTAAAAAAGGAAAAGATTTATACCTGAAAATAACAGTTATGTGCACAGACTTGCATCCATATATTTATCTATATCTAACCAGTATTCAAATAAAGAGAACACAGACCCCATTAAGCCAAAAACATACCACTCCTTATACACCTGGTGTCACACTGCAAAGGAGAGGATGTCCTCAAAGGGCCGGGCCAGTGCTGGTTCCGTTGCCCATCCCTCATTGCTGGAGCAGCTTGTGTAGGCTCTAGGCAGAAAAAAGGGAAAGAAAAAGCAATTGGGAAGACTGTGTAACCACGCTGATGCTCCTTCTGTTGCTCTTTCATGCTACCATCTCCCAGCCCAGCCACATATGCCAGTTAGTTGCTGACTAGTTGATTAGCGATGAGCTTTCCACTAAAAATATATGTTGAGAAGTTCAGCTTTTTCAAAAGACTAAAGTTAAGATTACTTGTGCATGTGTATCTCTGCATCTCTTCAGAGGTATGTTGTTGATATAGCATACTCTATTTCTCAGATAAACTATCATATTTTTTAATAATTCTTTTGTAATCTCAGAAGCATGTTCTGAGCCTTCTGCTTCTTTATGGCAGAGAGCCCCAAAAAGTTAGACTTACGATATTCCAACACTTAAGATYTTTTTTCTCAAACAGTAAACCAGAAATTCTAAACTCTTTAAGAAGCAGTGAGACCCATGTCACAAAGGAAAAGGAAAATCCCTTTGGAAATGAGATTGGAAACATCTGAGCAGAGTTTTYGGGTCCTTCTTGGGGTTATGATACATCATTTACTTACAAATAAAATACAAAATATTTTTTAAAATAACATCGTATAATACAACATACAGTTGCAAAAAGACTTCCCAGGATATGGACCATAGTGTTTGAATTCACACCACAGTTTGAAGAGCCTACAACTTTGTGTTTCGTCAGTTAGTGGTTTTGTGTTAATCTCCTGTCATTTGAACCCTGCRAATTCATATTGCTAATTAATTTTGGTGCTGTGTAAGAAACAGTTCACTTTGTGGACAACCCACCTGGTGAAGAGCTTAATTTCTATATCGTATCTCAAGGGAGAAGCACGCTGAAGAAATCAGTAGATTGACCCTTGCCACTTTTAGCCACAAATACTGTTAATCATTCTCTTCTGTTCAGGAAGTATTTATAAGAAAAGAGAACAATGACGAGAACTGTAGAATAATGTATCATAAAGCCATTGCAATATGAGACTGTTTTTAAATTATATACATTTGTATAACCTCTGGGATTTCAGAGAAAAGCATGAGTATTACTAATGTGCTCCCACCTCACAGACACCATTCCTCCCACGAGCGGGAATTTGCTTAATAAAGCTAAGTGTATTTTAACCTGTTGGCAGTATTTATCTGTAGACATTGATGTGGCGTTCAACGGTTGCGTTTCCAACAGAGGCTGCATTTACTTTGCTTTTGTACTGTGAGCTGCTTCAGTGGGAGGACAGACCTCTGAGAGAGTTCCTGCATTATCCGTCTCAGTCAGAGTGGCAACGTAAGGAAGGTCTGTGCCGTAAGATTATCCATTACTTCAACAAAGGGAAGGTATGCCAACTTCTTCTCTCTTCCAGCAGCTTCCTTCCCTTTTCCTGATTTACTTGGGCTCGCGAGCCTGTCATCTCATTTCGGTAGTCCGGACGTGAATTTAGATCAAAAGGTTTTATAACGTGACAAATTGCCTCTTAGTTCTGTGGATGGAAAAACAAATGAGAAAATGGATAAAATGGAATTATGCGTAAAATTTGGAAGTGGTGTACGTAGGCCAACAGGGAAAAGGCCAGAACATTTTTAAACGAAACTTTGGGTCACCTGCCATGGCAGAGGGCTCTACAAATGCCAGTTCCTTGATTTCTAAAAAAATATTTAGTGGGCTATGCAAATCGTAGCGTTATGTCTCACTTAAAGACTAGTTTTCTTTCTAACCTCCAGAAGTAAATGGCAGTTGTCAATGCACTATATGAGTATGTTATCTATTAAGAGATTCAAGCCTTTTCAATGTCACTGTTATTTTAAAGTGACTTTCGCTTAAAGTACARTTCTATCCATTGCCCAAGAACAAAAATCAATACGTTTCAAGCTTCACACATTCAATAATTTTTCCTACAATAAATAATGTTTTAAGTTGCTGTAGAGATGTAGGTATTGTAATACCCTTATATCGTGGTATTATGAGAACATTTCAGAGGTGAATCTTAGAATTGAGATCATCTGTCAAAACACTTTCAAATTTTTCCCTTCTATAGAAAAATTCTTAAAACTCATTCTTGGAAGATGAAATCTGGATGTGAGCCTCAGGGTTGATTTTACCTGTGATGGCAATGACAGTGGCATTAAATACAAATGTGATTTGATCCAGAGTATTGGGTTGACATTCCGGATAATTTGTTCCTAGCCCTGATAAAAGAAAGTTGCATTTGGCAGAAATATTCTCTACAGAACCTCCAAAAAGAAGTTGCTTTCCAGTTGTTTTGTAAAGAGAGGTCTATTCCTGAGGAAGTAATTCATTACCAAGAGACTTTTTTTTGCCCCAAAACTGTTCTGCTGTAATAATACTGCATGTGGTTCTCTTTTTACGGTTTCAGAAAATTTCAGGGTTTCCAGTCCACATTAATAAATAAATAAATAAATTACTGGCTTGTGCAAATACTGCAGTGCAGTACTGCCTGACTAGACAAAGATCATATAAAGACTATGTAAATAAAATGAGCCTGTATTTATGGCACAAGTAGGCAAGCCATATAATCATTGCAGGTAAGAACTTGACTGATGTCATTTTGCTATAAAAATCYTAACAGATTTTAGGAAAAAATGAGGAGATTCTTTTTTTCCGCTGGACGTTTTTGGAGTTACTTGACTGTGTGTTTTAATCTTCCTCTATTATAAACAGTAGCCGAATTAACTAAATAATGCCCTCGAGCAGCGGGTCGCTCAGACTGGGGAATCCCTGTTGAACGTTTCTGTCGCTGGGCAGGGATCTATTTAATTCCAAAGAGCTTGGGTCTTATCAGGTGTCACTTCTAAAACCGCGAGGAAAGCGGACCTCCTCCTTTTTTGTCCTAGCGCATCTGCTCTCGCTTTAGTCTAACGACGCTGCTCGCAGAGACTTCAGGCCTTGGCATGAGCTGTGTGTTAGACCCAAAGCCTGAGCAGCGGGCAGGTGAGCAGCCACAGCTGGTAGTTCTTAAATTCACAGATCTCAGTTACGATGTGCCTGTTAAGACTTTAGGTTTTGTAGGAGCGTACGAGTGGAGCAACTCGGGCCTGGTTAATCCTGTTTCTGGACAGCAGCAGATTGAGAATTGGAGAATTGCACAACCCTTTTCTGTCCAATTCCCTGCTGTTTCTTCTTCATTTTTTTTGTTTTTCTGGCAGCTGCCTTATAGCCACAGTGCCACAGTGTATATTCTCTATAGCGCCTGCAAAGCGCTGCAGGAGACCCAGAGCGACATCTTCAAAGCAGTTCATTTTTAGCTTGTGCTCCATGCCCAAAATTTGAAGTCATTTCTCTAGTGCACTCTTCTTTGAATTGTCTTTCCAAAAGAAATCTGCACGTTGCGATGGGAGTAAATAAACGTTGCCGTTCCTGCAGGGTCTGGTTGCCTGTCTGTGCCTCCGGTGTGCAGCCAGTGGCTCTCGGCGGCAAGCTGCTGGTGCCGTAGCAGAAAGCTGCAATAAATGTCATGTGAACGTGCTTTTCGAGCGAAGGCCGTAACATAGAACATGGAAGCAGATCACACGTCGGCCAAAGGGCAAGCAGATCACAAGGAAAAGGAACAGCGGAGACCTTAGGAAATGATCTGAAGAGAGGGTAGAAGGGGGAATGATGCTTTAGAGAGAGGTGGCACGTGTAGCGCAGGGCACTGYGTCTGCGCTGCGCAGGTGCTACTCGTGGGCAGCACCGGTTTTCAAGGGGAGGACCGCAGTGATTCGGATATCCATGCATTCCCCGTTTTCCCTTCAAATATTTTCAAACTCYCTTCTCTCTGTACGAAGGGTTGTGAATATGCTGCGTTTCTTCTGCCTCTCTATCTCCCCTTGCACCTCCAGCATTCTCAGCTTGCAGGGTAGATTTTCTTTGTGTTGAAATCTAACTGAAGGAAAGAGAGAAAGCGCGAGTTAGGATGAGGGGAATAATATCAGAGTCCATGTGGAAGTGCTGATGTAAATAAAGAGGAATAAGATGTGGTTCCACGTTGTTAATTTAATTCRCATCAGAAGAGGAGCATGGAAAGGTTACGTCTTTAGGATCACCTCAAAGGAAGGCAGCAAGCCCTTGTTTCCGTCCGGAAGAGATTTATGGAGAATTATGCAGGCTCTAGCTGCAGCATCCCAGGGGGAAGCGAGAACCCGCTTCTCTGCAGCGTGAGAAGAGCCCTGTATTCCTGGCCAGCTATTTTAGAATAAGTTTTTCTTTCACTTCTTTCAGGTAAATACAAACTAGCTAAGTGCTGAAAGGCTATGTATGGATACTATAAAGTAAGTTGAAAACTATTTTTTAAAAGAAAAGAAAGTCTTTAGATTAGCAACTATAAGCACTTAACTGCTTAACGTTGTTGGTTTCAAGTTAGAGTATCAATTTGTATGTCATGACAACTCACAGCAAAAGTCCTGTTAATTTGAAATCATAAAAGCCTGAGTAACATTCTTGAGCAGTAAAGTAACTGGCCATTGAGTTTATTTCCTATTGTATGTATTAGGTTTATCTGAACAAATACCAGACTTCCCATTTTTCARCAAGTTCTCACGAAGGTTTTTGTGATCAGCAGAAGTTAAAGAAGTTTGGGATCATTACTTTTGGCTTCTTAGCTGTTAAATTTATCCYCTTTTTCAGAAAATAAATTCTTAAACTTAATATGTTTTGGCTATTCAGAGAAAAAAAAAATTCTGGTATTGAGGATGGGAGAACAGGCACTGTATGAATGTGTGTACGTAGAGGGAAGTGCTGTRAAGTGCACGATGCACTGAATCAAATGATGTTATAGAAGATCTGTGTCCATACAAAGCCCTAATATTTTACAGTATTACTACTAATTTTGTAAAAGTTTAGGATGGCATTCTAACTCATGCATTAATTTTGTTTTCACTGTAATTGTCCCAATTAAAAAAAAACTAGCAAATTAATCCAGTAATGCCTAGAAATGAATCCAGTAATGGTCCAGCTAAGACCTTTGTGTTCTAGATCCTTTGCATAAATAGGACAAGAAACAGTCCCTCCCCAAAAAGGCTTMTAATCTTTACAGCTGAAAGAAGAAGGGAGAGAAAATATCAGTTCAAGGGTATTAGCTGAGCCCCTCTCAAACTGGGGGGGTAGGATGGGAATCCTTCTCCCAGGGTGGGCATGCAGAAGCTCAGGCTCTTTCTTACTTATCTGCAAAAGTGCTGAGTACTGCGTGCTAGAAAAGATTTATTGGATCAAAGCTGTCAGTTGAAGAAGTTAGTTCTGCTTTCGGTTCTGAACATGCGTAGGTCCTCGATCCAGGCATGCAGGTCTGTTCTGGGGACGGTTGTCCCTGCGCTGGAGTGTTGCCCGTTGCTTGGCAGTTTCTTCATTGCGGTAGGAAGCAGCTGCCCTGGCAAGAGGAGCAGTTTGCCAGGGAGCTGAGCCCTGACCAACTGGTCCGGACAAGATATTCTCCTTTGCTTCTTTTTGCACTAGAACGCCCTGGAGAAGATATTGGGGGGATTAATAGGATGAAAATTTCTTGGCTATTTTGTCTTTCTCCAAAGACGTTCCCAGGCTCATGAGCGAACTGTCAGTAACAGCACTATGAGTGTGTAATTTTAATGGAGACATGAATAAGGAATCAATCTGAAATTTAATGGAAAATGCTTCCTCAACTGTGTTTTCACCTACCGAATTCCCAAGATTGCGTTTCCCTCGCGCGCTCAGCCAAGCTGGCCGCAGCGTTCTGAGTGCTGTGAGTGTGATCTGCTTTGGTTTTGCAGAGTTGGGAGTTCGGCATCCCGCTGTGCAGAGAACTGGCCATACAATATGAAAGTCTGTATGACTATCAGAGCCTCAGCTGGATTCGGGTACGTAGCAGCGGTTCCTCTCCTTGCGGACTCTCACGTGACCTTCCAGGAAGTTTGGGTCTGGTGTCAGAAAATTCTGAATTTTAAAAATAAACATCTTCCTGATACGACTCCACACGTTAATACTCACCCCTCTCGTTCGTTTTGATGACACTGTGGGCCTGCTGATATAATTCCTAGGTTTGCTAGCAGTAAACTCCAATGAGTATATGGACAACGCAYGCATAGGAGCTACGCTAACTATTGCAATTACATATTTGTATGCATTTTATCACATGACCTTTCCTTTTTTTTTGATTTTCTTTTTTAAAAGATGCATTGATGTTCCTTTTTAATTCTAAAAGTATCGAGGACAGCTAGTACCTCAGCTAGTTGGAATGAGAGGAGCAAGCAAGAAAAATACAAGAGAAGACAAATACAGATGTCATTCTTGTCGATTGTACTGATCCTCTGGTAAAACCAAGGATGTGATCAAATCAAGGCAAAAATTGCAGCGTCACTGCTTTAATCAAAAAAATCAAAGTTTTGACTGGTATTTAGAAGCTTTATAAATGKGAAAGTAGTTTATCTGATGTCATCCCCTAGGGTAAAATGCGTATGTCCATATTTAGGTATGTGCTACAAAGTTGCATACTTACACAGGGTGGCTGAGATTCCCTTCAGAAGTCAAGTTTATTCTCATATGAAGACAGWTGTGTAACTAGATGTGATCAACTCTATTTATGAAGAACCTGTTTCTTCAGGCTGCTGCAAGGAGAGTATGGATTTCCATCCTGCCTGTGCACATGTATGTTGTAGATACCTAAAATCAGGCAATGTGGAAATTCATCTTGGTGTACAGAAAATACCGTATTTATAATATAAAAGCTTAGTTCAGTAAGGTATCAAGGTTATCTAAAAACATCCTTTTGTCCAAGATTAGCCATTTTTCCTGCCTCTCTATTGTTTGGATTTAATCAGCTGGAACGTGATGAGCATCTTAGCTGATCAGTAGAACCAAGTCACCTCCTTCCTTGTGCTCACCTGTATGAGGCCAGTTTTCTATTCAAATTCCCTAAAACTGTGTTGACCTGAATTGACTGAATTTCTCCCCACTCAGAAGGGCTTTTTTTATGCCGTTCACGTCATTCAGCCCATTCCTTTATTCTTCCTGCAACGCTTTTGAGACCTCCTCAATAAAATATATATATATATATAAAATAATTAAAAAAAAAAGGTTAATGTGTGTGGGAATTGAGAACAAAATCTTGATGCAGTGTTCTAAGTCATAGCTGTTATTAGGGTCCCCTGCAGTGGAAGCAAAGATGTCAAACTGATTCTTCTCTATAAAAAGCCATGTTTTTGGCAATGGTAAAATTCCTGYGAGCATTTGAGCAGAGATTCAGCTTCACAAGGGGTCTTGAAATCCCACTCTTGCTATAAATGCTAGCATACTGCTCTAATGCTAATAATTGGAAGTAGGGAAAAAAAAAAAAGTCCTTTTCCTTTTTGCAGAGCCCTTTTTTTGTTYTGTGTTAAGCTTATTGGTACGCAGAGCTGTAGAAGATCTAATTTTGTTTCCTCCTTTTTCATGCCCTTCAGCCCAATTAAAGCAAACGTAATTGAACTGCTGGGATTTTTCAGACAACAGTATAGATTTTGAGCTACAGGGGAAGAAATATGGTTAGAAGAGGACAGTGGGAGCAGCCAGGCAACACAGATCGTAATCTCAGCTTTGTCATTAATTCTGCAATGCAAAAAAAAAAAAAAAAAAAAAAAAATTACATGCAAGACCTGTTTAATTTAGAAGAAGATACTAGAGAAAAACATTTCATACATCATCTCTCAAAGCATAAAATGGGTATGATGATACCCCTTACCAGTCTCTTCCACCATGTAGACTGTTTAATTAATAATTCTAATTGTTAGCAAAATTCAGGCCTTTCATAAAAAGACTGTGAGTACAAAGAAGTGATACAAGATTTTTACTGTGGGTTCAKATTCTGATGTTTTAAGTGCAGTCTTAAGAGTCTGATTGTAGTCGTTTTTCTCCTCCACAGAAAATGGAAGCTACCTATTACGACAATATCATGGAACAGCAGCGCTTGGAACCTGAGTTCTTCCGTGTTGGTTTTTATGGTCGGAAATTCCCATTTTTCCTGCGGGTAAGCCAGGCATACATAAAAACTGACAAAGTTACCAGGCTTGAATTAGCAACTAAAGCTTTGGATTTTTGCGGGGGTTGAAGTGTGATATGACATCTGCTGTTCAGCTTTTTTTATTTATTTACTTATTTAAGTTAAGCTATTTTTTTAGATAAAGTTTTGCTTTGAAAAGAATAGTGATTAATACTGCAGCCTTTCTGTGCCTTTTCTTCAGTGTTGCTTTCTGCCCTAGAGCTTTTAGGATTTYGTGGTGTTTTGTACCGCTGAAGAACATTCTGCTATAGTTGTATCCACACCAACAGCCTGGGACCCCTGACGCTCATCTCTGGGTTTGCGTGCAAGGATGCTGTAACCGTACAGGCATGGCAAACCTTTAAAGCACAGCAGTGAGCTGCCTAAGCACCGTGCAGGACRTGAAGAACTGTTGCTGGCATCTCATCTTTCTTGCTCCCCAGCATCACCATCCTCCCCTCCCAAAAAGGGAGCTTGCTGTATCTGCACAAGTAGAACCAGCTTTCTGGCTGAAATGAAAGATGCAAAGCATTGGGCATGCTCTTGGGAACAGGGATCAGAAATTTGTCTCATGCTTACGTGTATTTTTAACAGTGGCRTGCAGAATCAGCACAAATCAGTGCTATATTAAGCAAAATGCTCTATTGCAGCAACGCTCACTCATTACTTCACCGGTTTTCATCACTGCAAATCATGGTGCTCAGAAACGTCTCACAGGATAGGATGATCCCAGCACCAGACTGGTAACTCTTTTAAGCTGTCTAGAAGCTAAAATTTCCTAACTGTTCAACAAAAAGCATATCAGCTTCTCTGTACACGTCATCACTTTGAGCTTATTGTCTGCTGGTGTATGCAGGGTCGGCTGGGTCTGAGAACCATTTAAAGAGTGAAATTATCTTCTTTTCCTAATGAGCAGTCAATCCTAAAATGGATATTTGTTCATGGCATGTCTTGTTGCTGATTTAGAGCAAGGATGGAATATAACCTGACAACTGCTGTAAAAGCTGCCTGAAARTTGATCGTAGATGCCATCTAGCTTGACAGGACAAGCTAACTTGAAGCATGCTTCTAAGGACGGGAGCTGCATGTTGTGCGTTCGCTTTGAAGAAAGAGTTTGACAAGGGATGGCAGCGCTCTGAGTCATACAGTGAGAAGCTACAAAAACCAAACTGCTACTATTTTCCTTTAATAGTGCCCACATTTTGAAAATTGCGTTCTGTGTTCCCTCCGGTTACTATTTTTTTTCCTTTTTTTTAAACTAGGATTTAAACTTTGGTGTTTAATTATGTTCTTTTAATGGAAGCACAGGGAGGAAACGAAGGCAGGTTAGAATTAATCAGGAGCAGAAATACCAGTGGATGAAGTGTTACTCAAAGGTGAAGCTGAGCAGTGCCGGAGCCTGAACGGATGTGGGAAGCGTGCAGGAGGAGGCGGCTGAGGAAAGAGAAGAGCCGTAATGTGAAGCAACGGCTGCCCTTGTACGAAGCTCTCCACAGAAAACTAACAATTTCTTCTTTTGTGTCTAATAACAGATGTTTCAGGAAATGAATGACAGCAAAGCCATTGTGGCACAGCAGCGTTCCTGCGTTTGAAGTGGATTGGGGAATCCAGCTTGCCTTGTTATGTTACGGATCCTACAGGTTTATCTTGGATCCTGCGTGGCCTGTGTGTKTTAAACTACACCCGGGTTTTCAGTGCACAACATTTATCTTTGTGAAACAGTGCAACAATACGGATACTTGGCTGGAAACATTAACAGAAACGAGTGTACATAATTATAATCCTTGTTAATTCTGCAATTATATTTGGTAGCAGCACTTCTGATAGCAGATTACTAATGCAGCAATCTCATTAAAAGCCACCCTCCTCCTTTTTCTCTCTAATGATCCATACAGCATACACGTTGCGAAGCACAGACTAAGCCCATTAGCAATTGCATCTGCATGTATCGTGCTGTAAAGAGATTGGTAGCAGCTATTCTAGAGGAGAAAAAGATTTACATGGATTTAAAATTTTCAAATGGATATAGAAGTGATTTAAAGTGATCAAGTGCCTCCATGCACTCCTCATTTATTTCTCTCTTGCTGTACAGTTTAAAGCAGAAAATGGCCACTCTTCCTTCTGCATCTCTGATTTTATAGACCCCTTTGTTTAGGAATGTCATGTTTAGGAATTGTTCATATTGCTGTGAATTCTGCATCTATTTCTAGCATTCCTATATAAGTAAATTAAAACCCTCCTTGTCTTCTATCTAGCAGAAGTTCAAGTAAGGCTTGACGAGCCACATTCTAAAATCTCGCACTGGCATCTGTCTGAAGAGTCTATTAAATATAGCCTGGAGGTGTTTTCAGGGCATTATTTTTAGAATCACAATAGCTTTATTTATAGGCTTACAGTTTTCTGGATTGCTGCAATCAAAAGCCAAAAGAGAGACTACAGGAAGTGTCGTGAAGAGATGCTCCTTCAGGTGTGGACTCCCTCCAAATTTAATAATAGCTGCGGTGTTTGGGCATTAGACACTGAACTGTCAAGATTCATTACGCAGTGTTTCTCTCCGTTGGTTGGTCACTCTGGCTGATGCGGAGCAAGTGACATATGTCACCGTGGGAAGCTGGTATCTGTTCCATAAGGATGAAATGCAAAGCCAAAGATTTCCATGTCCATATTTTATCCTTCCATTTTGTTTTCTCTTTGTTTTTGCACAAAGATTGCTAGGCTATGCTTTTCTATTTACTTATCTGCAGATCTAGTCTAACTATTAGGAATAGCCTTTTGTTCCCCTGTGATTTAGTATTTTAAAGTTCTTTATAGGTTCTCATTTTCTAGCGAATCTGTTAAAATATCGTGATGCAGATGAAGATTGATCGCTCAAATTCCTCTGCTTGTCTTGCTGCATTTTGTCAGAACAGCAGGAGAAAAATTCTAGCGCAGTTTATTTGCAGCTGAAAACATACTCGTTTGTATTTAACTTAGCTTCCAGCTCAAGCAGACGTAGAAGAAAGATTAACCTATTAAACCGTATATTAAAAATGTGCCACTACATATTAAATTCCAATGTGTAGTGAAACAGTGCTTTTTTTTTTTTTTTTTTTTTCCCCTACTGGCCCTCAGTGCTTTTTGTTATCTTTTTGTAAAGGGTGTAAAATTATCATAAAGAGAATTCAGCAAAATTAGTGCTGCAGCACTTAGTGTTCCTATGGTACAGCGAAGAATTTTGAAATAACATTTGGGACTGCAGAATTCAGCCCAGCTTCTTCTTGAGTCGCAGGCACGGTTTGGTGCAACCCTTCCCTGCCTCGCTGTGTTCAGTTTATCCAGACAAATATGCAAAATTCTCAGGTTTGCAGCAACTGCCGGCTTGTTAAAAAGAGCTAAAGAAGTAGCAGTCCGACAGGGTTAAGGACTGCCATGCCAGATCCTTTTTCCAGGCCAATTAGCAAAAGCTCGCTGAGTAGACAGCAGTTGTTTGCACGCGGGATGTAGAACTGGGGGGAGCTGTTCTTGTGGGTAGGATTTCTTTCTCTCTTCTAGAAAGGTGAAAAGTCTCCCTGTACTTCTCACTAGGCTTATGTGCGTGGGAACTGAAACCACCAGAACTAGAGATGCACCTGCTTTGCTAGGTTTTGCATTCAGGCAGCGTGAACGCCGATCCCACGTCTGTTTTGCGGTAGTACAGTTGTAACACTGAAGTACGATTTTTGTGACACTGAGGATGTTTTCTTTTTTAAACCATGATTTTTGTGAATGCTTTGTTAGGCGTCTTCTCTAAAGACAACGGGTAAATTGMTAGAGAGACGTCTCGTTCTGTGCTATGAAAATCCCAGGCCTTCTATCCATCTTGTGTTAACTGCGTTTGACAGCAGCAGGGTAGAAGAGCCAAGCCAGTGACTTGGTCTTCTGTTTTGCCCAATATWTTTCGGTGTCTCAGTTACCTAAGAAGCAAACCAGACAAGGCCGTRGGACTGAAGGCTACTTTTGCGGAAACAGAGACACCTTTCTGTTGAGAGATCAGTGGAACAGTCTACTTATTCATGACTTCTTGATGAATTACACTGTGATGAGAAAGAAAGGAGTAAAATATACCATCTGTGTTAAATGTGCGTTTTAGTCTTATGCTAGCATATTTACTTTACAATTTATCTTTCTTTTTGATGCAGTAAAATTTATAGTGAAAAGACCAATAGAATTTAACTCAGTTTTGAGAGGACTTATTTCATATAAGCAATTGGGAGAAAACCAGCAGTTCATGGGTGTCCATGCTTGTCCTTCTTGCAGAACAAGGAATACGTGTGTCGGGGCCACGACTACGAGAGACTGGAAGCCTTCCAGCAGAGGATGCTGAGCGAGTTCCCCCAAGCCATTGCCATGCAGCATCCAAACCACCCGGATGACTCAATATTGCAGTGTGATGCCCAGTGTATCCTTTAAGGAACAGGCAAGCTGTGATGATTAAAACTGTCGTAGGACACAAAGGAGGAAGGCACTGAAAAGGTTATCGGCTTGGATGATCTTAGTTCGTATCCCTCTTAAGCAGAAATGGATATGAGCAAAACCACGCACCTGTCTATAGCGGACATTCACTGTGGTATGTTGGCCAGAATTGTTGCTTTTTATTCAGGGAGTAATGCAGATCATATTCTATGTGTTAGGGCAAAACCACAGTGCTTCTTGGCCACATCCATGCTTTAGTCTTTACTAACAGCATTTTCCTAATGGACATTTTATTTCTTCAAATGTATATCCGGATACCTTCTTAGGAGAGCATTTTGTTGGGAGCAGGTATACATTTAAAAGTGTTATTTTTCCATTGTGTTTATTTTTCCCTTCAGCTTTTGCTTCTTGTCGTTTCCATTCTAAACTACTGGACTCTCACATATATCAGGCTTTGAATCTTGTTCTTCTCTTAGGTAATCCGTCTTGTGATTTGATGCAGCAAATAAAATGCTATGTACACTGAAGGACTCAACCGCGTAATATTGACTGGGTCTAGAGGATTTTAGTTAGGAGAATCCTGCCGTTTGGCGTGTGTGACACCAGCAAGGATACTGTGCAGCCCTCAAACCATGAGGATATTGTCAGTAAATGAAAACTAATGAATTTGGTTGGTGTTTCCCACTTGTTTTTCATCACTAGTGTTTCCTACTCTTCTTTTCTATATAACACCAATTCTTTGTATGATAGAGGGGCTGTTTGTACATGTATTTTGGTTGGTTTATTTATGCTTGCAGAGGTCTTGTCTATAAGACTGAAGTTGAACCAATTTAAACTGTTTTGTAAACTGATTAAATTAGAACGATATTTGTTTGCAGATAAACCTGAAGTATCTAAGGCTAGATTTATCAAAGATATTTAGGTACCTAAATGCGGAGAGGTATCTATGAAGATGTATTGAAGTGCCTGCACAAATTAAGTACCTAACTCCAATTCACACAAATGGGAACTGGTATTTTGCCTGCTCTAGATATTTTTGAAGCTCTTACTATATACTCCATGCATCCTCAGGCATTCTCCTTCTTGGTTAATATGGCCGTAAGGTCCTATGACTCTGTAGACTCTCCTAGGAGCTGTGTCCCATCGTTTCACTTGCAAAGAGGAGTGTTGGAAAACCAAAGGGGGATGCAACTTTCTGATCTCACCATCCTGTTTCTTTCGCAGTAGTGTCAGCTTTCCCGTTTCGTGTCGTGTCACTTTCTTTGACTACATCATCTGCAGATTTACAGATCTATGCAGTGACTCCCATCCCGGACAATATCGACGTGCTGCAAATGGACCGTGTCCCTGATCGCATAAAGAGCTTTTACCGAGTCAACAATATCCGGAAGTTTCGCTATGACAGGCCTTTCCATAAAGGCCCAAAGGACAAGGAGAATGAATTTAAGGTAGAAGTAGTCCGTAAGCAGTATTTAAGTGTTTATCTCTTCAAGGCAAATACTGTCCTGTTACTTTATGCTGATACACCATTTCAAGTAATCTGGTTTTATGATGGAAGATACTATAATAAGTCACAGAGTAAGTGGCTGTTTCAGTCTGGTGGTTACACACCTGCCCTGATTGAAGTGTTGTCCAGTTTAAAGGTGAGTTAGTGCCAGGAGAAATGCATTTTGAAACAATATTTTTTTTTAGTTAGTTAGAATTTTTTTCTTATTGACACATACATGTCCACAATGTCCTCTTGGTTCCCATGACAGAACTGGTGGCCAACCTCTAAAAATTAATAGAAATGCTTAAGATCTTGCTTTAAAACATACTGAGTTCTTCCTGGTGTTAAATATAAAGTGACTTTCAACATAAACTACAATACATTTTGCAGCACATGTTACAGCTTAGAAGGTTAATACATTCTTCTCTAAGCTTTACCTCCTTAACACCTGTATTAAAATACAGATGTTTTGAGTCATATTCACTGTGTACCTCACATCCTCAATTATTCTTTGCAGAGCTTGTGGATTGAACGTACCACTCTGACCTTGACTCACAGTTTGCCTGGGATCTCTCGTTGGTTTGAAGTGGAAAGAAGAGAACTGGTAACATTCCTAGTTCCTATATGTGAGGTTTGAAATGATGAATTATGGAGCGTGTGGGATAGGCAACTTAAAGTCCTCTGGCTGCAATCTTACAATTTAAAATGATCATGTTTACTGGTGGTGAAGTATGTCCTTTTTATACTTCATAGCCAAAGTAATTAGTGAATATAACTAGGGGAATAATGTGAGGGAACATGACAATATAATGGAGAAAATGCCAAAAAGATGGACTATTACATTGTTATCATGTCTTCAGTTTACAGAAAGAAGTTACTGCAAACCAGTAACCTGAAATATAACAGTATCAACAGTGGAGTTTGTTAATTTAGCTAGTTTTCTACAAAGCAGTAAAAAACAAGAGAGATCATTGAATCTAGGAAACCATTTCATTACAAGGAAGATAATAAATCACAGTGAAATGTCCATAGAATTGAAGTATATTTTCTTGCCTTTGAGGTTGAAGTCAGTCCTTTGGAAAATGCCATTCAAGTGGTTGAGAACAAAAACCAGGAGCTGAGAACACTGATAAGCCAGTACCAGCACAAACAAATGCATGGGAACATTAATCTTCTCAGCATGTGTCTGAATGGAGTGATTGATGCAGCTGTGAATGGGGGAATAGCACGCTACCAGGAGGTAAGCCAGGCTGTGCGTATGAATTCAGGATCAAATATTCTCCTTGGTATTTCCCTTATTTCAAAAAGAGTATCGCTTAATARGAAAACAAATTTTCATGCACGTTATCTGAACATGAGGTTAAAATTTCATACTTGGTTATTCTGCAACAGTGTTTGCGTAGCCATGTGTCAATGTAAGTACGCGAATGTGGATTTGGAATATCACATTAAAGTAAGCGTAGTTGATTAGCGTGAGCTTGAGCTACCTGGAAATCCAAACTTGGCAGGTACAAGAGTGAAGCAGAAAACGTTTTTTTTGTTTGTTTGTTTGTTTGTTTTTGTCTTTTATGCTGTTTGCCTTGCACTTTTGCAAAGGTGGCAATGGGATTTATGTTAACAGAGACCGATTGGGTCTCTAACTAGCAAGAGCTGCTGATTCCTGCTACAGCTGCATTATCTTTGCTAGGCTAATTTCAGACTCACTGTAACCCTAAAAGGCTCTGATACGCAGCATGTTACCTCCTATGTTCTTTGGCAAGCTGTTACTTAAAGCTCCATGTTGCTAAAGGTAAGCCTAGGGTGAAATACTGAAAAATGACAGCAGTTGTCCAGGRCTCGGGGACATGTCTTCCCTGCAGAGCCGTGTAGAGGCTTTTCATYCTTGGCATTCGTTCCTTTATGTGAAGGAATGTGTAGTTACATGAAGGAAATGATATAAAATTCAAATAATTGGACGATGGAAGACTTAGCAGTATAGCTCGTTGCTGTCATGTAGGGAGATCTGATCAGATTCACGACCCGGCYGGGCTGAGGAGGTCTGCCTTGTGCTGTTCAGTACTGGGGCCTCTAGCAGAGCGGCAGAATCATCTAGGCTGCTAAAACTGTGCCATAGCTTTACCTGAGTTCTGGAGTGCTAAAAGCAATACAACTGAGCCTCTGCTGTTAGCTTAATATATTTCATTTTCTTAGGATTTTAGGCCTTTTCCTGTCATGCTTTGACACAGAGTTATGATGAAATCTCTCCAACTAAGCAGAAGGTTTTTTTTTTCCTTTTCTTTATCTCCCCCCGCCCTTACAGGCCTTCTTTGATAAAGATTATATCACAAAGCACCCTGGGGATGCAGAGAAGATCACACAGCTCAAGGAACTCATGCAGGAACAGGTACTGTTTTTCAGTCACAAAAGAATATTGCTACAATGTCTGGATTCATCAGCAATCAGTCTAAATGTTCCAGATTCATCAGCTAAACATACCAGATCCAACTGCTTCATTCAGAAGCAAAGAAATTCAGTACAGGAAATTTAAAGTGTATTTAAAACACAAGGAAGAGAGATGGCCAAGGCTCACGTTGTGGGATGCGAGTTGAAGCTCAGCTGAGATTTACATGAGTTTTGTTGTCTCCATTTATTATCTAGTAGGCATCTTGGCACGTTTCAAATCTGCTGTTATTTTTGGCATTTTGAACCAACACTTCCCAGTAGATTTCAAAGATGGTAAGAGTCAGGGCAGTCCAGGTTAGGATCGAGATGATGCTGGCAGAGCCACATGGGAAAACTTCATGCCTATTAATATTATCTACTGCTTTATTATTCTTAGTGGCTCTAAGAAACATCTTGGTAGATARAACTAGCTGGATGCTTTGATGGGAATGAAATCAGAAAATCACATTCCTGTTAATTGGAGATTTGGCAAAATACACTCTATTAAACAATGTATCCAAGTCTGAATGGAACTACTAGGCCTGTTTCTTCAACAGATTGCTTAACTGCAATTCAGATTTCCCATCTGTAAAATAAAGATAACGCTTATCTCCCTTCAATCCTCAAGAGGATGTTTGAAGATTAATTAGCTATTGTTTGTACAGAGTTTGGATCATGTAGGGAATTACATACATCTAAAGCCTGCTATCATTGCTATTTTCTTTCATCTGAGAGCTTATATAATCTTATTCAATTATTAATATTATATTTTTGACCTTTGAAAATGTGACCTCTTTAAATAAATAATGAGCAACAAAAATGGATGAGTATGCATGCAACACTGCCACTGTTCAGCTTAATTATCAGAAACTCCTTCCAGAAATCTCTGTTGGCAACTTTGACCCCTTTTTTGACACTAGGTAGAAGGAATTTTCTTTGTCATAATGAATTATCTGTGTGAGGACTTAATGCTGCTCACTCTGGAGAGTGAATCAATCTGGTAATTTTTTACAGTTATCTCTAGCAAATGTAATCCAACATGACATAGATGTACTTGTCTCACACTTAAAGTACTTGTTGAAGTAATAAGAACTTGCCAGGTCTCCTAGGCTTACTTAATTATCAGCAGTCTTGCAAATGGACAGTGGGATATTTTACAGTACTCTTGCTTACTGGCAGAGCTGAAGGATATACTTGTATTATGTGTCTGAGCCTGGATTTATTTGGTTTTGTGATGTTATGTTTTCTTTTTAATAGGTACATGTCTTAGGAGTGGGTCTGGCAGTCCATGAAAAATTTGTACACCCAGAAATGCGYCCCCTACATAAGAAACTGATAGATCAGTTCCAGATGATGCGATCCAGTTTGTACCATGTAAGCTAATAGTCATGTTTCCTGTTTTGAATCATTCAGAGCTATGATAAGACTTCTATCAGTTGCACTGAGGTTTACACAAGAACTGGGCAGATGTAGAATCACAGAATCCCAGAACAGTTGAGGTTGGAAGGGACCTCTGGAGATCACGTAGTCCAACCTTCCTGCTCAAGCAGGGTCACCTAGAGCACATTGCGCAGGATCATGTCCAGGTGGGTTTTGAATATCTGCAGAGAAGGAGACTCCACAACCTCTCTGAGCARCCTVTTCCAGTGCTCCGTCACCCTCACCGCAAAAGAAGTTTTTCCTCATATTCAGGCGGAACTTCCTGTGTTTCAGTTTGTGCCTGTTGCCTCTTGTCCTGTCGCAAGGCACTACTGAAAAGAGTCTGGCTACATCTACTTGACACCCTCCCTTCAGGTACTTATACACATTGATAAGATCCCCTCTCAGTCTTCTCTTCTTCAGGCTAAACAGGCCCAGCTCCCACAGCCTTTCCACTAGCATTAATTAAACATACTAGATTGCCAAATTATAAAAAGAATTMTTGATTCATGTGCAAGACAGAAGTCCTAGTAAGCCTGTTAACTTAGTCTTTATTCCCTGGGATTTTTAATGTCTCTGTGTTCTTTTTTATATCTTAATATCACAGAACAATTGTAAAGCTTGATTTTCAGCTATTGTCTTACACAGCATAAAGTGCTGAAAGCAGAGGAAGAAAGATTAATAGAAAGTGTAAGATGTTCAGCTCTTAAAAAGAAYTGTCGTAATTTGGAGAAGAATGATGTGGATTAGGCCCCCAAGATTTTTTCTATATAGACAGCAACAAAAATTCCTGTTGGTTACTTTAGGTATCCAACTCTGGTAATCAGGACACACAGTTTTATKGCTCTACATTTCCTATATAATGGAACTTCATCCAGAGCGTGGTTCGCACCACCTGCTATGCACCAGAAGTAGAAATGCCATCCTGTAAGAATGTTATCTTTCCATCCATTTATGGTCTGCTGTACATTAGTATTCTGTGACAACTGTACTTTGAGACATCTTTGCCAGGTGGGTCTCGGAAATTGCAAGGCATTCTTCTCTTCCTGCTAAAGTGCAGTTTTCATGGGTGCCTTGACACTGTCACGGACATTATCACAGTAGAACTGAAGGATTTTTCTATAATGTAAAAACGTAATTTGAAATAGGAATGTTTTTTATATATTTATATATTAATATGTTTAGCATTTTACTTTCCAACTGGAGTATGTATTTTTTAAAAGTAAACTTCCAGCGTGAAGGCTTTTTCCTCCATCCTTAGGAGTGAACTCGCTGCAAGGATGGCCACAAACAGCAACATCAGGATTTTAAAATACAGCCTTTCTCTTTCAATACAGTTGAGATCCATATAGGTCACAACTGCCAGTTGGAGCACACTGTCTTTTTTGAGTGTTTGCACAAGACCTGCATTCTCAAGTCCACATTTCCTTTTTGCAAAATGTAGATGGCTATAATCTGGAACCCCCTACGGCTATGTTTTCATAGGGATRCAAAGTGCTGAAGCACTTACGTTTACCTAGAAACACAGAATAACTATAGAGAACATGCAAAGAGATCAGGATTTTTCTAAGAAGAATACTGTTGTATTTTTCTGGTGACCAACTTGGATAAAACACCTGAAATAACGAAGAGACTTTGTGTTTCCTGTGCAGGAGCTACCTGGTTTGGATAAGCTGAGTCCAGCCTGTTCAGGCACTAGCACACCACGCAGCAATGTTCTGGTTTCACATGGACCTATGAGCCCAGAGAGCATAAAGCTGATGCATCGACACAGGTAACCTGTTTTTTCTAGTGAAATATCTAGGATTTCTGCACACTACACCAAGTCATACTAGCATGCATTCCTTGAACTCCGAAGAAAAGAGGAAGAACAGAACTACATTCAGAGCAATGTTAACCACATCTAAGAAGTGATTAACGGTACTGTAGGAGGAGCAGGGCAAATTTTGGCAAGTACCCTTCATCTTCACTTATGATAATTATTGAAGTTTGGTTGAGAATTGGAATCAAAAAGCTGGGAAATCCAGTTTACAGCAAATCCTAAATCCCTCCGGATGTTACTCCATTGCTGTGCTTACACATTGCCACTCACGCRTCTGCCACTCAGATTCTTTTCAGATCTCCAAATTCAGTCTGACTTCGGATGTTCAAATTTCTCTTGTTTCTGCTATGCAAATGGCAAATACATGGGTGTGTATCTGTCATAAAAGGGCAGTTTTCTTGCTTAGTTCAGAACTCAACTCAATGTATACCCATCCATTTTTAAGACTCCAGAAATGTTCACATCATTGTTTTTTTACAATTCTGATCAAATCAGAACCCAAATACCATCAGAATGGCTGGYTGTTTTGATGAGAAGATTTTTAAAAAAATGCTCAGCCTTCAGAAAACATCTGAAAATGTAGATGCTTATTCAGACTGAATGCCCATCCATAAAAATTGGCATTGATGGTGATTAAAAAATCACAAAAATTGGGGTTTTCAGGACAAAACACAGTTATTTCTGTATCCAGCAAAAATTGTTTGTTTGAAAATGTGTATGAGGATGCTAGTAGAAACACAGTGACACGTATGGCGCTCAGGTGAAATGTCAATTGATACTCCATTTAATTTCTCTTTGTAGATCCATATAGCTGTTTTTAAAGCTTTGCACAAAAAGCTGTGTAAACCTGCTCTTGAGCACATGAATCCAGGATGGCAATACTCTTTTTAATATTAAAATTGAGTAGCCCTTATACTTCTTCAAGGGTTTGGTAGTTGACAGTTAGGGTCTGGGTGATACTATTTTTTTCCTCAAAATTCACCAGTTTGTAAAGCCCTTTTTATTTCTTAGGGTAAATTAGGGAGATTTTATAGTGTACAAAATAAGTATTTGTGCATGTGATTCAGAATGAGAAATTTAAAATGCATTTCATGATAGCGACCAGAGTGCAACCTGCARGCTAGTTAGGCTGTATTAATTTACTGCCAGCCACAAAATCACCTTCAGCTGTAYTGCTGGGGCCCAACAGATGCAGATGGGAAACCTGCATTTTGACCTGRGTGGCTTCTGCTTGGCTTCCATGGGAATGGTTTTTATAAACTGTCTCCATACACAGTATTTCAGCATTGAGAGTGGTTTCAGAATGTTCCGTTATAAACAAAATGGATTTACACCCAGGATGATGACATGATGTTAACCTGGCTTTGGATTCTGAAATTTTACATCCTACATCCTGTATTATTTTAAGTGTAGTCCTACTGCCAGTTCCACAAATGTGTGTATTTATAAAAGGTTTGTTTTGGCTACTTTGGCCTGATTTTTCAAAGTGTTTAACATCTGGAGGTCACCTAAAGCAGTGGGGAAGCTGCAGGTACTTACTAGTCTTGAAAAATTGAGCTTCACAAATCAAAACACAGGTTCAAAAAGTAATACTGCCCCTGCTCTCTGTTTCTGTTCCAGCCCGCTGAACTTGCTCGGTTCAGTCCGACACTCGTCGTCCTCTCTGTCATCCCACACCTCCAGTGAAACAGGAAACCTGGTTATCCTAACAGACAGTTCGGTGGGGGAGACTGCTGAGGATATGTACCACATGCAGGTACAGCACCAGTGCCTCCCGGCGCTGCTGTCAGAAATCGCACTGAACGTGCGCTGTAGGGTTGCTCTTCAGAGGAGGGTAAATTACCTGTGCATACGCTTGGATCTGTCCTGTGAGATTTTTCTCGAAGAACTGAACGTGGTTCAAAAAGGCAGCGGTAATTTAGTCAGGTTTATTTTGGCAAGAAATCTTCTTTATCTATGTAGCAGAAGTTGTGAATGCGATCTGAGATCATACTGCTGCTTTCAAAAAGTGAGAATTTAGCCAGCGTGTTATTTATCAGACCTGTTCAGCGCATGCAGATGCTTCTGATACTTGGTAACGCTGCTCTTGGTTTGTGGGGCTGGAGCGAGTCCCACAGCCCCCGGTGCAGATCCGTAGTGGGCTGCACTGAAGCTGTTTCCTAGGCAGAGGTCACACTGGGTGACCTGAGACAGGTAAATATCTACTGCGTTGATTCACTCAGTTCTCTCTTGACGATTTCTCTGCCTCCTGCAGCTTGTTTACCCTAACTCCAGGTACCAAGGCTCAGTCACCAACGTGTCTGTTTTATCCTCGTCCCAGGCCAGCCCTTCCACCTCAAGCCTGAGCTCTACCCACTCTGCACCATCCCAGATGATTAACTCTGCCCCTTCCAGTGCACGAGGTAAGAACGGACGGACTCAAGTGAAGGGTTAACTTCACCAGAGGTCCCCAAAATCTTTCAACTTGCTGGCTTATTGGTCGAACTGCCATGCTGCACTGAACTACACCGTTTCTCTTTTGGAGTTGGAATCGTGTCTTCAGAAATGATTCCTCTAAAATGATTTTCATTTTCCAAAATAGATTTAGTCTTTTTTTTTCAGCCGTATTTCAAATGTATCTGTGGTACACACTGGTTTCAGGCAATTGAATTCCATAATGGTTTCTACTGTCCTTCCACAAAGTTGTGGCAGGCAACCTAGAAGAAAACAAGAATATTTAAAACAAGAATATTCTTTGGTACAGTAGKTAAGAGAGGTAGATCATGAAGTCAAAGGAAAAAAAATAATTACACATTACATTTAATCAAATTATGGCACAAAAATGAACTGGAGGCAGGTTGCCATAAATGTATGCATATGAAAGCATATAAATACAATGAATCTTGAAAGATGAGAATTACAAGTACCAAAGTTTAAAGACGGACTTCCCCACTGGGAAGTTCTTGAATAAAGGAACAAATTAAAGCAGACTGTAGGGGTACTTACTTTGCCTTGCTATCAGAGTAGGTGGTCTTGATACAGCTAATCATTTTCTTCCCATGCCTCAGAGCTGAAGCAGAACCACTCCATGCAAACTCCTGGCTTTGGTAACTTCTATTCCATCCTTTTTCTTTCCTTTTGGAATCTCAGTTGCAGCTTCACCAGTTTCTACACCTCTTTCCACAGGCATATGAAGAAGGTCGCCAAGATGCAGGCTGTTACATTTAAATTTTACCTCTTTCTCCCATACAGGGAAACTGTCTGTCTCATTATAGACAGAGAATACAGAGCAGGGAAAGGTTTTTATTGTTTACTAACAAGTAAAAATCTCTGTTCTCCTGAGCCAGTTTGGGGCTTTTTTGCTCAGTCTTGCAATAAAATCTTAATTGACCAGCTGTTGTAATGATACAGATGTATCAAAGAGATTTAATTGGACGATCAGATGGAGTAGGAAGGTGAGAAATGGAAGTCTTCAAAAATGCAAACAGCTTCACTAATGGCCAAGAGCTGGAAGGAAAATAATGGCAATTCCAATAGTAAAGTAACAAAATGAAACTGGCATAACAGGAAAGGAAAGATGGAATCAAAAATAGGGCTATGATGTCAGGAAGACACTCTTAAATGAATGTGCCTTAGCTGGCATGTGAGCTCTGATTCTCTTGGGGGAACTGGAGGGTTTGGGTGCTCATTCATTGGGTGCATTTCGGGCTTTAAAAATCCCATATTCACAGTGACTGGCTATGCCAGTCTTTCTGAGCCTGATGATCTCACAGCATCAGCAACTTCCCTCTTAACTGTATTCTTTGCTGTCGCTTAGAAACCAACGGCAGCGAATGCTGCTGAAGGGTGTACTGCTGACAGATGAGTCAACAGCACCTCCCAGAGATGAGAACTAGACAATGTAAATGACCACAAATGAGGAAGCAGTAAGAGAAATAATGATTTTGGAAACTACTTTAATGTGTCTTTATTTTATTCTTCATTCTTACTAACATGTTTTGACAGTTTATGATAAAACATTTCTTCTCTGGTAGTTTTGTTCATTTTCAAGTTAGGTAAGCGTAGTATTCACAGTTTACCCACTTACAAATTATGAGATTCTATTTCTAGTGAAGTCCCAGATCTTTTCTGTGCTTCACAGTGTGCAAGTCACTCCTCTGGTTATTATGACACTGCTATTTGGAATGGAATTGTTCGTAACAAGGAAAAGCCCTTCACTTAAGCTCCACCGTGGTAATACAGCTTTGGTTTTCTTCTTGGTGATTTTTCCCTTTGCTTTGTTTTTGAATTGGGTGAATTTGATGCTTATAAAAGTGAGACCAGTGTCACTGGCTGGAGCAAGGTACTTCACAGACATTAAGTGTGCAGCTCTGCCAATGCACCTCTATCCTTTTTTTTTTTTTTTTTTTTTCTATTTATTTATATTCTTTTTAATTTAGTGCTGGTGAAAGGTGCTGGATTGACAACACTGGAGGCTGAAGCCCTCTATTTATCCACAGAACAGATACAGCATGGGCGGCAGCCGTGCAAGCTTCCCCACGCTGCCCCCACCAATGTGCCTCATCTCTGTCCTGGAGGGACCACCTCTAGAGGTGAGAGGATAGTTCAGTCTCCATGACCCATCCGAGCCTTGGCCTTTCTGCTGAGACTGCCAACAAAGCCACGATAGTCACGATGCTGCAGCTAACCACATTTCAGACAGGAAGTATATGAAGGCCAACAATTTATTTCACACGGACCACCTAAATTTATCAACTTAGTGTCTTTGTCACCTCTGGCCCTAAGCTGAGCATGATCATCTAAATTTTTAGTTTTTATCAGATGTTTAAAGACTTCCTTTATTGGTTCACGTGTTCACCCAGAAGTGGAAAAAACAGTCATGCCATTGCATTCTTACACCACCTTCTCTTTTTAACTGCAAAGTCCTTTCTGGAGCTCAGCTACTAACACTGTTCTGAGGAGACAGGTATCTTTATGAGGTAGATTAGTTACATCAGTGACCAAAAGAAGCCACAGCCATTTGCATTAAGAATCCAGTAGGAATTTAAACCTTATTTCTAATTTCCATTTCCAAGCAGGACCCTTTCACTGAAGTTTAAACCAACAGCACAAATTATTTGACTTGTCCAAAAAAAATAGTAGTCATTAATTCAGCAAACAAGTAGATTTAGATGATGTCCATAAACAGCAGATTAAAGAAGCAAACTTTACATTGAGGTTGTAATGTACACAATTTAGAGCAAGGATCTTAAATAGAATTAGAAAAAAATTATAATCAGAATGCAGTAAGAATTCTCTAATTTTGCACTAATGATAGGGAAGGATGTTACTAGTTACTCTATTTTTCAAATTAACAAGTACCTGCCTCAGATTCATCTGGCTTGACCCTTATGTGGGTTCTTCCCTATCAAGAAAGTAACACTGTTCTATGCAGGATCATAAGAATTTCTGAATTTGTTMTGGCTTCATTTGAGATGACTCATGAGGCACTGTTGTAGCCCTTCTGGAATTAAATACATATATACATATATATATATAAGCCTGTGTTCTGTAAGCAGAAACTAACAAAAAGGCCTGGAAAGAGCTATGAGTGTTTTTTTTTTTTTTTTTTTTTTTTTTCTTTTTAGTAATTCATTTAAAACATGCTCAGAACTCCTCTAGTGCACTCTAAAAAGGAAAATCTGACACTTAATGAGGGACCTCCTTCCACACAGCCCCCTTTTCAGGTGCAGAAAATGAGTTCTGGTGTCTTATGCCGCACTTTGCAAGAAACCACGTTCTTGCGTAAAAATCCTTCTCAAAGCTAAAAAGTCATGATTCGGTACAGCAGCAAACTGTTCTCCTAACAGTAATAAAAATAATGAATTAGGAACACAGATTCATTAAGTTTGGAGATTAACTGTATTAATTTTCAGTTGCATTCCTTAAAATGCATACTTGCTATTTATGGATTAACATTTTCGTAATTAAAAAATGAAAAACTACCTTTGCCTTCAGCATAGGTTTTGCTTTCCCATTAATAATATGTAAAGTGCTGCACRCATCAACTGTACCAAGTGTACTACAGCTGAAAGGAATAAGTCCTGGCACATACTGCAGCATTTTATATGGCCTCTGCAGTTGCTCTGAAAGCTTTTAAAAGATTTGACTTTGTTTTCTACACTTTGCCAGTCTCTGAAAAGGAGCCCTAGTGAATGTGCTCTCTATCTGGCTGAAGTAGCAGGCCTGATTATTAATAAACCCTTCAGTATAGCCACTCCTCCACAATTTGGAGGTATCCGTACTTAATTTTGTCTGCAAACTGGATGCTTGGCATGGTCTGTTATGATCTTTGTAGCTGTGGTTTACAAATTTAGKGCACCAAACAGCAGGGCTGTTTCTTAAACTAGATCCTGCCACCATATTTAGCACATGGGGATTTTTCAGGTCATGCCAAACAAGATCTCGTGGAAACTATAATATAAGCCCTTACAAACTGATGGCACATAGACATGGTCTGCATCTTGGACAAAAAAGAACAAGCATCACAAGATAAATAAAATGGAAAAGTTTAGCGTGTTGGTTGTGCAATGAAGTAGATGTGGGCACAACTGAAAGTTCAGCATCTTTACATGCAGAAACAGGGTTATTTGTGACGTGTGAGTAAMAGAGACTCAGCATAAAGTGTTAACACTGTTTTTCAAGGTGATGTTGTATACATCAACAAAGAATGTTGTCCATGTTTCTGTTTTATGTCTGGGGTGAAAATGAGTTCGGAACTAGAATGCAACTATTTTTGCAGCTGTTCATGCAGGGATGGGGGTGTGCATTAGTCCGGGTTCTGCCACCCCCTGATGCAACTGTTGCAATTGTAGGACTTTATCCTGCATTCTGCTGGACACGTTGTTCCTTCCACTGTGTGCTATCAGTCCCCCAAACTGCATGTTTGCTTTTGCTGGGGTAAAAGCTGCATTAACCAGCCCCAATGCCTTTGCTCATACGTTGGAGTGCTGTTCAGGTAATGTGTGTGGTTGTGGAAAGTTTGCAAAAGGGGGCATGTATTCCCCAAAAGCCAGCATGGCTCTGTAATGCGCTGTGTGCTGCCATCTGTTAAGTGCGTGTTTGTGACACAATTAAATAATCAGTGCAAATTAAAGCTCACTCTAGCAGCTTCACAACATCAATTTCTGCCTAATATTGTGCACCCCACAGGGATGTGCATATCCATAGTATCAGACTTTGAGAAGCCACTAGCAGGAATCAGTCTTCTGGCAAATTGTTGTCAGCTGTTGCATATCAGAAGGAATACTGTTGTGTGGCACTCAATCTTGAAGCACACCAGTCCCAGATAATTCTGCATTCTAGGAAACGTTTTATGTGAAACACTCTAATATCTTGTATTTGACAACTGTTCAGAAAACTAAATCTACCAAATCAAGCATACCCCTGCTATATGTTTCTAAGTATTGGTAAACATCCTGTTGTCATGTAACAGCTCAGTATAGCAACACACTGAGCAGTAATGCTATGTTATGCAGAGGCATTCTAGTAAAGAGCCACCCCCATCTGTAGAAAATTCAGTTTATTACAGTTCTCTGTTCTAACAAGGAGGAAGCCAACTACACGGCAACACCTCAGTCTGTCTTTACTGTAACTGAGGCATTAAGCAGTTTGCTGCTTGAACTGAATGGTGTAGCTCAGGCTTTTATCCTCCTCTTCCACGTTCAGTCCTAAAATGCACAATTTTATGGCATTTGTATAACTCTCTAATACTTTATAGGGTGAGGGAGCATTAGGCACTTAGAAGCATTCTCACAGATGCACACATTTTTCAAGAGGAAGAACTTTGCCACATAAAACTAGAGACGTGTCTTACACACCTTACGCAGTCTGTCCTGTAACTGTAGCAAGCCAGTTCTTATTTGATCCTTGTGCTATGCACCCTACCAACAGTTAGCTGCTTAGTGGGCTCAGCACCGTGTTTTCTTGAGTCCTGTAAGATCATCGTCTGAACAATTTGCAAAGGTGGACTAGATCGCTGGGCATGCTGAGACATGGCTGTTGTTTGTCACGTGTACGTGATTATTCTCACTTGTTTACAGGCTCTCCCTCTCTACCAGATAAGTACCGCCACACTCGGGAGCTGATGATGTTGCTGCCAACCCATCGGGACCGACCCAGCAGCGCCATGTATCCCACAGCTATCATGGAAAATGGACAGGTAGCAAGTCTACTTGCTTTGTAGTTCAGCCACCTGAAGCCGTGACTTACATTTTTACTATTTTTGATCAGCTGAAAGCTCCCCTTTGTMTTGTTGTACAAACACTTGAATAGGATCATTTTCAGAGTGGTTCAAGAGATGATGCAGACATTTCCAAATTAATTGTCTATTGGAGCCACCCGTGTTGGTAGTCAAGTAATACAGATTATAATGACAATGTTAAAATTGCAAAAACTGTTGGTGAAAATGGACTCTCCTYACTTGCCAGCTTTGTCACATGAGCACTGGTCCACTGCACAAAGTCATGCTATCTTAATCATCCATTTTTCTAGAACTGTGTCTGTCCTCAAAGTTGTTTCTAAATAGCTTTATGGAGATTTTCCAGAGATGCTAAAAACCATGAAAGACTGAAACAATACAGTGTTTCCAAACAATCTATCCCCTTGTCTACTACTGGTGGCTCTGAGCAAATTGAGAAATTTAAGATGTGCCTAGATATCCACRTTTTAGTTTGGCTCAGGCATGCACTTTTGAAAGGAATCTCCTGATCATGCCGCCTTACCGTACTTTGGTTCGCATCCAAGAACAGTCTCAGAGCATGTGAACTCAATGCTCTCAAATGAAACGAAACCAAAAAGTAAGCTCCAGAAGAGCACGTGATGCATTTGAGCTGCTCATGGGCACAAGACCAGGCTAGAGCTAGTCTGACACAGCTCCGCCAGAAAACATGAGYAGTACGAACATGGGTCCTCAGCGCTGTTACGCTCTAGCGATCCACTAGCATTGTTCTGCAGTGCTTGCTAACGTAGATGTAGCCTAAGGTTCCCATAGATTTTTAATTAAAATCCTTATTTTGCCTAAAGTGAATGAAAAGTCCTAGGGTTCTGCACCAGCTGTTCTGTAACTATTTTTACTTTTCTGTGCTAACTTTCTTCTCTCTCAGCCTCCAAGTTTCCAGCGCGCCTTGATCCAGCAAATGATTGGACCATGCAAACCTTGCAGTGATCCCAACCTGTCTGTGGCTGAGAAAGGTATTCTTTCTCCTATTTAACATATATGCTTTCTAAAATATTATTACTCTGGTCACACTGCAGCGAGTAACAGGCTTCTACATTTCTTGGCAGAGTGCCCTCTCTCCCATTTTTAAATTGGGAGTTTAATTAACTGGGCCTTCTGCCAACCTATAGTCATTTCACATCATGCACAGAAGGGTGGAGTTGTACAAACCTCTGTATTTCAAAAAAATGTTTTTGAGTTTATTATTGGGCCAAATCCTGCAGCTTTTATCAGGTAAAACTCGCRAAGCAGCAAATGAGAATTTACTTTCACAAGACTGCAGGATTTGGACCTTTTCTTCTAATATATTTTTTTTCTTCAAAGTATTAACATATTCTTGTAATTTCTAAGGTAGTTTTATATTTATTTAGATTTATCATTAGGGATGTATGCTTTTTTAAATCACTGCTTTGAAAAACAGAAACAGAACCTCTGTTGTTGGTAAGGAGAAAATTTCAAGAGTTTAAAGAAGAACAATGACGTGATACAAGGTAAGATGAAGCACAGGAAAAAAAAATGAAGTTATGTTGAAAATCTCCTAAGTAACCCTGGAGCTTGACATGACAGGTTTACAAATAGATGGGAAATCACTGTGTCAGGAGCTGGTGAAGGATKATAGAGAGCTAACACAAACACGAAGAAAAGCAGTTTGTTTGATGGCCYGAGAAAGGAGGAGCTTGTCAAAGGGGTGCCATGGACATAGCGATGGGCTCAAAAAATGATCTGAAAAATAAGCATTCTGAAAAAGCGTAAGTGGGCAAAATTTGTGAGTCAAAATCTGAAACAAGGATTCTGCCATAAGCAGGCAACAGTCATGTATAGCTAGGAAAAATGCTATCTTGAAAATTACAGGTTTTAAGGCCAGGAAAGACCATTGCACTTCTCTGGTCTGACTTGCATAATGCGCTCCATYGGACTTTTCCAATATTCTTGTTTCAGTAGCTGTGCCTTAACTGAATCAAGTATTTTTTTTAATCCAAACTTTTAGAKTTTCTAATAAATCAGAATCACCTACTACTTTTGCTATGTGGCAGCCTCAGAGTGGTCCAGACCAAAAGCAAAAGCCAACTTACTGTTCTGAACAAATAGCAGAATGATGACTTTTGTCCACAACAGAGAGACAAGAGAGGGGGTGAGAGGTTAAGAGCTCTGTCTTAGCCACGTTTGAGTTTGAACTGAACATGTGATGGAGAGGGTGAGATTTTTTTACTGGAYAAGAGAAAGACTTGAAATAGGAAGGTATATCTGTGCATTGCCTATGTACAATACTTAAATTTGTGTTTGCGGGTAGTATTTATGCACGAGTGTAGTACACAGGACAAAGGAAAAGGGGATCAAGGACAGAGTCTCCTCCCAAGCAGTCCAAAGGAGCCATGAAAGACACAGATAATGTACAGTAATTGTTCTCAGGGAATGGTGTTATGGAAGTCCCAGCTCTTCAGCCAGCTTGGTAGTTCTCTGTAAGTTAGGATGTCACTTGCCTTTTTGTCTCTCAAGTCATGCCTCATTAATTTGTCCAGGCCCTTTCCTTGCCATGTCAGAAGCTCAGTTCATTAATCCTCATTAACAGCAGGCTGACAGTTGCCCAGAGCATAACTGTTCGAAGGCAGCTTCCCTCCTAACTGAACTTGGCCCACCAAGTGAATACTGCTAGAAGAGCAAGCTGGGCTAGGACAGAGCACTAGGAGCTCCCCAGGAAGGCTTCCTCACAAAGCATTTTGGATAAAATGCTGGTTTTAATAGGCAGCAGCCACCCTCCAAAATCATCTGACCTCAGCATGATTTCCAGCACTCTTAAATACTCAAAAGGGAGTGAATGAGGGAGCACTGAGAAAGTGTAACGGATTATGCACTAGGGYACCATGTTCATTTCTTTACATTCCCTGTCATTGCTCAGTGTGCCTGATTATTATTGTGTTATACTTTTTTTTTTTTTTGATGGTCTTTCTTAGAGCTATCAGTACAGTACCAGACTAGTCAAAATATTGGCACCTTGTCACACTGCAATCCAAAGAATTACTTGCAGCAGTGGAGCTGCATCAGTCCCTCACAGCAGTGAGTATCTCAGGTGCAATCCAGGCATGCCTGTTCTGTTGTTCTGTAACAACTGCCATCATTTTTCATGTTAAATGTCCTCAATGGCTGCTACCAACCAGTACCCAATTTACAAAGCAGTGTAAAAGAAATGGGTCGTATACACATACTGATGTCCTCYTTCTTGTCATCAAGACCATCACCAGTATACAACAGTTAGGGATCTCAGACAGAGGAAGAGCCCATCAAGAGAAGGACTTATCGTCCTCCATCACATCAAGTGATGCCTGATCAGGCATTCAATTTCTAAATTTCTTCAGTTCCCTCTCCACATAGTCTTTAGACTAGAAGAAGGGACTGACTAGCTTTCCTCATGATAAGACATTTGGACATCGGCCTATCAATCAGCTGTGCTGCCTTCACACCTGTCCAAGTGACTTCAACTGAATCCTCCGAACTGAGAGTACCTGTGCCTTTGATGGCCAAARAGTACACTGAACACAGAGGAGCCTGGGTCTGGATGTTAGTTTAAGCAATTTATGGGGGAGTATCTCAGTGTAAAATCAACAGTTTCATAAGCCAAACTAATCAACTTTTGTTCTGCTCTTCGTGCCTGATGCCAGTATAGCACAAGAGAAAACTAATAAGAGTTGGCATAATAGCATCATTTTTTTTTTTTTTAGCCTTTTGACACCAATTACAGCCACAATTAGAGCCTTCTGGCATGCATACACCACGAATCTGGAGCCATTTTACCAGTGTCCAGATCAAATGTATCCATTGGTTTGAACGTGTTCTCTATCAAGATTCTTGGTATCTTCTTCTTTGTATGCCTTTGCTCAGATTGAGGGTGTTCCTCTTTAAAACAACATTTACTTTTATATTTTTAATGCTTTTTTTTTCCTGCCTTATGAGGCTGTTATTTTGTGGTCTTTTTTACTTTAGAATGGGGAATTTCAGTCCTTGGGGAGCCTSAGTTCATGCTAACTTGGGAACGAAGGAAGAATTCCGAAGAAACCTTTCAAAGTCACTTTAGAAAAGAGATGTACCACAATGATTACAGGCATTTTAATTAAGGAGAAATCCTCTTCAGCTGTTTCTCCATGCTTCTATTCTCCATGTTTYAAAGTGAAGATGGCAAAAGCTATTTTAATCTTACTCTTCTTCTTTGGTAGACTTACTGGTTTATTATTATACTCAATATCCAYTAATGAGGAAAGCCTTCCTGTCCCTCTTTCTCCTGATTAACAAATGCCCAATCTCTAGACTAAACTGTTGTCTTTAAATGTTCTGCGATCAAAAATTAGTGTTACTCTGTAAATTAGTAAATTTTCCCTTTAAAGGCACGATTTCTACTGTACCAGCTTGAGGTGTAATTATCCTCATGTCCTTTATGTTCTTGTGTTTCGTCAGGGTTCTGTCACATGTTCTTTGCTGCTCTGTAATCATTCATTGCCAAGCAGAATAGCTAACAACTGACATCTGTATCTGCAGTTCTATCAGTGTACTTTCCTTTTACCTACTCAGTAGTTTGCCAAAAACCTTGAGGAGCGCTACTGCTCCTCAAATTTGATAAATTGCCCAATAGTTCACAAAGGGCCAGACTAACAGACACTACAATCACCTAATTCTCACTTCCTTAACAATGCAACCTATAAACTTAACACACTGTARTCTAGAAGATCTCTTTGTATGCTTATAATCCTACTGTTCACCTAGTCTCTAGAATCTATCCCCTCCTTACTACTTTTCTGAGTGCRTCAGAAAGCCAGTCCTTCTGGCCCCCTAAAACCCCATTGTGTTACCCAGGATAAATCTGTTTCACTCCTTCAGCTGTGCCAGCAGCACCCAGCAGCTGGAGCCTAGACAGCGGAACCAGAGAGGCCCTGCCATTCCTGTCTGCCCACGTTGGGAGCATCTTGGCCCCACCAGTACCTCCCCGAAGCCTGCCCCATGGTAAGGAAATGCCCAGTAGGTCCACTGCATAATTCCTGCACTCATGCACAAATAAATCCTAGACCACTTACTTGRAAGTTGACCTTAGCCTATTTCTTCTATTAAAACAAAAAACAATCAGGAAAAAAMCAAAAGTCTTTCCTGATCTGCTAGGCTGAATATTGCACAAAGTTTTCAATTTTTTATTTATTTATAAATCTTCCAACTTTTACAGTCCTTACAGTAATGCAGACTCGAGTGTATTTTGGGACTAGAATTAGGTCTGTGAGTGCTGGAAGCCTGACCTGGCTTCTTGCCAACRACTATCTTCAGCAGTAGCTTAAGGTTACAAAGCTATTAAATGAAACTTCAAGTGTTCATTGTTTATGAGCCTGTTGCCTTGCCATGAGATCCTTGATAACAGAGGTGGGTGGAAATCTATCATTGCTCTGAAACTTCTCATTAGCGCTTTGCGATAACATGACGGATGCAAACTACAGTATCTATTAGAAGAGAAGCCCTAGGTTGGAATGGAGCTATCAGCATTTGGAGCCGTTACCTGGTATTACCGAGTCTAAAACCCCAACATTTTCACTGCAGTRAGGCTGTCTGCATTTCTGTTCCTTGTCTCATTCCAGGACACTACTCGCTGCACTTTGATGCCTTCCATCATCAGCTCAGTGATGCTCCTCCAGCACTGCCTGCACGAACATTGCGCAAGGTAAAAAGAAACTGGCAGGAGAGCAGAGTAATATAGATGGAAAATAACAGGTTCCTGAAGAAATCCTCTCCTCTACTCCTACCTCAAAGCAGCTCTTGAGTACAGAAACACTGTTTTTAATGTGCTAGTAACTTAAACATGAGAAAATCCACTTATAACCTATTCCACAGTTGAATTCTATAGAATTAACTTACCTGTGTAATAGGCCCTTCTACTTGCCTTCATTGCACARTATGCTGTGATTTCAAGCATCCTCAATATGGTGGGAGGGAAGGATTGATATCCTTCCACAACTGTTTAACAGCTCCAGTGTTGTTAGGTGCCCTTCTTGCCCACAAGAGGTACTTCTACACGAGTCAGGGTAATGTGTGTACAAAACAGTAATCACTGACATTGTGAACACAAAAGGAATTGGTACCGTTGGTACCACTGTTAACACACTGTAAACATCTGAAACACAGCAACCAGATGCAAAGCTGCCTCCCGTGTCACTTTTAACATGATTTTATCTTTCTCTGAACAGTCCCCTCTTCATCCCATCCCTGCATCACCCACCAGTCCCCAGTCCGGCCTGGATGGAAGTAACTCCACCTTATCTGGCAGCGCCAGCAGTGGCGTCTCCTCCCTGAGTGAGAGTAATTTTGGACATTCCTCTGAACCCCCTCCTCGCACAGACACCATGGATTCTGTCCCAAGCCAGTCCTGGAATACTGAYGAAGATCTAGAGACACCCTACCTCCCTGTCAGGTACAGTCTCTCTGAGCCTGATGTCCTAGAGTCACTCAAATCCCAGCCGTGCCGAAGCCACTCTGCACCATCTGGAGTCATTCCTCAGGACACCATGGACCCGCCAGCTCTACCCCCCAAACCTTACCATTCCCGGCTCCCAAACGTGGAGAATGAAGAGGGAATGATAATTGATGATGATGACAAACACCGTCCATTGCATCGCAAAGTGTCCCAACCAGTGAGCGGTGGAAAGGAAGAACAGGCCAGGGTAGCGTGGGAGCATGGCATCAGTGAGCAGTAGGGGAACTCCTGGGCAAGCAGCTTGCATCATCATTCCAGGTCTGACAAGAAAGGAGAGACATCAGGACTCAGAGAACAGCAAACCGATTTTCTACTGCCGTGAGTTAATGTCTGGAGCCCACACAATCAATTTGGGCCAGCATGCAAGGTTGCTGCTTTCCTTTTTAATTTCTTTTTACACCTTTCAGTTGTGTTTTTAACTTTCTGTGCAGTGGACGGTTTATTCCTTCTGCAGTTTCTTAACCACACCACATGGCACATGAGCCACCGAGACTTGCAGAAGCTGAAAAATTTTAAGGGGGGGTGGGGGGAGTGGGCGGGAGGAAACGTGACAAGTTGATTTTAAAACTGCTTTCCTCCCAGTTCTGAGACGCACACGAGTAGAAGCAGTTGCACTAGGGACTTACTTCTTTGCTGTACAGAAGTGAAAGCTCATTGCTGAATTCAGGGATTCTATGAACTGTCAGGCTGGAAGGTGCATGAGCTGCAGGCAGTGGAAGATGGCAATTCTAAGAAGAAATTGGCTCTTTTGAGAGCAGGATTGTACATATCTGTGCAGTGATCTCCCTGCATTGGTTCACAGGTGCTGAGGCGATCTAACCAGTGCTCATGCACTGATTTCCAACGTATCATTTCCAACAAACTCTGCCTCCTTTGTTTTTTCACGTACTGTTTGATTTCCTAAATTTTGCTTTCACTGGCTAAGCCAACCTGCTTTCTCATTGGAATCATATGATATTCATCTACACTACAGGGTGAGAGAAGGTTAGTAGCCATTGGAGCTGCGACTTGATTGTAGGCCTTTCTTATGCCTAACTTCAGGCAGGCTGTCGACACCAGCATTTCTATTCCAGTGTAAAAAATAAAAAAATAAAAGTTGAGCTACTCATGCCACAGCTGATTGATGACTCAGCCAGTAAAGGAAAGGTGGCTTAAACACATCATATTCCCAGTCCTTGCCGCAGGGCTGAACGATCATGATCCTCATCAACTTCCATCACCCAGGAGCTGAGATTCATTACCTGTTATCATAATATCCTCAGTCCTTCTTGAACACTCACTGCAGCTGGTRTACAGGCGCTCCATCCCCTGCTGTAGACCGAAAAGGCTAAAATGTAAGAAATGCCCAGTGTATAATGTGCACCCTAGAGTCAGGGATTTTAAAGGCAACCTGTAAAGAAGAAACACTTGTTTCCTCTTTTGCTTCTTCAGTATSTATAAAGAAGCTTTAAAGCTTCTATTTTGCTTATGGGAGGTTAAATTTCCCCCTTCCCCCATGCTGCAATACAGGGTTTTTTCTTTTTTTATTGCCAGATTCTGTAAAGGTTTGAAGAATTTAGTGGAAGTGTGATGTTAGAGAAAACAAAAAACAGAACTATTGCAGAGAGGGAGGCAATGTTAGTCTATGAATGCAAAAAAAAGCCTATTAATATTTGCTTAGTTTAATACATGATAAACCAGGAAAATATTCTGCAGTAACAGAGCCAACACTTGTTTTTCTAATAAATAAATAAATAAATAAATAAATCTTTTATTCCTATTTTTTTCCCCAAGAAACTTTCAGTCAGAAGGAGGGAGAAAGTATCAAATATTTAATATTTCTTAGCTAAACAAGGAATGCTCCTTCTGCTTACCACACCTATACACCTTTTAGCCTTCCTTATATCCCTTTTCACCTGCAGATTGCAAAGCACACTCCAGAGGATGGTAAGAGAGAAACCACACACTTTCTTATCATTGAAAACTCTGCAGCACATTCAAATAAGAGAATTCCTCCACCACACAAATTGTCAGAAACAGGAACAGCACTGAACACGCATATCCAGTTCTTGTGCCAAGCACTTATCTTCTCATGCTACAACCATAATGCTACAAATATAATATGCTTTGCATAAAGAAGCAAAAAGGATATCACAAATCTTTTTACAGGTCACCTTTAGCACTACCTCTAAATAACATGACTGGGCAGAGTACATTGTTCTGAATTCTCCTGAAGATAGTCTGTCTGCATGAAGTCTGGACTCAGTCAGCTCTTGTATGAAAGGGATTTTTAAGAGGATTTGTATCTTGTCTTTCTCAAATTCTATCCCATGTGAAAGTAATAGAGTTTTGTTTTTGTTTCTTAAATGGCCTGTTTGGCTGGAACAAATTCTCTCTTGCTTCCTCTACTTTGWTACTAACACAGGCTGCTTGTAATGACTGTATCATTGACAACAAAAACAATGATATTAAAACCTGGCTTACAGTGAACAATTCATCTCTATCAGGAAGGAGAGTTTTCCAATGCTAAGACAGTCCTAAACCTTAATGAACAAAGTTAGACCCCTGGTATAGATCAAATGTATGAAAATTGTTCYCAGTGAAGTCAGGATAACCTCTTAGAAATTAATAAATTATTTTCACATATGCTATTCTCCAATYTGATTGAGATTCTTCAAGTGAAATTTTAGGAGAACTAAGTATTCAGTTCCATCTCCCCATCCCTCTTTTTGGTAGGAAGATTAAAAAGGAGTAAACGTAGTGATTTATTGAGCTTCCCCATAGCAAAAACAGCAGGTCTTGGAAATAAAGCTTTGTAAAAGCAAGTCTGCAATTAACATAGGACTAAGTCCCAGTCTGTTAGAAAACCTACCAGCTGGGCTAAACAATCTCTTCAGAACACACCCTCCTGCTCTGATCAGAGAGACTGCAAAACAGCTGTGTACCCATTTTGGCGTATGTGATGTTATTGCATTTTTTTTTAAGTGTCTGAAGATCAAATCATGTACGCAAATACCCAGTTTATGGTAGGTCCACACAGAGACAGGCAGATTCACTTACTGAATTTATAAAATTTGAGCAACTTTGGGCTTAATTTCTATTCCTGATCCAATGTCTGCCATGCATTTTGTCTCCCTTTCCAGTGCTTAATTTCAAAGGGGACAAAAGATAGAAAGAATATTCCAAAAAAATCAAGATTTCATAGATGTGGAAATAATAGTTCTGTGCAGGGTGGGTTGTCTTATAGCGTATAAAACTGCAACATCAAACTCAGTCCTGCAGCAGGTGGAAGCAATAGCACTTGGTTCATTTGCCCCTCAAGATGTGAGGATTCATTGTATAACCGCAGTAACAGGAAGGTTTAGAAGGGTACATGGTTATTCTATATTCATGTATTAAGTTTGAATCAGAAGTACTTGCCTTAGGTTTCTGCATAACAAATATGTATTCCCAAGAAAACCAGTGGAAATCTGCTACAAATCTCTCCATCTTCAATGTACCTGCTGGCCCCATCTGAAACAAAAGTGAGAAGGAACTACAGTAATAGACAAAAAAATACTTAGAAAAATATCACTGAAACCTATACATTTTTTTCTCAATGGTTGGGAAGAAAGCTTTCATTTCATTGCTATGTGAAAGACTAAGATTTCTTTTCTTTCCCCCCTTCCTTTCATTTCCCCTTTAGCTTACTTGCCCTTTTTATAGGTAAGTAAGTAAGGGATATAGCATATCCTTTCTGTGGGAGAATCAGCCAAAACTGGGGAGGCTGGAGAGAGCAAAAGCCTTTGGAAACAAATTAGATGATATTTAAAATTTTCTCTGATCATACTTCTTTGTAAATACCCCCATCTGAATGCTGTGTATTTGTACAGGAAATTGAGCAAAAAATGTATAGATTGTGATGTCTGACTGGTATTCTGCCCTGTAAATGTGTTTTTAACCTCTGGCATTCTGTGCTTATTTAAAAAAGGCAAAAACCTCTAACCACTTCTCTTTTGTGTATCCATGTTTAAAATAAAATCAAAAAAAGCTATCTATAATGGAAATCAAATTTAAAAGGAGAAAATAATTTGTACAAGTGTCCTAAAGGTACTTCATTGTATATATTGTGATAGCATGTTTCCAGAACCAACAAATAAGTGGTGTGAATTTTAGATGTAAATATCTGCCGTTTGTTTGGGGTTTCTTTCCCTTACCCATTCACTCGACTGCTGTGATGTGGAATTAAAGATTAATACCTGATATTAAAACTGTACAGCTGTATGGTCATTGCACTCCTCCTGACAGGGTTGTCCTCAGGCTGCTTCAGATATTCACAAGATCTGTAGTTGTCAAAAGGAGAAGCAGCACAACTTTTATCCTTGCAGATTACATCAAAGGAGCAGCTAGCATGTATCACAGAAATAGCCATCACTTGGCCGTTTTGTGTGAGCAAGAAAGACGGGGGTCAGCAAGAAAGACCTTAAGTCTGTTACRTATGGCAAGGGAACAGTTTCCAAGTTGGTCTCAAACTGGCAGTACACAGTTTTATTTAATCTTTCAACTTCTTAGAGCAACCATGATGTATATTCATCAGCTAGTCTGGTCAGCATGGGAGAGTTACATGACACATGCAATGGCCTGAGATGCCTGCTTGCCCATCACAAACTTTAATAAACACTTCTGAGGCAATACGTTCAACTATGAACTAAATAAACAATTAGTTCTCTGTTATCTCCTTCAGCTTTGATTGCTACTCAGTGAGYAACAGGTAATTTCACTTTTCTATTGCAAGAGCAAGACACTGGTAGGGGTTTCATTTCATTCTCAATTTTAGGTATTTAAATACCTACCATTTTAACAGATAAAATGTGAAAGAATAGCAATTAAGACATGTAGGAAAATGGAATTTGGGAATTTACAGCTATAGTTGTTATAYGTGATTAATCTCAAAAGATGTCCATCTTCTTCCATCAGCACTAATAAATCAGGTCAAGGTGCAGGACATAGAAAAGGTARCCCAATTCTCCCATCCTAGCTTGACAAATGAACAAAATGTATATGACACTAATCTCAAAAGACATTTAGCAGTAAAATAGAATAAGAGTCTATTTTAAGCTGGCCCTGTGGTAYGTACATGCAATGCCAATCACCCTCTCCATTAACTATATACCCCATAAACTGCATAAAAATACTGAGATGAGATAAACTGTAACAAGGAAAGTTCAGCTAGCTTATCAAAACGCAGCTTAATGGAAAAGCATTCAGCTGACATCTGGAAAATGTCTGTATGAATCAGACCACTTTGAGCCTCTTCCTTTTCTGTTAAATAATTTTTTATTCAACTAAAAAATTTATTAACAAGCACAGGAAATGAAAACAATACGTGGCACAACAGAAAGATTTATTAAGCCTTCCAAGACTTAAGCAGGAGTTAAAAAAAAATATATCTTTTCATTTCTATTAAAACCAAAAGAACAATTACGTTATCATTTTGGCGCAAGTCAAATACTTTAACCTAAGGCCAGACTAGTCAGCTGTCTCCCGGTTTAACCATACAATTTGACCAAATTATGTACCCCTTAGCCTTAAGCAAGAATATCATCAACCTTAAGATTTAATCTAAATCCTTAAGATACTACCTTTATCGCTACATCCATTAATGTAACCCCCCCCATACTGTCTCACAAACACCGTGACCTGTTCAATCACTGCTGTCCTCCTCCTCCGCTCATTCTCCATTCTTACCACAAGAGCCACAACACCATTAAGTGATTGTAACCTAAATACTATCTTCTTTGACCTAGCTGGAAAAGGGGCCTACCAAAACCTACATTAATTCGTCAGCCATCGAGAAGTATATTCTTACTCTGATTTGGCATTGTTGCCCATACTGTGACCTACAACGTTAGTTAAATAAAAAAAGAATCCTTTGAATTTATGGGAACAGTCCAAGCTATAATTTYTGCTGGATTCCTAGCCTCCATTCACACATTTACCATTGGTATGGACATAAATACACAAGCTTACTTGACATGAGCTATTATATATTAAAAACTCATGACATTTTATTTTGATAAATATATATATATAATTTTTCATGATTTTATATATAATTTTTCATACTAGCATAAAAAAAWTTAAACAATTTCATTATACTATCACAAAGTAAGTGTAGGTAGTAAAATGCAGGCATACTATGCGCTCGTCATTTCATTTTCCTATTTATTACTACAGAGGAATTAATTAACAGGCACTGTCCTAGCAAATTCCTTGCTGGACAGCGCTCTGAATGAAACGCACTACATTACAGCCCAATTCTACAAGGTCCCAACTAAAGTGTTCTCCTTACTGTTATGACAGGAGTCACACATTGAGTCCACCTCTTCACAAGCTTTACATCTAGCCTACAAGAATTAAAGCCAGTTTTGGAATAAAATTTACAAGAATTAATGAGACATTCTTTTCCTAACATTTCCTAAGCCTTGGTGGAGTAGCTAAAAAGTACTCAGATGATCCAGATGCTTATGCCTTTTAGAAATGCAGTATCTTCAATTGGCACATTGATTTCCTTTATAAAATATTTTATATATATACATATATATATATAAGCATTGCTCCTGCAGTTATGTGAGATGCATCCTCACATAAACACAAAGTCTCATTACTATAAACAATCATCTCTACACATTCAGAATGACTCCATAGCTAACCTACACCTGAACCTACAAAGGCCAAGCAAGGCCAAGAAAGGAAAGCACTAACCACCAATATGTATGTTGGTTTTTAACTAGTTAAATGATGTTTCCTTCTTACAAAACAGGTCCAGTTCACAGCCTTGTCAAAACTCAGTATAGGTTATGCCTTAGGGATCACCTCATTGCAACTAGGCTTTCAAGATGCAACCCCCCCTCCCCACCCCAAATACAGAACCACCGCAGTTCCACTGTAATGCACCTTAGCAACTGTTCTCCACAATTGGACCCTTGTCCCAGAATCACTGAAGTTGACAGGAACCTCTAGAGAGTGTCTGGTCCAACACTCCCTTCCCCCTCCCCCCCGCCCCCAGCAGGGTCAGTTACAGCCCATTTTCCAGACTATATGTCTAATGGGTTTTGAGGATCTGCAAGCATCAAGGCACCCCCTGGGCAGCCTGTTTGAATGCAACCACCCTCATAGTAAGAACCTTTTCTTCCTAATGCTTAAACAGAATTTCTCATATTTCAATTTGTGGCCATTGCCTCTTGTCCTATCACTGGATTCCACTGAGAAGACTTCTTTGTATTAGCCTATTTACAATGACAACAAAACTAACACATACGAGGAACATATGCACCAGAACAATAGATAATCTACATGAAGTTATTTTACCTTACAATTTTCACTATAATCCCTCTTCCATCTCTCAGATTTTTTTTTTTTTTTTTTAACCTAAGAGACAACATGACAAGCCACTGAACACTATGATGTGAACACTTCATAAAGGCCAGGGGTATTTCTGGATCTACAGCTTTTGTAGCAAGTTTCCACTGTAAAGCACAAACACTGTCACATCTCTGTCTCAGATGTCTACCTAGGTGTTTTGACAAATCAAATTCCACTTCACGTCAAGCCATCACTAAAATCTCTTAATCATCCAAACAAAAGTAATGAGCAAAATTTGTAATTATTTCACTCTCTTCTAGTACTATTTCAGACTAGGCTGAACAAACTCCCTGACTACCTCTCTGAAATGCTGGTACACCAAGGCACGCAGCATCGGGAACAAACAGGAGGAACTGGAGATCTGTGTGCGGTTGCAGGGCCATGATCTCATTGCATTCACGGAGACATGGTGGGATAGCTTCCACGACTCGAATGCTGCCATGGATGGATATGTGTTTTTTTAGCAAAGACAGGCCAGGAAGGCGAGGTGGTGGAGTTGCTCTTCATGTGAGAGAGCAACTAGAATGCACTGAGCTCTGCCTAGGGGTGGGGAAGGAGGCAGTCGAGAGCTTACGGGTGAAGATCAAAGGGCAGACCAACACAGGGACGCTGTTGTGGGTGTCTACTACAGGCCACCTGACCAGGAAGAGGAAGTCAATGAGGCCTTCTATAGACAGCTAGAAGTAGCCTCACGATCACAGACCCTGGATCTCATGGCGGCTTCAACCACCCTGACAGGGTGGAGGGACTACACAGCAAAGCACAAACAGTCTAGTAGACTCCTGCAATGCATCGATGATAACTTCTTGTCACAAATGGTGGAGGAGCCTACGAGGAAGGGTGTCCTGCTGGACCTTGTCCTTACCAACAGAGAGGGACTGGTTAGAGATGTGAAGGTTGGGGGCAGCCTTGGCTGCAGTGATCACGAGATGGTGGAGTTCAGGATCCTGCAGGAAAGTAAGGCAATAAGCAGGATTGCAACCCTGGACTTCAGGAGAGCGGACTTTGGGTTCTTCAGAGACCTAATTGGTGGAGTCTCATGGATTAAATGGATTAAGGCCCTAGAGGGAAGGGGGGTCCAGGAGAGCCAGCCAGTATTCAAACATCACTTCCTCTAAGCTCAAGAGTGGTGCATCCCTCTGAGTAAGAAGTCCAGCAAAAGGGGCAGGAGACCTGCATGGATGAGCAAGGAGCTCTTGGCCAAATTCAGAGAAAAGAAGAAAGTACACAGAATGTGAAAGAGGAGACAGGCTACTTGGGAGAATTGTAAGAATGCTGTCAGAGTATGTAGAGATGCTGCGAGGAAGGCTAAGGCCCAGCTGGAATCGAGTCTGGCAAGGGACATTAAGGACAACAGGAAGGGCTTCTTCAAATACATCAGTAGCAAGAGGAGGACTGAGGAAAATGTTGGCCCACTACTGAGTGGGGCAGGGGCCCCAGTGACAAGGGATACAGAGAAGGCAGAATTACTGAATGCCGCCTTTGCTTCAGCCTTCCCTCAAGAATCTTGCAGCCTGGATGTAAGGGAGAAAGTCTGGAGAAAGTAAGACTTTCCTTTGGTTGAGGAGGATAGGATTAGAGATCTTCTGGGCAAGCTTGACATCCACAAATCCATGGGCATGGATGGGATGCACCCATGGGTACTGAGGGAGCTGGCATATGTTGTTGCCAGGCTGCTCTCCATCATCTTTGAAAATTCATGGAGAACTGGAGAGGTGCCTGAGGACTGGAAGAAAGCCAATGTCTYTCCAGTCTTCAAAAAGGGCAAGGAGGAGGACCCAGGCAACTGCAGGCCGGTCAGCCTCACCTCCAGCCCTGGAAAGGGCATGGAACAGCTCATTCTGGATGTCATCTCCAGGCATATGGAGGAAAAGAAGGTGATCAAGAGTAGTCAGCATGGATTTACCAAGGGGAAATCCTGCTTAACCAATCTGATGATAACCTTCTATGAAGGAATGACTGGGTGGGTAGATGAGGAGAGAGCAGTGGGCGTTGTGTACCTTGACTTCAACAAGTCTCCCATAACATCCTCCTAGATAAGCTCAGGAAGTGTGTGTGGGTTAGACGAGTGGACAGTGAAGTGGATTGAGAACTGGCTGAAAGGCAGAGCTCAGGGGGTCGTCATCAGTGGCGTGGAGTCCAGTTGGAGGCCTGTGGCTAGTGGTGTCCCCCAGGGCTCAGGACTGGGTCCCATCCTGTTCAACTTTGTCATCAATGACCTGGATGAGGGGACAGAGTGCCTCCTCAGCAAGTCTGCTGATGATACCAAGCTGGGARGAGTGGCTGACACAGCTGAGGGCTGTGCTGCCATTCAGAGAGACCTGGCCAGGCTGGAGAGCTGGGTAGAGAGGAACCTCCTGAGGTTCAACAAGGGCAAGTGCAGAGTCTGCACCTAGGGAGAAACAACCCTAGGCAGCAGTACAAGCTAGGGGCTGATGTTGTGGAGAGCAGCTCTGCAGAGAAGGACCTGGGAGTGCTGGCGGATGACAAGTCGACCATGAGCCAGCCATGTGCCCTTGTGGCCAGGAAGGCCTATGGTCTCCTGGGGTTCATTAGGAAGACTGTTGCCAGCAGGTCAAGGGAGGTGATCCTGCCCCTCTACTCAGCCCTGCTGAGGCCTCATCTTGAGTACTGTGTCCACTTCTGGGCTCCCCAGTACCAGAGAGACATGGAGCTACTGGAGAGAGTCCAGCGTAGGGCTATGAAGATGATCAGAGGGCTGGAGCATCTGCCCTGTGAGGAACAGCTGCGAGAGCTGGGCCTCTTTAGCCTGAGGAAGAGAAGACTGAGGGGAGATCTTATCAATGTCTACAAGTATCTGAAGGGAGGGTGTCAAGGGGACAGGGACAAACTCTTTTCAATTGTCCCATGCAACAAGACAAGAGGCAATGGGCAAAAACTGAAGCATAGGAAGTTCCGTCTGAACATGAGGGGGAACTTCTTCCCTGTGAGAGTGACAGAGCCCTGGACCAGGTTGCCCAAAGAGGTTGTGGAGTCTCCTTCTCTGGAGATATTCAAAGCCTGCGTGGATGCAACCCTGTCTAACATGCTCTAGGTGAGCTTGTCTGAGTGTGTGTGTGGGAGGGGAGTTGGACTAGATGATCTCCAGAGGTCCCTTCCAACCTTACTGATTCTATGACTCTACTAGCTGGGGAAAAAAATCAGAACTAGTGGAAAGTCCCAAACACAGAATTATACTGAAAAAAAATGGCTTTTTCCAACACATATCCAGTTTAGACTAGTAACAGCCAGAATGTTCCAACAACTCTGACGATCAGCAAGAGCTTTCCAGCACCCTGGTTGTAGATATGACAAATCTCTAACCCTTTAAAGAAAGACAGTGGCTGGAGGGACCTGTGTGTGTGGAATGACAAACTACTAGAAACATAGTCATGGATCAAAAGGACGTAGACATCTTCCTTTTGGAAGATGATCCAAAAGGAGAGCCCCTGAAGCATRGGAAAACAGACTATAAATAAATAAACAAACAAAAAGGAGTCTTCATTTTTCTTCAAAATCATCTGAGAATTCCATATTGAAACATATCAGGAGATTCGCTTCCCAATTCAAAAACAGCCACTCCTATCCTGTCACATGCCCCCTTCCATAAAAAAAGCACAAAACGCCTACTTTGTTTGAAGAACTAAACACTCCTTTGACAGTTTGAAACTTCCTCCAAATTCTTGAGCTCTTAAATTCTCGTAATTCTGGATCTAAACCTACCTGCCAGTAATTAATTATACCCTCGATTTTGCAGCTCTTTTGGCCACTATCCTGATATGCAACAACAGCAAATTAAGTAACCATCTGTGCACAACTGAGTCACGTTAGTAGACAAAAGGCATAAATTTAGAAAAGCCAAAGATCTTCCTAAAGTACATCCATTTCTAATAATTTTGAGAACTGCTGTGGACTGATTTAAAAAACAAGACAACATCACTAATCATAATACATACATTTTGAACAGCAACATGATCTACAAAGATGAAAAATCCACCTTTACTAGTCAATAAACACATGCAACATATTCACAGTGTTAAGACACAATGTGTCTGTGTTATACTCACCTGCTATGTGACCTAATTTGAACCAGGCTGCTCCTCTTCCCCATCCTGCCTCTCTCATCTAGTCAGGCTTACAACATTCAGTTGATAACCTGCATGAAAATTCCAAAATAAACACTGGATATTTTTCAGAGCTCATAACGTGGCTTACTATTAGCCTTCCTATCCCAAGAGGTCCACATCAAGCTAAGGTACAGGGACATGACTTAGCCTCTACCTTCTTTCATAGAACGATCTTCTAGGATACGTACACTTAAACAGATAGCTCTGTTTAAGCGCTTATCTCTGCAAGATAAGAACCAAGTGATTAGCCTGTACTTCTCACCCTAGGCTACCAACTGGTAACAACTGGCTTGCAACTTCTGACTGCAAGTCAGAGATTATACTAGGAAGTGCCTTGAAGAAATGGCCCTCATTTCAGGGCTTGGGGAAAAAAATAGTTATGAGCACAGTGACTAGGATAATAAGCTGGAATTCAGAAAATCCTTATTTGCTCTCACGGCTCTGCAAAAACACCCCCCAAAAAGGCAGAAACAAATTATGCTTATATTAGTTACGCATTGACTTTTAAGCTGGCTGCTCAGCTTTCAAGTGTCCCACTTCAGGAGATCCAGGCTTTCCAATTCAGTGCATACAGGCATGACCAAAACCCACCACCCACAAGGAATGTTTAACGAAGGCAGGAGGAGAACAYTGGCCCAAATGCACCAGCTCCGCTGCCCCTCGCAGATGGCAGCACCCCTCCTAATGGCTGCCCACCCATGTAGCCCTTCCCTTTCTCCCAGCTGAGCTCCCTTCCCTGTGTTCATGTTTCCCTCAGCACCCAGGGAACTGGAAAACCAGGAGCCCAACAGGCCTGAGGCAGAGCAGCACCAAAGGTGGGGTTACTCCAGGGCCATCGGCCAGCTAACACTGCCCTACCTCAGCACACTGTCCTGCACCCCGGCAGCTGCCCTACTGCAGCCAGCTGATGGAGTAATGCCCAGGACCACCCGCCTTCGATAGACACGATCCACGAGCGTCTTTCAGCCCTGCCTCAGGGCGGCACTGCTCGGTAGCAGGGTCGAGGCTCATCCGCCGCCGCCGCCACCAGCCGCCTCATGGCTGCCGAGTCCCAGGTGTGAGAATTTGCCCCTTTACAAAATGGCGCCCGCAAGAAGTAGAGCGAAACGCACGAGGACGTTTTTCCCTTAACAAAAATGGCGGCCAAAGGAGGCGGGGAAATCCTCCATCTGCCGGCGTCCGGCCGCCTTCCCCAATGAGCGGCCGCCAACTCTCCCGTGGAGGCCCCGAAACGGCCAATGGGAGGAGGCAGCGTGGAAGCCGGGCGGGGAGTGGGCCAATGGGGCGGCAGCGCCCGGGGGAAGCCGGCGAGGGGCGGGGCGCCGGTGCCGGTACGGCGGGCGCAGTGCGCGCGGGCTGCCGAGCGAAGCGGGATGCAGGCGGCCCACGGGCTCTGGGCGGCGCTGGCCGTGCTCCTGCTGCCGGCCGGCAGCCGGGCTCTGCGCGACGGGGAGTGCGAGGGTG